>NW_022631023.1:9218717-9661217 GCF_010015895.1 Lontra canadensis | reverse complement strand
CCAACATAAGCACCCACAACAGTAAAGCAAACAAACCCACAGTGGACTGAAAATGTGGTTTCTGGAACTCTATTAAACCTTGGCTAACTTTTGGGGGCTCCCAAAGGACAGGATTACTTCATGTCAAAGCAAAAATTCTCCTGACTCTGTAAACAGCCCACAGTTCTGGGAAATATGGAAAATGTAGATCAAAAATGAAGTTGTGTTGTATTTGGACAGGCCATTTCAGGTCATGAAGTTTAGTCCTTTGGGACCCACCTCTGCTGCTTTTGGGGGCTTTTGGGGTTTTCTCTTCCTGTGTTCACTCTCTCACCCTTCACCTTCTTTCTCAGAATACCTGTTGCCAATCACAAACATCAGAGACAATATTCTAACCCACCTGGCCTGGATGGCCCAGTAAATCTAATTCCTTCTTTAGAGCTCAAAGCATACTATGCATTTTCGCAGTAACAGATTCGTGTTTTGTGGCATATACAAAAACCTGCAAAGACAAAAGTCACCGAATGTCTCATTTCCCATTAGTTTTGTGGTGCAGACCAAATTAATACTCTCTTTTCTCCTCCTCACCACATGACTAATTCTCGTTTCATGCCACAGTATAGAGAAGTGTCAACAGGACACTCTCACTGAGACTATTTTATGGTTTGGTGAATGTCAAACAAATTTAAAATATATTCTGAATCTGTCTGGAAAGGAGACAGCATTGAGTATAATATAACATTTCATCAGAGTAAACTCAACTTCTTTTTTTCCATCATAGAATTTATGTTGTGAAGGTGGAATGATGATTCACCCACAAAGAGAAGCATGTGATAAAGAAAAGGTTATATCTCCAAATTTTAAATTTCACCTAATAAAATATCCAGACAAAGGAGATTAGGGCTTTGGGCAGAATCGTGGGCAATTTGCCTCCATTAGAAGTGAGAGAGCTAGAAGAGAAGAAATTACCGTGTGTCCCATCCATTCCCTCCACAAGTGGGATCTTCCCTCATTTTAAACCAAACAAACATTAACAAGGAAGACCAGCTGCTTTTACAATGAATAAACCCATTACCTCAACTCCCTGTACATTACTGAGGTATTTTTACTTGTCAGATTTTCTGTTTTGCAGAGGCTTGGATATTTTCAATATGCTGTCAATGCAGACAAAACAGAGCTGGTTTTAGCAGCAGCACCAGATGTGGATGAGAACATGGGCCTTCCTGGCCCTCCAGTTCCAAGGTTTGGGGGTAAGTTACCGCTGCTGTCAAAAATAGTAACAACAGTGTCTGGCATCTGGACCCAATGCTGCCTGGTGCTGACTAAACTATTTGCACAGTAGCCAACAGAGATGAGGTTGCCTGTGTGCACAGAGAGGGGTGGGAGCCCCTGGAGGTTTGACTCGAATTGTTCACCAAGGGCTGGAGCTGTTGCGGTTTCCAGTGCAGCAAAGACCAGTGCATGTTGGTCCAAGGATCTACTGGCCCCGGCGGGGGGCACTCATGCTTGACCCATGGCAGTTAATAACATTAATTATGCTGAAAGAAGCAAATGGACACCAAACGGACTCACTGCCCCCACCCCCCGCAAAAAAATCTAAAGCAAGAGGAAGAGAGGTTTTACAGAGGTACCAGCATTGGGTCTCCTGCCTCTTCACATACTCCGTTCCCCCTCTTCTTTTATAGATTCTTGGGGCTCCTACAAGCTCAGTGTAACAGAGGTGGAACTGGTGCTGAGAGCACTCCCATGGTCCTAGAATTAGAGAAACCTGTGACCCACGGTCAGACAACTCAGGGGGTAGAGGCTGACAGGGCTATTTGACTGGTAGAGGATAGACAGCAACCTCCACTGAAGAGCAGGTTCAAAGCCAGGACCTCCTAACTGACTTGCAGTAGCAATGAAGGTTACAGTTTTGTTTTGTTTTTTTAGGTTTTTAAAAATATTACTTTATTATTGAGTAATTTACATGTAATAAAATGTGTCCATTTTAAGCACAACTCAATGTGTTTTGACAAATGTGTATATCCCTATAACTGCCACCACAATTGATACCTAGACCATTTCATCAATTACAATGTTTTTTTTTAAGATTTTATTATTTTTTTTAATTTATTTTCAGCGTAACAGTATTCATTGTTTTTGCACCACACCCAGTGCTCTATGCAATCCATTCCCTCTCCAATACCCACCACCTGGTTCCCCCAACCTCCCACCCCCCACCCCTTTAAAACCCTCAGATTGTTTTTCAGAGTCCATAGTCTCTCATGGTTCACCTCCCCTTCCAATTTCCCTCAACTCCCTACTCCTCTCCATCGACCCTTGTCCTCCATACTATTTGTTTTTTAAAAACTCAGTGGAGTCCAGACTGTGGAATGAGTACAACATCAGACTCTTTCTGGTTGATCTTGGCTCAACCTCTTGTCAACTGAATGACCTTGAACAAGTTTCTTAAATGCTTCATTTTTCTCATTTATGAAACGGGACAATGGTATGTTATCACCCATTAGAGTTTGTTGTAAATATTCAGTAAATGATGCATACACTCATCACAATGTCAAGCACATATTCAACACTCAGTAGATTTTAGGGTTGCTATTATGTACCAATCTTTTTTTTTTTTAATTTTTTTTTTTTTAGATTTTATTTATTTATTTGACAGACAGAGATCACAAGTAGGCAGAGAGGTAGGCAGAGAGAGAGGAGGAAGCAGGCTCCCCACAGAGCAGAGGGCCCGATGCAGGGCTTGATCCCAGGGCCCTGAGATCATGACCTGAACTGAAGGCTGAGGCTTTAACCCACTGAGCCACCCAGGTGCCCCTTATGTACCAATCTTAATGAGTCTTCTTGTCAATGGCTTTTCATTGCCCATAGGAAAAGTATGAAGCCTCACATGGCTGAGATGCCTTCCATATTTGGGGTCCAGCCTTATCTCTCAATACTCTCCCTTTTGGATTCAGTACTATAGAGATGTTGAAAATCATTGAGTTCCTCAAAAATCCTGCATTCTCTCTAACTCCCAGGACTTGGGACATGTATTTCCTTCCCTTGGAATACCTCATCAAAATGTCCTACTCACCCATATATCAGCTTAAATGCCCTTCCCAGTCAGCACTAAGTTTGCTCTCCCTGCCCAATGCTTCCCAGAACAGACATTCTATTGTGGTTCCTCATTCTGCACTGGTCTTCTCCATATGACCATAAGGTCTGTGTAATCAGCAGCCACGTTTTGTTCATCTTGCTATCCCTAAACTCTAGCAGAGTTCCTATCCCAAAACAGGTGTGCCATCAATACTTATTGAAGGAATGAATAAAGTTACGAAATTGCTTAGAGGACTCAAAAAAAAATTTTTTTTTTGGTGTTTACTTTTAAAGACTTATTTATTTATTTTAGAAAGAGAGAGAGAGAGAGAATGAGGGAAGGGCAGAGGGAAGTGCTCCCTGAAGAGCACAGAGACCTATGCAGAGCTCAATCCCATGACCCATAAGATCATAACCTGAGCCAAAACCAAGAACTAAGTGCTCAACTGACTGAACCATCCAGGTGCTGAATGGACTTGAATTATTAATACCCTCATTCTAGGTGGTTCACTTCAGAAGTGAATAGATCTCTGAATGAGATAAGAGTAGGAAGTGAAGAAATGAATAGGATACAATCTGTTCTGCTTTAAAGGAATGTTTTTTGGTGAAAAAAAATTAAAAGACTAATTGTCCCCTAATATGCACTCCCCTATTCTCCTAGAGTAATAGAAGTCTTGATTTTTAGTTGGGTTCTTGATTAAAAGAGAAAACAAAATAACAACCTTACATTTCCCAGCATCCCTTACAGTTACATGTAGGCCAAATGTTGCTCGCCTTCATTTCATTCTCTACAAAATCCAAGCTAAAATATGTAGTCAAGGCCCACCAGACTCTGCCACCCACTAACTGTGTTTTGTGTAACAGACTCTGGAACCTTACTTGAATGGCAGTTGGAATGTATTCTTTGTTGTGTTCTTTTTTCTCTTTCTGAACTCTGGTACTTGGAGATAAGATGTGATGGATAGAGCTCTGACTGACATTCTGGACCCTGAGGAACAAAGCTCTACTTTTGTGCTGGTGAGGTACATAGCTGAAAGGAGCCTAGGTCCTTGAGGATTTCAGATACTATAATCACTATACCAGCCTTGACTTCTTACCTTCTGATTTTTTCATTCACTTAAAGCAATTATTTTTATGCTGGTACTCATAGCTGGGATTAAAGGAAAACTCATTTATTAAGAATCACATACAAAAGCAATTATTTCAGTAGGGAAAGAAAGGACTTAAAGAATTTCAAGCTAGTTTTATTGAAGAATTTTCATAATGAAATCTAAATAACAATAATGAATTTATTAGTGTTAATTTTGGGGGGCATTGAAGTCCATTTGATGTAAGTTATTTTAAGTATTGATGTAAGATTTTTCAAGAAACCCAAACATAACCAAGCAAATTATAGTGATGAGACCAAAATCAGTGGATTTCTTGATTCAAAACACATAGCAGAACATTTCACCAATGCCACTGGTGAACAAAAGATTATAATGTCAACTGAGCAGCCAGTCACTCCAGAAAGCAGCTGTGTTTTCCAAAGCAGAGGACACAACAGCCTTTCTTCTTATGTTTGTGGTGCTATTTCTCAATCACAAGCTAATGATGACTGGGAACAATATTCAAAATATTTACCAATCTGTACAGTTTGGATCCTGACCAGTAAGAACAGATGCTGGCTATAGAACAGCTCGTATATCCATCCCAGTGAGTGCTGATGTGGTATCAGCCTGACGAGACAAATAGCAGTCTTTGTACAGAAATCACGAGTACATTCTGTCTAGTACATGCTATACATGTGAGAAATGCTCATAACATGCACAAAATGCCCAGGTCCACGGATATTGCTCGTCTTTCTGTGATTCTCCTAATGGGTTTGTTTGGAAGAAAGTGTCACCCATAGATTCTTTTGGATAGATTCTTGGAAGATGATTAACCAGCCTTTTAGAACATGCTTTTCTTAACCATTGTTTGCCTGTGTTGGAGTAAGTTCTTATGTACATGTATGCATGTGTATTTCTATGTACACACTCATGCACACATGCACCAGGGTAGGTGTGATCCCAACCATGAATGTGCTGTATTGGACCTGTGACAGCAATATTTTCTTTCATTCCCAGAAGAAGAAACATCAGAGCCTTCAACTCACTGGACCTGTTTCTAGCATGCATGTCACAAAGCTCCTGGTGTCTAGAAGACTACTATTTTTGATGTGCAGCTGTTGAGTTGAAACATCTGATAGTTTCTCTTCTCCAGGCGGGTTTGGTGCAAGATACCAGTAAACGATCATTTGTTTCAGTTCTTATAAGCATCAAGAGACTAATATTAGATAATAGTTCCTCCCACACATGCTCCTTTTCTTCTGGCGTTTAGCCTAGAGGATCCCAGACCCTGAGAAAACCATGCAGAGCCATTCTCTGGCTGGCCTGGGCTTTTATCAAGACCCGTGGGGCTCCATCTACTTTACAAAGTCTGACCAAATGGGAGAATGGGAACATACAGTGTCACTCCCCCACACCCTGGAGTCCATATGGAGTTTTTGCTAGAGTTGCTCTCATTTCCTTTTGTTTCCTTCCCTGTGGATTCAGGGACTAACTGGCTATGATTCCACAAACAGTCATTTGTGTACTTGGAGGTCATTAGTGAAATCCCCTTTCAGCTCACTGTGGCTGCGGGGTGGGGGTGGGGGGCACATAACGAGTGATCAAAATATTTAACAACTGGTAAAATTAACACCTGTTAAGGTTGCAGCATGATCTATTCAGAATGGATGCTGGCCACAAAGCTTGAGCTGGTTCCTGGAGGCTTCTTGTCGGAGACTCTGGGGGATCAGGGAAGCAACAATTTGCCAATTGATATTAACATAATTCCATATTTGTGGAATATGGAAGAATTGGAGAATCCTCACCCTCAACCTTACTAATTATCTTGTTTATCTATCTTTGTGGTATTTATCAACCTTGTTTACGAGATACGAGGGTGCCTCATATTGTGGATATTTGGATATTTCTCAAGGTCAGAGGGACATCCCTATTTGCCAGTTACCAGATGGCCTTTGTCCATATCTGGAGAATCATTTAAGATTCTCAACAACAACAACAACAAAATCACTCAAGTTATTAACATGTGCATATGAGAAATTATAGTGACATAAATGCCAGATGATCTTCAACTCAGAGTAAATGGAACTCTTTGTTGAGTCCATAGTGCGGCAACGTATGGTCCCAGAAGCATCGTGTGGGAAAAGATTGAAGGGTGTTTCATTATGGGTGCTCTGAGTGGTGCCTTCCATTTTGTAGTAAGAAGTAGACTTATTCTGTGTTGCCTCACAGGAGCAAAATAGGGGCAGTGAGTGGCAGGGACAGGGAGGTAGAATGGGATCAACATAAGGAAGAGTTAATGGAAGGAAAAGGAACTATAGAGTAATGGAAGTTCAAGGTCAGTACAATTCAGTTTAAGAAACCTCTATGGGGTACCTACCACACCCTGCTTACTATGTGCAGTGCTGTAAAAATGAAGGATATAGAAACCTCAGTTTACTATTATAGATCTATATATATATTTTTTTCATAGATATACATGTCTCATGTGTTTCATATATATTCCATATATATATACAAAAAGAATTTTTAAAAAATCAGGACATGTGCCATAAGAGAGGCTGTCATGAGATTCCACAGCAGTGCAGGGAAAAAGTGACCAATTCTTCTTAGGGGCCCAGGGAAGTGTTTACAGAAGAGTGAGTGACAGTTCTAGGTTTTGAAGAATGAACTCTTCTTTGAATAAGACATCCAGACAGACAAAGAATGGAAGAATATTTCAGGCTGAAGGAACACTGTATGCAAAGTTCAAGCAGGCTCTTCAAGTTGAGTGTAGAGAACTACAAGAGTTTTGGAATCGATTATTTTGTCAAGGAGCAGTGGCTGATCCTCCTTTGGGATACTCTCCATACATAGAATGAGCCAGAATTTCAACACTTCACTCATTTTGAAGCATTGCTTATGTTTCTATATTTATTTGGTTCTCCTCACTCAATAGATCTATTCCTCCAGACACTCCACAAGGGAATTAGTTAGCAAACGGTTTCCTGAGTTTATGAGATGGGAAACATTCAAATATGAGTCAAATTTAAATTGTTTTTGGTTTCAATGGATTTTTTTTTCATTTTGCCCTTTTTTTGCTTTGCATAGGAATATGCTTATACTTAGATTAGGTTTGGAGGCTGTCATGATTTTAAATTATATCTAGCATCCAGTGTCCTTAGAAGGTAGATTGGAACTCTATAAATGGCTGGTGAAAAAGATGAATGATAAATCAAGCGTAGTATCAGTTTTTATTTAAAAATAATTATATCACTGAGCACTGGGTGTTATATGAAACTGATGAATCATTGAACATTACAACAAAAGCTTATGATGTACTATACCCTGGCTAACTGAACATAATAAAAAATATAATTCATAGTTTAAAAAATAATAATTATAATCAGAATGACCCCACACACAATTGAATATATAAAATCTTTCAAAATTGTTTCAAGCCAATTTTTAAGTTATATTTATTTTTTTAAGTTTTTTTATGTTAAGTTAGCCACTGTATAGTACATTATTAATCCTTGATGCAGTGTTCAATGATTCATTGGTTAAGTATGATACCCTGCGCTCATCAGAGCAAGTTATATTTATTTTATATCCACACCTTGAAGTGTCCTGGCTCTCTATCCACAGGACCAGAGAGAGAGAGGACAGAAAGACCCCAGGGGCAGAGAGGCATGGAGAAGAGGATGAGCCAGGAGGCCAGACTCCTTTGTAGGAATATTGGCTACTTGTCTACCGGCTCTCCCTCCACCAAACCCAACCCCACCACTCACCACTACAGGGACGAGAGAGTGTTGGCTTTGTGCCCCTTAGATGTCTGTCAGTGCTGAATTTGAAAGGCACCCTCGACAATCTTGAATCAAGGAAAAACTACTAAATGTTCCCGAATCATAAGCTGAAGGCTTCTAAATAGCAAAAAAATGTCTTCAAATAATCACTATTTTCTACCCAGTTTAACAGATATGTCTGTTGAGTTCACTGCCAGGTGCCACATTATCACTTAACCAAAAATTTTTCTGTAAAAATAACTCCCCCACTGGAATGGTGGGATGTTATACAGAGGAATCTATTTATGTTCCATTTCAGCCTCAAACATTTTTAAGAAATGAGCTGAATGGAGAGAATTTAAGCAATATGGGCACCTCTGGGAAGATGTGGCAGATGTTAGCTCTTGAATTGGTGGAAATAGAAATGACAACTTTCATTTCATGAGCAGACATATTTAGGGGTTTTTTTCGGCTTTTTTTTTTTTTTTTGGTGTTATGCTGACTTCTTAATATAATTTGGAACAGAAGTTATTTAATGTGAGCAACACTATCTTGTTATTATAAAACTTTTGGTTGGAGAAACTTCATAGTTTGAGACAAAAGTTGCCTTTCCTTCTGCTTCCTGGAGGCAGAAGCTTCTTAGAAGGGAGCCCCCTGAGATGGGATGTGCAGAGTGGCCACTGGGGGAGGTCACCTCCCTTAATCCCTACAAGACTCTTGAAATGTTTGTTCTTTCCAAAAAAGAAAAAGGGCCCAGAGCAGCTAAGCTATGGGTCCTACTTTTTCTCCTCTGGGTGCATGCTTCACTGTCTCAGGAACTCAGTTGTTGGCTGCCAGTACCCTCTCCACAGGCCCCTATAGTAGTACCCCCTCCACATTGTATTTTACTGATCTCTTCCTCTGGGGTAGCAATGACTGTGTCACATTCACCATGGTATCCCCACAACCCAGAGCAGAGCTGGGAACTTCATGGGGATTGGACAATGATTTGTTGAAGGAACTAGAGCCTCATGAGTGACAAGAGCAGCAAGCTACTTCAGAGGCCAAGGAGAGGTCAGCCTGGACTGGGACAGGAGGGAAGGGATGCTGGGGAACAGAACTTGTGCTCACCTACAAGAACTTCAAGAATACAATTTCAAACAGGATGATAGTGCCAAGGGTAAGGTTGATGAATGGGGAGCAAGTAGGGTGTCTTTTTGTCAGGAAAAAAATCCCACAAAATTGAATGAGGCAATCCTTTCATCCTGGTGTGTCTCATTTCTTTTCTGATAGCCTCCTAAAATCATGTCTAACAATTTTAAAAACTGGAAGTTTTCTTCCTCCCAAAATAAAAAGCAGATTTCATTCATCACAATACATTCAGATTTATTTAGATCTCATTCATTTAAGAGACACAGTATGACTTTACTATTTTTAATTTAGTCAGATATTTTTCAAAGGTCTCTGCTACCCATTTGAAAAAGTTTCCTTTTCTAATCTGAGTTTACCTAAATTGCATGTTGCTCAGCTGATGCAAACTTAACTTTCCTTTTAATTAAGAATCATTTTAAGGATACCTAGGTGGCTCAGTCTGTTGAGCATCTGACTCTTGGTTTTGGCTCAGGTCATGATCTCAGGGTCATGGGTTCGAGTCCCATGTCAGGCTCCACACTCCGTAAAGAGTCTGAATAAGACTTTCTCTCCCTCTATCCCTCTCCACCTCAAATAAATAAATATATCTTTTTTTTTTTTTTTAAAGAATCATTTTACGGAAACTACCTTTTGGGGACTGCTTAGTGTTGTGAAAAACTAAATCTGTTGGCTCTTGACAACCTCTAGAGAAGGAATCTAAATGCATTTTAAAAATCCTTTAATAAGCTAGGGCAGTCTCTATGGAAATCTGCTTCTTGATATTCAAAACACTTAGAAATCCATCTCCCTGGACCATGGGCATGTACTTGAATGAGAGCTCCCAAGCACCCAGGCAAGTGCCCAAAGTTCTGAGCTGAACTCTCCCCTCCTCCTTGTTGGTGGAGGAAAAAGGCTCATGTTATAAACTGTTTCTCTTGAGACAATTAATCTGCCTCCATCTTCTTTCCCTCCACGTAGAACCTTTTGATGCAAACCTGCCAGGAGCTGTGTGTTCGCAAATAAATATTTTCCAGTTCCAAGAGGCAGCTGTACACTTGAGATTTACGTGAGACTGAAGGAGTTATTTGCTTTCTTTTCCCTGTAGGATGGAGAAGCAAAGATGGAGCCTCTGCAGGTTCACCTTCTCAAGAGTAACCTTTTTCCAAATTAAGCAGGCGAGGAAAGGGATTGGCTCTTTCAAAGCTACTAATGGAAGGTAATCCTTGGGATGAGTTCAGGTGACTCTACCAGCAAGAGCCGTTAATGGGGGCTAGCAATGAACCCAGAGAGTCCTTTCATGGAAGGTATGATAATGCAGAAGGAAGCAGGGCAGGTCGGCAAGATAGCAGTGACTCACGTGGTGTTAGCCCAGCACAGGAGGGGTCCAGGCAATCCATGCCCTCAGGGGCAGGTGCATGCACCTGGACCAGCGATGGCAGCTGAGAAAGAGAATGTGAGTGGACTGATTGGAGTCTCCCTGAAATCTGTGACTCAAAGTCTCCTGCACCCCAGAGGAGGGTGCGAGGGGCCAAAGTAAATGACACAGCATGAGGAGCTGATGCATACTGACTCAGGGAGAAGAAATGTGGTCGAGAACAGCATGGGTGGATTGGAATGTCCAAACCCTAATCTTGGAGACATGTGCTTTTGTAGGACTGAGAGACTTTGCCTGGACACATTTTGAATTGCCCATAGCATTGATGTTTGTGTACACATTCTGATTCTGCAACAAGGAATAGCACTTATTCACTTAAGAAGTATTTACTGAATATCTATCATTTTTGGGCATATGCTGGGACTTGTGAAGGCTATGAAGGTGTGCAAGGCCTGTCTCTGTCCCAAAGTTTCTTAAAGGGCTTATTCACTACCTTCAAAGAAAAGAATATATATATATATATATACATATATATATGTGTGTGTGTGTGTATATATGTATATATATGTATATATGTATACACACACACACACATACACACATGCATGCACATATATATGCATATTTATGTATGTTCGCTTTCCTAAATTATAAAGATGTTGGTAAATAAGTTCAAAAAATTGGTGAGAATCCTAGAATCTAAGTGAGGTTGTCTGGCATCAGCTGCTAAAAGAGAAATCTTAGTGCTTAGCTACTTAAGGAGACACTAGATATCTCTAAGTGTCAGAGAAAAACTCTTGCATGGGTGAGGAAGAGCCATGAAGAACTGAATCCATAAAGCAGCAAAATCGGGCTAAGTCCCAGCTTCATCTCTGTGTGACAGGGGATGGGCTCTGAAACTCAGTTTCTAAGGATAAAAATATTTACCCCAGAGGGTTGAGTGAGGAATACACCATCTAATGGCTGGCCGGTGGTAGACACTCTGTAAAAGGCAACACCTTCCCCAAGATATTTTCCCTTTTGCTGGACTTCGATCTCCTGGATTTACATAAAATGAGTTTTCTTACATTGACAGTCTGACCTTCAGCCATGAAAGCCTGTGACAGAGCAGTTAAACTGCTCTGGAAAGGGGGCACCTGTGGTAGCCTAATCCCCTTCCTCTCCCTCTTCAAGCATGTAGCAATGTTAGATACAATATTAAATGCTTTTTTTTAGAAAAAGAGAAAAATTCATGCTGGGGGGAAGGGCTGAGAGGGAGTGGAAGAGAGACAAGGAGAGAGCATCTTAAGCAGGCTCCATGCTCAGTGCAGAGCCCAGGTGGGGCTCGAACCCACAACCCTGAGATTATAGCCTGAGCTGAAATCAAGAGTCGGATGCTTAACTGAGCCACCCGGGCGCCCCTTAAGTGTTTGTTGTTGTTGTTGCTTGTTTTTTTTTGTTTGTTTGTTTGTTTGTTTGTTTTAACATTAAATGTTTTCTAAGTGCATGGCTTGGGGAAATAATCAGAGGTCAAAATCTAAGCAGGAGTGCTACTGCTGTCAGCCACCCTAGGTTGCTTGACCATTCAGGTAACTAGGCGGTGGGTTTAACTTAATGGTGAACTGGGTTAGGTGACCCGACATAAAACGAAGGTCTTTGAAGACCTGTGGCTTCAGTGAAAAGACGAACCAAAATATATTCTCCTATGAGTGTAAATGGCCAAAGAACTTATCTGGTATCAGCCTTGATTCTGGGAAGACAGGGAGAAGTGTTCTTTGATAATATTTGACTATATTTCATGAAGGTTTGAGGTTCATCCCCTAGTATGCATGTCGTCTGCAAAACATCAGGCTAAGAATGGGACATTCCAATGCCAGACCGGTGGTGGCCCCAGGCACTTGGCAGGAGTAAATGAAAGCCTCTGAAGGGTAAAGTGGCTTCAACCCAGACTTCAAAGAAAGTTCCAAAATTCATGAGTTAAAAAAAAAAAATCATAGAACACATAAGTAAACAGGGTACCATGAGCGAGAATCTGCAGAAACATACACAGCAAAATGGAAACAGAGACTCTTAGATATGGAAATTATTGAAAATAAATATAAAATAAGTGTATTTTATGTGTTTTGAGAAAGGAAGGAGTGTCTTGAAAACATGAGAAGAGAAAAAGAGTGGAAAAATGACTTAGATTTGAAAAAGTGATGAATACAGCTTCCAGAAACAAATCTATAATACATAAAATGTGAAGTTCAGGGCAGGGACTAGCAGTACATTGGCAGAGCTGAGGGGAACAGGTGAGGGCAAGTGATTCTTATAGAATTGTGTCGAGCACAAGGCAGAGTGACAACGAGATAGAAACACTAAAGGAAGGTTGAGAGATGATACAGAGGACAGAGGAGGCACAGTGTTTGGGAGTTGGTGGTGGGGAATTCTCTGGAATTCATGAAATCCACAAGTCCTTTGACTTAGGAACATCAGGGAATCACGAGCAGGATAACAGAAAGCCCCTGGAGATATACTGTGTTGAAACAACTAAACACTGAGGATATCTGAGAAGTTGCCCGAAAAGACAAATTATATATAAGGAGTCACAATTGGATAGATAGCTGATTCCACAACGGGGCAGGGGTGCTACTGGGTACTGGGTACCCAGTAGAAACAACTTTCAGCAAAATAAAGGTATTTTCAGATGAATAGTGATATGAAAGAACCTATTACCCACAGATGCTCATATCATGGAACATCTCTGCAAAGCATGCTCCAGAAGGAAAAAACTGGACCCTAGAAAGAAGGTCAGGTACAGATGAAGTTTTGGTTGGCAAAGAAAACATGTAGGCCTCACACATGCAGTGCAAATGTAAAGAAAATCCAGCAGTGATAAATATTTTCAGGTGTTTACCTACTTTAGGAAGGAAGCAAAGAGAATGTCAGTATATTTCTATGTTCTGCTTGAGCTCAGGGGTGAGTATGGTTGTGCATATTTGATATTCTATATAACTGAATGTCAATTATCTAGGTGCATATTCTTTGGTATGTTTGAAATATGACTTATTATAAAAGATTTAAATATCATCTCAAATTCCACATTGAAAATTGCAGATAATAATAAACTTTGAATAAAAGAAATTCAAAATTTGCCTTAATCCAACATGCGTTAGTTCCTACAAATGTTAAGAAGGTAAGAATGGAAATAGAACATGGCAATTAGAGAAGTCAGTACTACCTAATATCTCTTGAAATCAATAACTAGATGATAGATAAATTCCATAGAGGAAATTTTACCATTTGATGATGTGTGGTCTTTTGTGTTTCCCTCTTTGCAGTGGTCCTTAGGAAGCTCAAATCTCAGTTTGTGCTCAGCGGCTCTTCTTTCTCATAGTGGGGGCCTGGCATTGTTTTCCTCCACTGATGGCTCCTTAAGTCACCTCAAAGCCTGGGAATTTGGGGTGGCAAAGGTAGACTTGCTGTCAGGTCAAGGTAAACCAGGAAGGGGATCAAAGAAAAGGGAAATAAAGAGTTGCCTGTATGTCCTCTGTGAAAGCACTTCCTCACCTGCACTGTCAAGACCTTTCTCTCCCAGCTAGACTGCAAGCCTTGAAGACCGGTCCCCATTGCTGTGGCTCTTCAACATGTAGCCAGTGGTACAGACAGAGCAGGGGGTGCTCCATTGCTAGGAGGTTTATAAATATGTATCAGGTGCATGAAAAATTGGTGCATGATGGACCAGTCAATCCTGGCTGTATATAGGGATCTCCTCCTATGTTTGCACCAAGACAAGATGTATTTTGAGTATTTGAACCTTTTCTGAATGGTTTTCTGATAAATTAATTCATCTATAAATGCATCTGTTGTTTTGCCTCAGAGCTGTGATAGCCACACATTTTCTTTGCTCATGTGTACTGCTGCTCAGTGTAGAGAACATGTGCATGCTCATGAATATGTGTATTCCTATGCGTGGGCACACACATGCCACACAGCACACCATGCATAAAACACACGTGCCACATAGCACGCCACACATACTGCACACACTTACCACATAGCAACATGCATACGACACACAGGTGCCACACAGCACACCACACATACAACACACAACACCACGCATACCACACACATTCAACACAGCACACCACACATACTGCACACACATACAACACAGCACAGCACACGTACTGCACACATGTACCACACAGAACACCACACATACCACACACACATCACACAGCACACCACACATACCGCACACACATACAACACAGCACACCACACATGCTGCACACACATACAACATAGCACAACACACATATCGCACACACATTCAACAAAGCACACCACACATACTCCACACATGTGCCACATAGCACACCACAGATGCTGCACACACATACTACACAGCACACCACACATACCACACACCACAATATACATATTGTACACACATACCACACACCACATAGCCTGCCCACACCATACACACTACACCACACATACCACATCACATATTCACATACCACACACACCACAAGCTCCACATACACATATATGCACACATAGACCACACAATCCATATCACATGTACACACAAACACCACATAAATACACACATACTACACAATCCACACAATATATACACATATCACATACACAACACACACACAGACACACTCACCACATACTCACCAGATACTCAACACATAATCCATATCGCATGCACACTCACGTGCAATACCACACACCACACACACGCACACACACCACACACAAACCAGATTTACCACACGTAACGTCATTTACAAGCAAAAATTTCACAATGGTTTCATGCCACCATCTGAGAATTCTAAAGGCAGTATCATATGAAATATTTTAAATTATTTTGCATGTTACCAGGTCAAAAGTGTCTGAGTTCATAAAAAGTAAAACACTAAAACCAAATTAACAACAGTGAGCAGAGTTTCCCGTCAGTGGGAAAGCAGCATTAGTGCCTGGCAGGACATGCATGCTGTGCGGGCAGTTTGGGGATCCCCTGCATGGCAGTAACAGACTTCTAGGAAGATAGAGAGTACTGGGTGGCAACAGAGAGTGTTTCTGAAATGGTACTTGTGTTCATCAGAACCGCCTCCCCTCCTGGCCCTGTTCTCCCCTCGCTATATTCACTTCTGACAAGAACTCTGACTTAAGTTCCTCTGTTTCAGAACTAACCAGTATCACCCACTGCAGCAGGTACCTTGTGATCTTAGGAAGTGGGGAATGGGGTCTGAGACTCCTGCTGGGAGGGGCCCACAGGAAGTGGTGCTGCCACCTCCTTTGGGTATAGCAAGCCTATGATCTGGCCTTAGCAAAAGGGGACAGGCTTCGCAGTCACAGAGCTTGTCAGGTGCCCCCCTTTTTCAAGTCTCCATCACTGGGGGAGTTTATCTACCTGCCAGGACACAGGACATGTGGAGATGCGGACGTGGCTTTTGGAGGATAGGTTGGTCCTGTCCATAGAACAAGACTCAGCTGCTGAATTACTGTAACACTAAGTCTCTACCTGTGGTGTGTTTCCTGAGTCGCTTGGGATTTGATCAGTGCATAAAAGACCACAAAACCCGCACCGAGTATCCAGCCGCAAGATAGCCTATGAGCAGTATGTCCTCTGAAATAGACTCAGAGGGTGTCCAGGAGATCCCTCCCTACCACCTTCTGGAAGGATGGCGAGTGGGGCAAGGTAGACCCCCATCATGGCCCAGAGGGATCAGACATTCTCATAAATAGCCGTCCCCTTCTCAACACCTGTCTAGACCAGAGATCCTTGTATCCCCCTCAAACTTCCTTCCAGGTCTTTCTGAGCATTTATTAGCACAAGTAAGTTGGAGGAGGGTGGGAAAGGAGGGGAAAAGTTGGAGTGGCCTGGGCCCAAGAGTCCCTGGGACAAACCTTGATCATGAGATCATAGACACAGTGGGTTGGAGGGGACCAAGCAGGACAAACTGCTGAGGAGTGGGGACGAGGATGGAGGTGGCATGGGTGGGAAGGACAAGACCACATGGAGGGACTTCTCCAGAAATCTGGCTCTTGCATCAAAAGGTCTTCAATAGTGCTATGCTTCACTGAGATCAAATGCACAGGGAGTGGGCAGTTTTCCAACTTGCCCTTAATTGTACTCCTGACAGCCTGGCTTTATTGTTAGTTTCTAAATGTTGTGAATGCCAAGAAAATCAGACACTATAAAATGAAAGCTAGATTTTAAAACCAAATATTAACCATACCTTTCATGTTTAAGTGTTTCCCAGTGGACAGCATGTTTTTTTACACTCATTATTGTATTTCTCCTCACCACCGCTGTATTAATTATGCAAGGTGTCATGCCCACTTTGTTTATGGAGAAGTCAATGTTCAGAGAGGTTAAGTAATTTGTTCCAGGTCACACAGTTACTATGTGGCGGAGCCAGGACTAGAATTTGGAGCTTCTTTTCATATTAGCAATTTGGTTCTGGCACATCTCTGTCCCACCTGCTTCCTACCCACTTGGCCATGGTACTGTTAAAAAGATGTAGGTGATTTTCCCACTGGCAGCATTCCCCCAAGTGCACCCTCCCTTTCCTGATAAAACTGGCCATTGGTTGGATGGGTCGACATCCCTGAAATTTGAAAATATGAGAAATTCTGTATTGTAATGTAAAGAAAATGTGTCTTCTGAATATATATTTTAAAGATGTTATTTATTTATTTGACAGAGAGATAGACAGTGAGAGAGGGAATACAAGCCGGGGGAGCAGGAGAGGGAGAAGCAGACTTCCTGCTGGGCAGGGATCCCCATACGGGGCTTGATCCCAGGACCCTGGGATCATGACCACAGCTGAAGGCAGACACTTAACCGACTGAGCCACCCAGGTGCCCCTGGAATTGGTTTTGTCATAGTCTCTTAGGGAGTCAGTTCACGTCTCTGCTTTCCATGGACTCACTCCATCAGTTAGAGAAGCAAATCAAGTTCTGGGGAGGTAGGCACATTGTCCAGATTTAGGCAGGGATGGAGTTGACCCAACAGTGCACGCAAAACTGAGACCCAGAAACCCTAGATCCTGTTGCCCATTCTTGCCAATGTGAAGCAAGTTGGGCCCTTGTGCAAGCTCGATACTTAATTTTTAAGAGCACGTTTGGCCCTGGGGATTGGGTGTGACCTTCTTACACACACACACACACACACACACCCCTAATTTATAAGCCCAAGGAATCACATTCTTTATTCCCCTCCCTGGAAATGAGATGAAAGTTTGCCTGATTAGAGTAGCTCATTGTCCTCTTGGGAGAGCAAACAAAGCATCACCCTCCATGACGGGCTATGGCTGTAGAAGTGGGCTCATTGGAAATTACTTGGTTAGAGCTGGTAAGAAAACATTCTTTAAATGTGGTCCTTCCGTGTGATGGTTCTAAAGAAATATGAAATGTTGATACCCCATTTTAGGCAGGTATAGTGAACATGTCCTCTCATACACTGTTGTTCCATGTGAAAACAACTCAATATTTTGGGAAGCAACATTCAGCAATTTCTCTAAAAGCTTAAGTAAGTTTATTTTTTGATCCAGCAATTTCCCCTCTAGGACTTCATCATAACGAGATACAGCCAGAGGAGAACAGAGGTCCACTCAGGGATGCTTAGCTTAGCATTGTTCATAAAATTAAACATCTAGTAACAATGAATGTCAGTCCACACGCGACGGGTTGAATAAATGGTGGTCTAGTTAAGCAACAGAATTCCGTTCAGTTAATAGAGAAAGAGAGAGGTCTTCATGGGTTCCTGTGAAGTTCTCTCTTTTCCACATAAAGCAGAAAAAGCACATCTCAGGATAGTTTGTCTGTTGGGTTTCTATTTCTTGAAAACAGAAAAAGAAAAAGGGATAAATGCATACTATGCCTTTTGAAACATTGTTCTCGCATGAATAGCAGACTAGAAAAAGATACCCCAAGATTCAGTGGTTTTCATCTTTTGGGAGAGGGAATGGGAAGATTTCTTTTTTCTCCCTTCCTGTTTTCCTCCCTTCCTTTTTTTCCCTTTCCTTTTTTTCTGCACAGAGTCCAGTATTTTGGAGGGTTTTGCATTGCATAAGTGCTACTATCATAAGTGCTAATGTCAATAGGCATTCAAGGCAGGCAAAGCCAGCATATCTGGAGAGCTCGTTCCCTACCTGGCAGGGATGCTAAACATCTTATGTACATAATCTCACAGGCTACTTGCAAGGTCTCTGTGGGGTAGGTAATAGCATCATCTCATCTTACAAAGGAGAGAAGTGAGAAATGGGGAGACAGATTACTTGCCCAAGGTTACATGGCTGGTGAGGGCAGATTGTGCACCTGACTGTGGGCCCCAGACCAGGAGATCCATATTCCTACCCCTCATGGGGACTCCCACACCCGAGGTGGTCTGTCTGGAGGTCTGGGACGAGAGCAGGGGCGTCATAAAAGACTTGAATGGGGGCAGCAGCAGATCTGACTTGTCCCAGCTAGAGAGGGCTGGAGCTTCTTTGGAGCGACAGAGTATCCCTTCTTGCTGTGTGTCTGTCCCCAGCTGCTGCCCTGGAGCTGATCCCCTGCTGGGGCCCACAATCAGCCATGGGAGAGCTCAGGAAAAGGTGCCCTGGCCTTCCTCTTTGGGACAAAACAACTCTGCAGTTCAAACCCAATGGCTCCCACCCAGCCCCTGGAGAAAGACAGGAGCAGCTTGGTGTCAGCATGCTGTTTTCCTGGGTGAACTGGGTCAAAGGTGTTGATGGAGGGAGGCTTTGGATGGACGCTGGCATCTCTTCTTCTGGGAACAGGGTTTTGGCTCTTCTGCAAGTGGCCACGGAGGTCCGGTTACAGCCTGGCGGAGCTGGAGCGAAGGCCAGGCCTGGGGTCAAGCAAGGCCTGAGAACGGCCCGGGAACGAATTCACCCCAAAGCCCTTGGCCAAGTGGGACAGGCCTCAGCAGGCCCTTTCCTCACTTCTCAGGGGGCTCTGACAACACCCTCCCGCCACTTCCCGGAACCCTGAAAACTAAGGGAGCTTGAGAGACTGAACTCGTGGGATTCGAAAGTTCTAGTAAAACCGAGGCTGGGGCCTGTTCCTTAGCAAGGGGCACAGCTGTGCCAACATGAATGTTAATTTTTATCCAGAATGTTTTCAGCCTGGAATGCTTTTGTCTGCCTGACTATGCCTGGGCAATTCCTGTTCGTCTTTTAAGATTCAGCAGGGGTATGGTCTCCTCCTGGGAAGTTTAGCATTGGGTAGGCTAGGTAGGGGCCCCATCTGCTGCTCTGAGAACACTGTGGGTGACACTCCCTTCTCCACTGCACTCCCCATGTCAGGGTTCTTTTCACAGCTCATTCCCCCCATAAAACTCTAAGCCATGGAGAGGCATCGGTGTCCCTTCTCCGGCTCAGGGCTGGCATCATTCCCATCTGTAACCTGAATGAACAACTCCTCTAAGAGAGCTCCTCTCTGCCCAACCAAGAATGAGCATCAGCCACTGTTCCAGGGAACAGCATGGGATTTGTGTCCCACTGGAGAGGAGAAAGCCCTCAAAAAGGACAACAGGGAGAGTGAAAGGGAGCAGCTTGTGAATTTTATCAGAGGAGAAAGACCTCCAATGAGGAACAGGCAAACGTCACAGAGGACACCCCTCCTGGCAGATTCATGGAGCAAAATGCAGGCATCTGGGAAGACAAATTCAAACAAAGAGAATCATTCCCCTCGGAGCTGATTCAGCATTTCTGTGCTGTGGGCAGACTGCACAACCAGACAGGGACCCCTAACGATAATGTTAAAATACCACATGCTAAGCTCCTGCTGGGGTCAGGCACCAGAATAAGTAAGTAATATATGATATTTCATTGATTTTCTTATCAACTCTATGAAACAATGATTGTTCTTCTCATTTTAAAGACAGGGTAAACTGAGGCTTAAAAAGACATTTTCTCAAGGCCATCCTTTCAAGAAGACTTTGGCATCCAGTCCCACTGCACTGGCCCTCGGGGGCCTACTTCTGACTGACACTCCAGTAGGTCTCAGGAAAACAGGTGCAAAGGGATCTACACACACACTGCCAAAGAAACTAATGGGAGAGAGGAAAACCTCCAGGGAAAAGAAAGGAACAGGCTTCAGAAAATGGGAGATATAAGACTAGGAGAGATGCCACCTGGGACATAAACAAGCTGATGGCAAAAGCCAACAGGTGTCTGTTTTAGGAGAAGCAGCACCTGCTTCTGTGGGTGCCCCCGAGGACGGTGACACAGCAGCACCTGTCCTCTTAACAGGCCGGGACCACAGGCTCTGAGGCAGTTGGCCAAGAGGGCAGGATGGGAGGATGGGCCAGCTGTGGCCTCAGAGGAGCATGAGTAAGGACAGACAACTAAGAAAGAACAAAAGATTCTGATTGGGCAGGAAACAATGTAGCAGCAAGAGAAGAGCTGAAGCTGTTAGGTTTGCAAGTGAAACCAGGGAGGAAGGGATTGGGGGTCTGTGGGTCTCATAAAAGATGACGCAGACGCCAAAGAAGAAGAAAGGGTGGAAAGGTATAATCCATCTGGTGAAACAAAGCTACTCATAAGTGTATATAAATATTATTTGTAAAAACTACAGACCTGTTCTTCAGGAAGAGTGGGAGAAGCTTGTTTAGTGGTGGAAAGAAAATTATAAATATAAATAAATCAATTTACAAATGTAAATAAATTATAAATATAAATATAAATAAATAGTCTTTATTATTTTTAAAAAGTCAGAGGAGGGTGCCTGGGTGGCTAAATCAGTTAAACATCGGCCTTCGGCTCAGGTCATTATCCCAGAGACCTGGGATTGAGTCCATGTTGCGCTCCCTGCTCAGCAGGGAATCTACTTCTCCCACTCCCTCTGCCTGCCACTCTCCCTGCTTGTGCTCTCTCTCTGTCAAACAAACAAACAAACAAATATATAAAATCTTTTTAAAAAGTCTGTGAGGAACACATTGAATTAATTATATGAATTTAGTCAGTAGGGAAGGCTTGATTTAAATCTAAGGAACATCTGGATTGGTGTGTTAATTATTACACCTACTCAGTGTGCAAGGTCCCATGGTAGATCCCAGGGCCACCAAGAAGAACTGGATACGCAGTTTGCCCTCCAGAGCCCACATCATAGTTAGACATGGACAGTGGTGTGCCGAGGGCAGGTAGTGGGATAAAACCCAGCTTTGGCAACGAGGGGGTGCATTTCTTAGAGAATTTAAAAAATGATAATAAAACCCATTAAAAGTCAGCCATTCTAAATAAAGTCAGTGACAAAACACTCCTCAACAAAGTCTTTTGTTATTTTAAGTCAGGGCATAACGATTACAGCCTATGGGCTAAATCCGACCAACTGTCTGTTTTTGTAAATAAAGTTTTATTAGAACAGAGCCATGTTCATTAATCTATGCATTACCTATGGATGCTTCCTTTCCACACTACAATGGCCAAGCTTAGTAGTTGTGACAGAGACCAGATGGTCTTCTTTTAGGCAATGGGTAAAATAGTTACTATCTGCCTTCCTGTGAAAAGCTTACCAAATGCTGGTCTGAGCATAAAGAATTGCCTCCGTTAATAGTGAGTTTTGATAATATATGTATCAGCTTTAATCAGAACATTTTTATTACTTATTCTTTTTTGTTAAGATTTTATTTATTTATTTGACAGACAGAGATCAGGCAGAGAGAGAGAAGGAAGCAGGCTCCCCACTCAGCAGAGAGCCTAATATGGTGCTCGATCCCAGGACACCGAGGACCTGAGCCGAAGGCAGAGGCTTTAACCCACTGAGCCACCCAGGTGCCCCTTATTACTTGTTCTTTAGTAAACATTGTATTCTATAAGGACAGTGAATTCTATGACTCCTAGGTAATCTTTGAGGATTCTGCTACATACATTTGGTTTGAGAGTAAGTTTGTCACTGGTTGGGCTCTGTTTATCATAGGCATGGCAATGGCTATTGAGCATAAATATTATAAATATCAGCATTTATAATATTCTTGTCTTTTTTTTTTTTTTTCCCCTCTGCTGAGCAGAGAGCATGATGTGGAGCTCGATCCCGGGACTCTGAGATCATGACCCGAGCCGAAGGCAGGGCTCAACCCACTGAGCCACCTAGGCACCCCAATATAATATTCTTGCCTTTAAAGAGTAGGTTCAAAATCATGATGAGAGCATTCTGTTTACAAAGTAGTAGAAGCAGAACTTGAGTTGCTCCAATTTTTGTGATTTAGATGCCCACTTAGATTTTTGGTTTCGTGTTTAAAATTTTAAAATAATGAAACAGAATGCAAAAACAAGGTCTAATCATTTTGCTGGGTAGGTGTAAATTATCATTCCTACATTAACTATTTTATAGAATTTAAATACTAGCCTTAAAATTGAAGTTAATTTACTTATAAATGTTATTTGGTTCAAAATGAAAGAATGAGGAAAGACCAAGGGCCATGACGGAAAGTCATGGAGGTTTCAGATGAGGACAATCCTCCCAAATGGAGGAAATCGTGTTTGTCCTGTTTGTAGAAAATGCTCTCAATAGCCATGGTCATGCCTATGAGGATGTGAGTGTGTGTATGTTCACCCGTGTGCCAGAAAGCATTAACACGCACAAAGAGCAGTCTCACAGCTCTTCAGAACAACTATGTATAGAACTTGGTGATGGGTTGTTTAATGGTAAGCATTCACATGAGACTCAAGACAATCTTCAGGATTGCACGGGTGAAAAGGAAGCTGAAAGGAAGAAGGAAAGGCTTTCCAATTTATGTTGCTACATTTACTTTCTTTTTTTTTAAATTTTTCAAATTTAAATTCAGTTTAATTAACATATGCTAGATTATTAATTTCAGAGTTAGAATTCAGTGATTCATCAATTGCATACAATACGCAGAGCTCATTACATCATGTGCCCTCCTTAATGCATACCCTTGAGTCTGTCCTTCCCTTCTTTCCTTCCTTCCTTCCTTCCTTCCTTCCTTCCTTCCTTCCTTCCTTCTCTGCTTCCTTCCTTGCTCCCTTTCATTCCCCCATAGACATGTATTTAGCACACACTATGGGCTAGGCATTGTGCCAGATTTGGGAAATACAGCCCCTGTGCTGATAAGACTTACAGGGGTGTGTGGGTATATGTGTGTACATACATGTCCTGAGGAAGTGAAGGGGTTCATGGAGTCAGCAGTGCTTCCTTCCCATAGCAGCAGCACTAGCGACTCCTGGAAACACCAGAGTATTAAATAAGTTAGGAGAAAGGTGATGAGCACGTTGTCCAGCTCCTCCTGTGGGGCACCCTCACTATTGCTGGTAGCTTCTTGGTCCACGAGTCCAATCATCTGTGTATGCCCCTGACCTGTGAGTCACTGAGGAGCCCTAACTGTGACCCTGACCATAGTGAGGGGGGCCATTTGTTTGCCCTTCGAAACGTGACCAGCTGGCCCATTAATTTTGCAGCATTAATTCTAAGAGGAAATTAGATTCCAACCAGAGTCATTAATCTTTAAAAATAGAGCCACAAGAAGAGAACATTGATAATCAGAATGTAATTTTCTGTGTTAGGAAGTGGTCAAGACATCGGTGTCAGGGCTTCTGTACATCTAAGGTTCTCAGGGCATTTTCTCGGGTGACTCAACCAGGTCAAAGCAATGCTTTTAAGTCTGGGGGGTGAGGGGAAGACCACTTCAAAGGGCCAAGCTTCCTAAAATTTTGCCGGGAATCTTGGCCAGCAATGACAAAGCGCTAGGCATCTACTGAATCATAAACACCCAGTCATTGATTATTCTCCTACTCAACTTCTCTTCTTCATTTTTTTTCTTAATATTTTATTTATTTATTTGAGAGAGAGCACACAGGTTGGGGGGAGGGGCAGAAGGAACAAGAGAAGCAGACCCCCCACTTAGCAGGGAGCCAGATGTAGAGGGCTTGATCCCAGGACCCCGAGATCATGACCTGAGCCACAGGCAGATGCTTAACCTACTGAAGCACCCAGGTGCCCCAACATACTCAACTTCTCTTCTTAGTAAGACAATTATTTAGAGTATAGGTTTATAAATCTTGGTGCCAAAAGTGGCTCAGTGATGGTTAGAAAGCTACCCATTTATGTGTATTTATACTCTTTTTTAAAACTTGTTAATCTTTCTGGAGTCTATCAGTTCTTAAAAAATGATGATGATTTTCATTAAAGGAAACTAGGTCTTTTTCAATAATTGAATCTAAAAGCAAAACCTTTCCTAATTAGTTTATATTCTTTTAATTTAATCCCTTATTGCTTCTGTATTCTACTCATACTGAAACATTATTTACCCACATTTGTTTTTATTCAATTCATCTCCTTTATTTTCAGTCATTTAATTCCAGGCCTTTTAAAAATACAGTCCTATCATCTAGAGCTTCTAAGGAAAATTTGCTGTGGGGAATGAATATTGGTAAATATTTGTCTTCTGTTGCACCCACCTATTATTAAGAAAAAATTGAACAAACAGAAAACCAAAGTAATGTGAGGTTTTATTCAAGGACTTGCAGACCCAATTTAACTATTTTTTTTATTGATAATATAGAAGGAGGAGAAAGTCTTCAATAGGTTTTTTTTTATAACTGCTCCTAATTATTCAAGAGCTATGGCTAATTGTACCATCTGCCATCACAGGAAGAATACAGACTAGTGAGGACTTAAAATCTCTAGCTAAATTTCAGGTCCTAATAAAAAATAATGGGGTTTGGGACCAGAACCCAATGATGATGATGCAAACTTTGGTTTGGTTTTACAAGTGCTCCCACTGATAGGAGGGTTTATGACTCTAGCTCTAGCCCTTTTTAACCAAATCAGAATCAAGAGTCCACTCACATGTAAAGTGACTCTACAGAACTTTATTAAAATATTTTCTCAACTGTTCAGCTATATTCCTTAAAGCAAAGCAAAGATTACTTCTAAAAATACCCCCCTTATTTTTTGCAAATCCATTGGCTTTATTTTCCATCTCCAACTATCTAATATGTATATCATCTCTTCATAACCCCAAATCCTGAATGCATCACAGCTGTACATGGCTTACATGTGCAAGAGATGTGCGTCTCCAAACACAGACTGGAGTCTTCTTCTAAAAATCTCATCAGAAGTTTCTTTGAGGAGAAAGTATGTTTCTGACATTTCTATGTTCTATGGTGGGAATTACAAAACGCCTGTCCCTATGCTGTAGAGAGCCACGATATCTTCACCTAAGGATGTGCTAGCCTTCCTCCTGACGTATTCCCGTGCCTATTAACATATGTTGTTAGGAAGGAAAAGGTAAATCAATGTTGTTCATATTCTATGAGGAATCTTCCCCCTGCCCCATCATCTCAGTGTGTTTTGACTTTTCCTCCTCGATAAGCATGTCATCAGTAGGTAGAAACTGTAATATTTTAATGCCAGTTATACAAATAATGACACAAGCAGCAAATTTAAAAAACAGAAAAGATTTTTTTTTATATATTTACTGGAAACACTGAAATAGAATAAGTATTAAATATTGGCAAATTACTATCCCAGGAGGCTTTTAGGTTGCGATGTTCAATTTATTATAGGGGTAGGAAATATCTTGATGAATGTGCCATTGACCTCCCATGTCAATGGCAAATTAATTTTGTTATAGAAGAGAAAATGACTTTTATTTTTAATTTAAAACATCAGAAATGTCAGCAGTCGAAGTGACTTTTGGTTTAACCACATCTTCTCTAAATTGGCAACACAAGGCAAAGGCCTAAATTTAAGCACTGCAATTATGGTTTTGGTTTCAGACCCATCGCACAGTTGTTAGTTACCATACTTGAGCAGAGGAAAAAACTGCTCAGGGTAGGGAAAGGAATTTACAAACTGCCACAGCAGGTTAATTTAGACTAACTTGGACTCTAATCATGAGAGTCATACATGCCTTCTGGAATTATTTGGCCAAGCTAGTCCTGGTTAACTCAACAAGAAGAGACTCCTTTGGTTTTTAAAGTAAAAAAGACAGAGACATGAGAAAAGGCATTTTAAAATCTAATGCATGAGATTTTTCAAATGGAAAACACCTTAACTGGACATCCAAATTTTGAAGCCTAGTTTCTGGGTTTCAATGTCTTTCAACCTACCTATGAAAGTTAGACTCGGGGACATTTAATGGAAGTTTGGAATCAAGATTTGTGTTTTATGTCCTGCCACCATTATACCACCATGAGTGTTACCTCCTTTGCCTCATTGTTTTACAGTCACAAAGCAGGCTTCACGCTTTCAGAGCAATGTGGCAATGACAGTATCATTTCCATTCATTCATTCAAACAACCCAGAAATTCCACTCCAAGTTCTACCCTGAGTAACTCTGGCATGTGTGTGCAGGAACACACAAATAAGAATATTCTTGCCCCAAAACAAAATCTTGTACATTTTTTTAAAGATTTTATTTATTTATTTGGCAGAGAGAGATCACAAGTAAGCAGAGAGGCAGGCAGAGAGAGAGGAGGAAGAAGGCTCCCCACAGAGTAGAGAGCTCCATGTGGGGCTCGATCCCAGGACCCTGAGATGGTGACCTGAACTGAAGGCAGAGGCTGTAACCTCCTGAGCTACCCAGGCGTCCCATTTTTTTAAAATTTTATTTATTTATTTGACAGAGAGATCACAAGTAGGCAGAGAGAGAAGGGGAAGCAGGCTCCCTGCTAAGCAGAGAGCCTGATGTGGGGCTCGATCCCAGGACCCTGAGATCATGACCTGAGCCAAGGGGGCAGCAGCTTAATCCACTGAGCCACCCAGGTGCCCCTGTTTTGTTTTGGTTTTTTTTAATCTAAATTTCTAACATCAGGAGAATGAATTTTTTTTTAATCATTTTTTTAAATTTATTTTCAGCATAACAGTATTCATTGTTTTTGTACCACACCCAGTGCTCCTAGCAATCCGTGCCCTCTCTAATACCTAAACGGGATATTTATATATCCCCGTGTGTATATATTGTTTGTGGGTGTGAGGACATAAAACAATGGGATACAATTCAGGAGTGAAATGTATCAATATGCATATATCTCAAGATGCAAAGTATTAAATGAAAGTAACAATTTTAAGTAGGACATATAGGTATGGTACTACTTATTTGGAGTTTATGTGCAAATTAATACCCTGCTATGTTTTATTTTATTTTTTGTATTGTTGACTATTTTTTCAAATATTTATTTATTTATTTGAGAGAGAGAGAGAGAGAGAATGGGGGGAGGGGCAGAGGGAGAAGGAGAGAATCTCAAGCAGATTCCTCGCTGAGTGTGGATCCCATGACCATGAGATCATGAGCTGATCTCAGCATGAGCTGAAGTCAAGAGTCAGACACTTAACTAACTCAGGCCTCCCTTCACTGTGTTCTATAATAAGCATGTAGTGAATTTATAAATGAATGCATGAGGATGAGAAACACCAACTCTAGAGAGTGTTTTTTTCCTTGAGAATGGGAGGCCAATAATACCAGGGACATAACTGACTGGGCAACTTCTAATTACTAATACCTTACTGGACAGTAAACATAAGAGTCATCATTATACTATTTTGATTAATTTTATTAATTGATCAATAAAGTATATTTTATTATACTAATCTTTATTCCTTTTTGTACCTATGAAATACTTAATATCCATTTAAAAATCTAGACAAAAGGGGTCAGTAGGTGAAGTATTGGAGACAGATTTTTTCTAGGTATTTGCTGAAGAAATCAGTCTGTTGTAAAGGTGAACAGCAGAATTTGCTCAGTACTGAGGTGACCTGTGCAGTTTTGAAGGGAAAGAATCCAGTAGGAAGCAAGGGATTTAATATTCCATAAAGAGTGATGATCTACATGGTGGGACCCCTGTGTAGGTTGGAGAAAATGGCATTAGGACAACAGACAGACGAGGTGATTAGTAATGAAGAATGGACAGCATTTTTCCTGAAGCTGGAATGGAATTAAAGATGGAACCAGAGAGGGTGAAATCCTCTGATGTTTGGAGGATATGAGCTAAAGGAGCTCATGCTGGATGGTGTTGATTTCAGCAAATAAAGAAGCTGAAATGACCTGCCCGATCCTCTTCTGGCCCCGAGGCTCACATGGCTTCCCGTTCTCTGTGTCTTCTCTCATCGTTGTCTCCTGATGTCCTGGGTATTTACCTGTCCTCTCCACAAGCCGCCCATACCACCACAACAAAAACTCTTTAAAGGGGCATGTAGTACCTGCTTTCTTTACGCCAACATCTTTAGCACCTACACACTCATTCACAGCACGCAGGGGAGGGTCAAAAAGTTTGTTGAGTAAGGAAAGGCAAGAGGTAACATTAATATTGGATTTCAAACAAGTAAAGGCATTTTACAGCTTCCTTGGGGGGAGTGTGCTTAAGTCCACAGCCCAGAGCAATGACATTATGGATCTGAACCAGGACTGCGTCACACATGGGTTCAGTGTACATAGGTCTGTGACTTCTTCAGCAACTCTGAAGGTTAAAATCAAGAACTGAAGAGCCAACTCTGGGAGTGATCTGGGATTGTGGTTGGCTCAGCAGGCCCACGAGTAGGTCAAAGGGGCCTTGAGACTCCCAGTCGAGCGTGAGAGCCAAATTAAAATGTCTGACCACAGAATGTCAGCTGTACAGAGCTTGGGAGTGTCAAGTAGGAAAAACGAAGTGAAGCAGGAAGGGGAAGATGTTGGAGGCCCCACTGGGGACAAAGAGCATGAACAGCAGGGGTGGTGGCTGAACTTCCGGGTGACTCTGAATAAAGGTGGTATCAGTTCCGGGTGACTCTGAATAAAGGTGGTATCAGTTCCGGGTGACTCTGAATAAAGGTGGTATCAGTTCCGGGTGACTCTGAATAAAGGGGGTATCAGTTCCGGGTGACTCTGAATAAAGGGGGTATCAGTTCCGGGTGACTCTGAATAAAGGTGGTATCAGTTGAGTCAGCTGGGGTGTAGCGAAGAGCTTGGAGCTTCAGCCACTAAGGTTGTCATTGAGAATGGTGACGATGACGAAGAAGACCTATGGGAGCTACCAGACCACAGAGGCCCTAGAGCAACAGTGGAGTGAAGTTCACAGAGCAGTGGGAAGCAAAGAGAAGGAAGAGTACTCTTTCCCTCATCAACCAAGATCTGAATTTTATAGACAGAAGACCGGGTTCATAAAAGCACAAAGAACTAGTACTAAGGATAAGTGATTGCAGGCAGTTGAGAAAGATACAATGAGAACCATTTTAAAATGCCCACTCAAACTCTATATCCCTTAATAGGCTCCTTCACCACTAAATCTTCTGATCTACAAGCATCTAATTACGCCGATTCTTCCACATGTTTGATATGTCCATCTAACTATCAGTTTTATGATAGAGTAAGCTAACCTGATAGAAGAATGAACCCAGATAAAAAATGATGGAAACTGACATGTGTGAATATTGTTCTTGTAAACGTTATTATATAACAATAAATATTTGGGAGTGCTAAATAATTGGGTCAAGAAATAATTCGGGGAAAACACTGCTTTGGTCTGTCATTTTCTAATATGAAAAGATAAATTAACTGAACTTCCCTGTTTGTTGATCAAAGAAACAAAATATCATTGGCAACCAGTGGAGCCCTTAAGAAGCATTGGCTCTGTTGTTTTTTTTTTTTTTTTAATATATAAAAATATGACATATATAAAAAACAACAGGAAAATCCAAACAATCTGAGGGAAAGGAAGTGCATATGAGTACTGTTTTGCAAAATCATATAAGATATTCCCATTGGGAACTGCCAGTGGGACGTAGCTCATCCAACTTCTCAGCTGAACGGAGCTCATGAAAATAGAGTTGGTGGATGATGGAAAAAATGCTGTATATCTTCAACAGTCTTTAAATATAATCTGATATTAAAAACAATCTAAATAAAGATGATTAGGAAAAAATTATGGAAGTGTCTGACTCATAGTGGGGGCAAGTGGAGAAGGGAAGTTCTGAACAGGAAACCAATCTAAATGTGTGTGAATCTAGTTTGGTCAATGAAGATTACACCAGTTGCTTCAAGATTCCAAAAGATGGTCAGGGATAGTCACATTGTTTGATACCTGAAAGAATATTTAGTAATTCTTTCCTCTCCACGTGAGTTCTTTTGTTCTATAAATCCAAAGGATGTAAATTCTTAAGATGGAGGAACCCTCAGTATTTCTAATAGAATGGTAAGTATCCTCCACTATTAAATAAAAAGAAATAATCAGGGCGCAATTGGGTCCTTACAATGCTTCTTCATGTATCAAGAGCACACATCTTCTAGCAATCTGACAGTAATGGCTAGCCTAAAACTGGGCAATCACTTCTCAGAGAGCCGTGTTTACCTAATTAAGAGCTTCTCTGTGGTCCCCAGTTACTTAATTGTGTCATTAGCGGCAGTTTTGACATGAAGAGCAACTTGTGTCTGGAGCACCAGCCTGGCCTCCACTAGGGAAGCCCAGCAGAGCGGCTCCCAGGGGGGCTGGCAGCGGCCTCCTGCAGTATGTACGGCACAAAATAAAATAATTGGTCCCCAGAGGGGCTGTCTCCTCAGCTGCCAATAGGGATTTTTTTTTTTTCGTGTGAATAAAAAGCCAAGCCTCCACAACTCCTCTGCTGACTATTAACTTGCTCTGGTGTGTGCTAGCTCCTAGGGTTGGGGGTGGGGTGGGGTAAGGTCCCAGCAATTGTGACCACTGACCTCTTTGCAGCCCTGGCATATATGACAGCACCTAACCAAGGGTCCTGATATAGGGGAGAATGTGGGCAAGCTTCCTTCAAGTTAGACTGATACAGTGTGGAGTGTACCTAAGACGCAACCAACTGGGCGAGATCATGGGGGTTAAACTCCAGGGGTGGGGCCCAAATGATGCTGTGTCTTCCTGTAATAAAACAGCAAATGGCCAGAATTGACCATGACCATGACCATGGTAGTAGTCAAGTGGGAGGTTCCTGCTGCACCTTCCTTTTTTCAGCAAAAAGAGCAAAAGAAAGAGTGAATGCAAGTGTTCAAAAATATTTCCCAGGGAAAAATATCAACTACTTCTAGAAAGGGTTTTATTTTGGGTTTTTGTTTTTGGAAGGGATTGTTTTTAAGTTCTGCATTTTTTTTAAGGTTTTATTTATTTATTTATTTGTCAGAGAAAGAGAGAGAGAGCACACAAACAAGAAGAGCAGCAGGTAGAGGGAGAGGGAGAAGCAGACATCCTGCTGAGCAGGGAGTCCAGATGAGGGACTTGATTCCAGAGCCCTGGGATCAGAACCTGAGCTGAAGGCAGACCCTTAACCAACTGAACCACCCGGGCATCCCAAGATCTGGGTTTGTTTTTTGTTTTTTGTTTTTTTTTAATTGAGATATAATTCACACACAATAAATTCTCCCTTTAAAAGTGTACAATTGAGTAATTTTAACATACCTTTGCAGGTGCTTAACCATCAGCACTGCCCCATTCTAAAACATTTCTATCACCTCAAAAAGAAATATCCACCAATATCCACCAGTTCCTCTCTGCCCTCAGTCCCTGGAACCACTAATCTATTTTCTGACCCTATGGATTTTTCTGTTCTGGGCAGTTCTAGAAAGGTTTTTGATTAACAGGTTTTTACCTATCTAATATGAATTAGAGTTGGCAAGTATTAAAAGTATTAAAAGCCTGACATTTATTTATTTCGTTTTTTAATTTTATTTGAGAGAGAGAGAGAGAGAGAGAGCATGTGAGCAGGAGCCCAAGCAGGAGGAGGAGCGGAGGGAGTGAGAGAAGCAGACTCCCCATTGAGCAGGGAGCCTGAGGAAAAGGAAGCAAGGCTGGATCCCAAGACCCTGAAGTCAAGACCTAAGCTGAAACCAAAGTCAGTTGTTCAACCAACTGTACCACCCAAGAGCCCATTTTGGGGCATTTTAATTCAAGACTATATATCTCTGTAAAAAAGAAAAAGAAAACAACTTCTGCTTCTTAGAAAGTGTCCTAAAAAGAATATAAACAGAAAAACTGGTAATAAAATTTTACTTTGTTAAAAACCATAAAAGATTCAGATTTATTTAGCCACAGCAGATGATTAAAAATTAGTTATTATAGATATAGGTATAGATAATATGATCTTCCATTATATTTTCTACAACACAAATTTCTTTAGTATAGGGTCACTGAAATAATTTTTGGATGCATCATTCCACCTCTGTTTTCTCCAAATAGAATTATAGCTGTTCGTCCAATGTTTCTGTTAGGGTTTTTTCAATTTGAGCTCTTAACTCTAGAACACCTGTTGGCAAGTTAATGCCAATTTTTTGCTTTAAGAAGATCTGTTTAACACATCTTTTGTCACTGGTTAGTTAAGAGGGGAACATTTGCCACCAATTAAAGCTGTTTTACTTCATTACAAATGTTAATGTTGGGCACTATCTTAGTTTTGTTTCTCCCAGAAAGCAGAGCCTGAGACAAGAGCTTGCATGAAGCTTATTTGGGAAAGGATCTCATGGACCAGGAGAGGGAGAGAGAAGCAAGGAAAGTGGAAACAGGGAACGCTTATCCAAATGTATGTAACTGAGCTAAATACAGAAAACAAGAGATATCACTACAACCCAGGTAAGATGTTATCAGGTCATAGCTGTGGGCAGACATTTGCTGCCATAAATGGCTGGTGTAAAATCTGGTTGTAAGGGGCCTCGGGTAAAGAGTCTCAATCTTACACACACAATGGATAAAGGACTTAGAAAAGGTGAACCATGGTTCTATGCACCCGGCACATCTATCTCTGTGTGGAACTTCAAACAAGAAGAAATCATTTTCAAGCTGCATAGTTTTAGAAATTCTCATATGGTTCTGGCTACAAAGGCAGTAGAGGTCAGATTAGTGGCGAGATCATGGCGAGGAAAGGGCCTCCTGTGGCTGACATGCAAAGATGGTCCATTGCATAGGACCGGAAATAGGAGCCTGGATCAAGAAGCAGGAATGCCAGGGTGGGGCAGGCAAGACCCAGGTGGGAACGGAGAAGGGAGTTTTGTCCTCTTTCCTTAGCCGGACTAGATAAGGAGGTGGTCATCTTCTTAGTGAGGATGAATTAAATACCCATCCTCAGGCCTCTCTGCTCCTCGTAGATGGTAGGGTGTACATAGATCTCATTCCAGAGTTCAAATCCAGTCATCCTCAACAGAATGCTTGGCATCCAACAATTATCCACTTGTGAAGATAGCACTCAAGTTAGGTGGGCTATGCCTCATTATTAGAAATAATGTTCTCATTTTTTTTTGTTGTTGTTGTTCTCATATTTTTCAAACACAGCGAGTGCAGGAGTAAATTGAGATGTCTTTTCTGGAGGTGGGCAATTTGACAATAGGAGCTAAAGCCTTAGACTTGTCTATGCCCTTTGACCCAGCAAGTTCACCTTGAGGAATGGATCTTAAGAATAAAAGCAGATACATTCACAAAAATGTATATATATAAGGCTGGGTATTAAAACGTTGTTAATAACATTGAAGACAACTTTTTGTTGTTTCAATTTTTAAATTTAATTTTTAGTTAGTTAACATATAGTGTAATATTAGTTTTAGAAGTAGAATTTAGTCATTCATCACTTACATATAACACCCAGTGCTCATCAACTTTACTTTTTTTAGTTTTTTTTAAATTTGAATTCAGTTAACATATACTCATTTGTGAGGTAGAATTTAGTGATTCATTAGTTGCATGCAACACCCAGTACTCATTCCATCACATACCCTCCTTAATGCCCATCACCTGATTATACCATCCCCCCACACACCTCCCCTCCAGCAACCCTCAGTTTGATCCCTATAGTTAATAGTTTCTTATGGTTTGCCTCCCTCTCTGTTTTTATCATTTTTATTTTTCCTCCCTTCCCCTAGGTTTATCTGTTTCATTTCTTAAATTCCACATCTCATCAACTTTTAAATTCATTAATTGGGGGACAGTTAATAACATTTTAATACAGCCATAAAATAAAATGCTAGGAAGTTATCAAAAACCATGGTTCAAATGTATACATATTAGCATAGAAAGATGACTACCAATTGTTAAGTAACAAAGAAAGTTAATAAACTGTATGATTTGGTTCCATTTATATAAAATTTTATATACACAGAGATATCTGTCTAGACAGATATTTATCAAATTTTTAATGGCTCTTTTCTCTTGGTGACATTTCAGGAGATTTTTCCTTCCATATAGTCTATATATCATTTGGGATTTAAGTCATGCTATTATTTTTGCAATCTAAAAAAACAGTAAAGGTATTTTCATTTTGAGAAAAATAGATTCTAGTTCCCAGTTTGGGCAAAAACATGTGGGTAGCTCTGACCTTAAATTTAGTCTGGGTGTGCTGCTTGCTATAGCAACATGTGATAATTAGCTGACTCAGGGTGTATTTCCACTCTATTGACACGTAAGATTTTGGCTGTCTTACTTTGGGATAGATTGAGGAAGATGAGCCAAAACTCTAGATTTATGGGAACTATAAATAACTTACCAAAAATCTGAGGACACTTTCTTTCTGCATGTTGTCAGAGCACTCACATGGTGTGTCCAATCTACCAATCATCCAACCCAAATTCCTGGTTTGCTCAGAGTAGAAGTGAGTCATTCACATTAGAAGACTGGTGTTTGAGACAGAAAGTAAAATCAATATCAAGAGACATTGCCCTGTGATTTTCTAAATATCCTTCTTTCTCTTTCTCCTCCCAGTGTTTGCTAAGTTCATTTGAAGTTCAGTCCTTACCCTATCATACCTTATTGGAGGTATGATTCAATTTATTAGTAAATGCATTGGTCTAAAATATTTTGTACAATATATAGAACAGCACATGGTGAGACTATGCAAACTATAGATCATATGCTGATAAAGCACACTTTGTCAGTCTATCAATTAGACTAATAGATTAATTAGATTGATTTGTTAAATAATAAGCTTGTGAGGTCTTCATTGCTGTAACACTAATGACTGTCTTACTGATGGCTGAGAAGCATGCATACATTCTGATTCATCAAAAGACTAAATTATGCTCATCAAATAATTGCATTGTATTCTAATTCTCTGCTAATAGATAACTCATGTGGTAGTTACAGAAGACTTGATGAATGATAGGTCCCTTTCCCTCTCCATATCAGATAATTCACTGCACATAAGTGACTTTGTAAGTATTCTCTTTTCAAGTACTACCTTTTTCCTCTCCAGATACATAAAAAGCGTTCACAGTTTTCTGAGTCATAGAAAGACTGGGAAGCCATGATACTTAGCTCATTCCCTGTACCCTGAATCCTCTACTCAGGATACAAACAGAAATTCTGCACATCCACCCTGTTCCCAGGACAGGTCTGCGCATCTAAAAGCAGATAGTAGATGCCTGCAGGTGACCAGAGGGCTAGAACCCAGATGGTTTCTTGGCACAGGATTTTGACAGTAAGTAGCCTGGCAGGAGTATCAGCAGCAGAAGCCCTTTTCTGACTTGCTTTGACAATGGGCCTCCAGGCAAGTAACCCCCAAGCTTGGATGGCAAGTAACCCCTATGCTTGGATGGACCTCACAGAAACTCACAGTTCTGGACCTCAGAAGGGAATTTTCTCTGGCACAGTCCCTGGAGATTAAATGGTGTTTGCCTTTGTTGTATTTGTTGCCTCAAGAGCACAGAGGTTTTGATAAATTACTTTAGGCTATTTTAAACTCAGTGATTTTATTTTTTTTTTAAATCTAGAAACGTTTTTCAAAAAGCATTTTATTGTGTCTTAATATCTTTTATCCCAATTTACTTCACTTCCTTTGGTTTCTAGGAGCATTTAAAATGACTAAGATTCATAGACCCTACCTCCAGAAAGGCTGATGATTAGGTGAGTCTGGGCTGGGCCCCAGACTTCCTTACTAATTAAAAAGCAGCCTGAGTGATTCTCAGAGGCAGCCGTGTTTCATAACCACTGACTGAGTAGCTCGATCTCAAGGAATGGGAAGATCTTGTCTTTGACTTACGTAATTTTCTGGCACTGGGCAAGACTTCTTCATCAGTCATTTGTAATTCCAGTATTTATGGAGAAATTCCATTTGTAATTCCAGTATTTATGGAGAAATCAATTACTCCTTGGCCCTGAAAACAGAGACAGTATCATGAGCTGGGAAGTCCGCATCGGTTGGAAAGCCAGACTTCAGGGATGTTGCCTTGAATCTATCAGTGCAGTTTTATTTTCTGGAAAGAACAAAATATTCTCAAAATTTCTAAATGATCCCTAACTGGAACTTAAATAAAAATTTGAAAAAATTCTAAATAATCCTTTGAAAAAGGTAAAATAGAGCCCTTTGAAATAGGATATAACTCATTTGCATATGGCTTATAAAGGCATTTAGCAATGGAAACTTATTTTTCTTTTAAACAAAAATGTCATGAGAACTCGGATACATACTATACCAAAGTGTTTTTTTTTTTTTAAGTTAAAACTGTATGTAATACGTTTTCTAGTTTATAGTTGTTTGGAGGACTCTTTTTCCGCTCTCACTTACCTTGATAGGGACTCAGGTCTCTAAGCCTCCATGCTGAGTATCTCTTTCACCCTCTCACAGATCCCAGGAGTGAGACTGGAAGTTGCACATGAACCTGAGCAGCCATGACTGGGCCTTGTCCTCCCTCCAGTCTTGGGGATCCACCTGCTCTCTGCCTTGTCATCAACACAGAAGACCTGCCCACACTGTCCAGCCCATGCCTGGTCCAATGGGTGGGCAAATCCTATTCTGGGTTCCTAAGTTGGTTATTATTGCAACAAACTTCATCCTCCTCCTTCAACCTAGCTTTTGCCCATCAGGAATGAAGGATCCTATGGGTTTTATCTCCACTGGTCTGATGCCTGTTCTTATTGCTCACCTAATTAGGCAGGGAGAACAAGACCACTTTCTCACCCTCCTCCAATCTTAAGCAATTATATTTACTTACCACAAGGTCAATTTGTAAGAATGACGCAGGACTGTCCTGATAAATCAGAATTATAACTAAATATTGGCCATGCTGTAGTTGCAAGCGCAGAATGGAGCCTCATGTTGTCTGCCACTTATCAGCGGTTTGACCTCAGGAAAACCATTTAATCTCCCCATATCTTAATCTCCTCATCTGAAAAATGGTTCCTTCCTCATAGGATTATCACAAAGTTTACATGAATTGATATTTGTGTGAGTAAAATGTTTACAACCGTGCTTCGTATGGAATAAATGCCTTATGAGTGCTTGCTAACATTACTATTATTTCTTTCCCCTTGTGGTTGATGTTTGGTGACACAAAAAACTCTTCACTCATGACACAGAAGATAATTTTCTCCTCTTTTATTTATTTGTTTGTTTGTTTATTTATTTTAAACCACCTGCTTGGTGGCATCAGGACCCTTTTCCATTAAACCAAGGTGGCTGGAGACACTTCAAATGAGGTCAGCTCCAAACCAGTGCATGTCAAAGGATAAAGTAATTATAAGTCCATCAAAATTCTGTATATTACATATGTGGATGCTCAGGTTTATTATAAAATTTTAAGCATTTGAAATATTTTTACATGAAAATTGAATTAAACATGAAAACCCTGAAGTACTATTTTGGAACACAGTTTGAGAACCAGTGCTCTGGACTGTACTTGATTAAACCAATCCTTCCTGCTGGCAAGGTAGGACTTAGGAGGATTTTTTTTTTAAGATTTTATTTATTTATTTGACAGAGAGAGAGACACAGTGAGTGAGGGAATACAAGCAGGGGGAGTAGGAGAGGGAGAAGTAGGCTTCCCACTGAGGAAGGAACCCGATGTGGGACTCAATCCCAGGACCCTGGAATCATGAGTTGAGTCGAAGGCAGATGCTTAATGACTAAGCCACACAGGTTTCCCATTAAATGGAATTTTTAAACAATTATAATTAGAGTGACAGACACAAATACTACCAATTCAAAATCGAAGCTTAAGATCATGACATGGATGACTGGCAATCCCTCTCTGAGTTTCTTGTCCTATTTCTGGGAGCTCTGTTGACTCACCTCCAAAGGGCTGCATTCATGTTATATCCTTGTACATAGTGCCCCAAGGTGGTGAATGAAATGGTCTTCATTGGTGATTCACTGCTTCCTTGGTGATTCTGTGGTTATGCTTACAGATTTGACCAATGTTATTATCCTTTGTGGTAGACAGAAAAATGGCCCCTCAAAGATTTCCACATCTTAATATTTAGAACCTGTGAATATGTGTGAACATGTTCCCAGAAACATGGCAAAAAGGACTTTATAGATATGGTTGTGTTGGTCCAAGAGATGCGGAAATAATCCTGGATTATCCAGGTGGGTCCATACCAATCATGTGAGTCATTAAAAGCCAAGAACTTTTCCTGGTGGTGATAGGAGGGAGAGGTAACTAAAGAAGAATGGTCAGAAAGAGGCAACATGCCAGTTTTGAAGGTGGAGCAAGGAGCCATGGGATAAAGAATGTGGGCAGCCTCCAAAGACTGGAGAAGACAAAGGAAGAGATTCTCTCCTAGAACCACCTGGAAGAAATCCAACCCTGTCCATGCCCTAATTAAGCCCAGGAGGCCCAGCTTTAGATTCTGACATCTAGAATTGTAAGATAAATTTGAGTTGCCTTAAGCCATTAAGTCTATGGCAACTTGTTACAACAGTAATAGAAAACTAGTACTTAACCTATTTAAGGTCTATAGAATTTTTAACAATATTAACCATTCTTCAGCCAGTTTCACAGGTGTAAAAGAGAGAACATCTCATGTCCTTCTTGTCAAACTGGACCTGACTTCAATGCCTGTAATCATTCATTTAGGAAATATGCCCGCTGTGTTTCAGAACCTACTAGGGGCTAGATATTGTGTCACAGAGCAACACAGCATGAAGAGAACAGAAAACCTTCTCTAGAAACAAATTCCTCATCTTCATCCTCTTTCCCGATTCACTAAGCAAAGTGTACACACCTGGGAGCTTGTAGCATTAATTTAATTTATTCCTCAACAATTCTAGGAAATAGTGATATTATCAGTATCACCATCTTACTGATGAGAAAACTGAAACACAGATAGAGGAAGAGCTTGCCAAGGTCATATGCTAATAAATGGTGGAGTCAGTATATACTCCCACACCACCTGGCTCCAAAGCCTAGGATGCTGAGTATTACAACACACTGTTTCACATACAAATAATATACAAATAGTATAAATGCCAAAGTGATAAGTAAAACAATAGAGAAAACATGTTATACACCGAGTGCTATGGAATGTCAAGGTGATAGTCTTTTCAGAAAGAGATGAAAAATGTTTGCTGGAATGATAACATTCTATGTTAATGTGAGTTAATAATGATGGCTGGCTGATCTTTGCCCATGTATCATTCAGCTTCTACTGCATAACACTCTGAAACTTAATGGCTTAAAATAGTAAGCACATGTTAATGCTCACCAGTCTGTCGGACATCCAGATCATTCTCCTGCAAGGGGCTGGACTCAGTCATGAATCTTTGGTCAATGGTGATTCAGGTGAGCAGCTCCATTGATCTAGGCTGAACTCCCTCACAGGTTGGAGGTCAGCTGGCTATGGATTGGGCTGCATTAGTCGTCCTCACATGGACTGTATCCTCCCACATGCTTGTCCAGGCTTGTTCACAGAAAGCTGCCAGGGTTCCTTGAGATTCAGCAAACTGGCATAGCACTACATCTGCTGTTTTCTACTGGGTAAAATAAGACACAAAATTCAAGGGAACCAAGATAAAAAGATTTAAGGGAACACAGACTCCATCTTTTGATGGGAGAAGGTGCAAGGCACAGTGCAAAGGGATATGGACACCGGAAGTGTGGAAAATTAGAAACATTTTTGTTATCAGTTAAACACAGCACACATTGATTCATTTAAGCCTCCTAGCAAACTTCTGATATAGGTAATATCATTGCACTCATTTGATAGCTGTGTAAACTGTAAAGCCTGCAGGCAGATAAGGGGCAATTTAGTTTGTGCACCCAAAGCTCACAGGGGAACAATGGCAGGGTTTCAATGATTCTCTGGTGTCCAATCTAGCAGGAATGCAGCTGCATGCTGTGGAGGGGCAGAAGCTGGGAAGGTAAGCAGGTCAGAATGAGGTACTTGGCAGCAGGAACAGAGGGTAGAAATAACTATGAAAGCTCGAGTCTGTTGCAATCCAGGCAGAAATGATAAGTGACTGAACCAGGGCCATGGCTAGGAACTTTTGACTAGAGGAGAGAAGAACTGAGAGACAGTTAAAAGGTAGAACAGACAGGATGTGGCCACTAGCTGGATGCAGGGGGCAAGGAAGAGAGAAGATTGAGGAGCATAAAGAGAAGGGGATGACATTGATAAAGTAGGCAATCTAAGAGAAAACAGCTTGGGGAGGGGATGGGAAAATGGGAGGGTGTGAGCAGGCCAAAACAACTCATTCACCATTTACCCCATCAATAATTTAGTGCCCATTATGTGCAGGTACTGTTCTAGGCACTTGAGATACATGAGGAGGGAAAAAAAAAAAAAAAAACAGACAAAAATCCCGGAGCTTTCATTTTTATAATGAAAGACCAACAATATGAACCATAATCATAATGAAGAAACAGTTTTTATAGCATGATAGAAGGTTATAACTATTATGTATATTAGTTACCTCTGCTGCTGTAACAAAATTATGTCAAATCGGATAGTAGAAAATATCAGAAATGTATTTTTTATGGTTCTGGAGGGCAGAGTTCAAAATTGGTATCACTGGGCCCAAATCAAGATGTCAGCAGGGTTGTGCTCCTTCTGCAGTCTCCAGGAAAGAATTCATTTTGTGCCTCTTCCAGCTTCTAGTGGCTCCTGGCATTCCTTGGCTTCTGGTTGTATCCCTCCAATCTCTGGCTCCAGGGTCACATTGCCTTATCTTCTACTGTCTGTATGAAATCTCCCTCTGCTTCCCTCTCATAAGGATACTTGTGGTAACATTAAGGGCCCACCTAAACAATCCAGGATAATCTCTCCATCTCAGAAATTATAATTTAATCACATTTGCAAGGTCTTTGCCATATAAGCTAACATATTCACAGATTCCAGGGGATTAGGGTACTGATGTTTCTATTTTTATTTTATTATTATTATTTTTTATAGGAGGCATGACTCAACCTACCAAACTACCTACAGCAAAGGAAACAAAGGAAACAACCTTCCTACCAACAAAGGAAACACGAGTCAGAGTATGTAGGAGCAGGAGAGCTGGGGACGTGATGCTGGGGATGTGATGCTGAGCTATAAGACTGGGTGGTACAGACATGTCTTACTTTGGAAGTAACGTTGAAGGCATCTGGGGACAAACATTCCAGGTGATGTGGGGGAGTTGCAGAGGGCAGCACTGTTCCACGAGTAGAGAGAGGGGTGCAGAGAAGGGCACAGGATGACTTCAAGAAAGCCTGTGTCAGATATAGTGCATTTAAGGTGACTACAGAAACTGCAGATCCTGGTTTGGCTGGAAGAAAGATTTTACACATATAAGGGGGAGGTGAGGTCACAGTCAGAGATGAGGTCTACCAGAAGAAATATGTAGAATGAAGAAAACAAAGATTAGAGAACAGAACCAGATGGCAAATCAGTGTTTGCTGTATTGTGTTGACGATTTCCAACATCAAATGGAAACTGCAAACTAACCATACACAATTTCTCAAGTCTTTTGGCTATAGGAGTATATGATTTTAGGCGATTTCTCTCCATAGGCACATCCAGCCTCATACTGGTCACACTCTGATGGCCCAGATGGCCACTTGGAATCTCTTGTCACTAAAAAATTTCATCCCAGGTTAATCTTCCCATTTTATGAGGTGGAAGGCCCAGTTGTGTGCACGTACAAGAGTATATGAAAAGATTTTGTTCTGTTCTTGCCTCCACATCCCAACTTTTCTTAAAGTACTGCAGTGGTCACTTTGGAATAAAGGGCATGGGTGAACTTTTGAAGATGCAAGTCAGGCTTCCATCAAAGGTCAACCTCTGCTCTTCCTGCTTGTGGGTCACCATAAACAGTGTCTCTCAAACTTTCTGTTTATTAGAATAATCTGGGAGCTTTTGCAGATCTCAAAGACTATGTCTTGTCCCAGGCCAGCTGACTGGCTCTCAGGATTTGGGGGAGAGGGCAGGATTTAACTCCCCAGGTCATTGTGAAGCGTGAGAGGGTTGAAAACTATTGACATAAAGCATGTGGAACCCCTTTTTCAATCAATATGGTGTCCAAGGCTTTAACTATAATTCGGCTGTGATCCATGACCTTCTAAAAGATCAGATTAGACATCGCACATTTAAGAAAGACTGTGATGATGATGAAATGGTCATGAAAGGGGCCACCACTGAACCAGGCATTGCATATTTTCTTATTTAATCCTCATGGCAGCCGAATGAGGTAGCTATTTACTATCCTTTATGAATTAAGAATTTGGAGTTCACTGAAGAGCCTTGCTCAAGGCCATATTGTCAGTAAGTAACAGAAATAAATGGGTGAGGGCATGCATATCAGCTTCCAAAGTCAGTACATCAATAGAAATGCAATAAAAGGGGTGCATGTGGTGTGTTTGCATGGGGTGGGAAGCATGAGCCCAGTCCTGGCTTCTCAGAGGAAATGAATCTGAGCTACCTCCTGAAAGACACAGTGAAACCAGATTGGGATGGCCAGGGATGGGTGCTGAGGGAGGTGCGTGCTAGAAACGTGGCAAAGTAGGAAGAAAAGAACGCTCCAGGCAGGGGGAATAACATGAGCCTAGGCCTGAGGATAAATACAATATGCCCATGATCCAGGTGAGAATAATTATTTTTATTAAGATTTTATTTATTTATTTGACAGAGAGAGAGCACAAGCAGAGGGAGCAGCAGGCAGAAGGAGAGGGAGAAGCAAGTTCCCCGCTGAGCAGGGAGTGTGATGTGGGGCTCGATCCCAGGACCCTGAGATCATGACCTGAGACAAGGTCCAGCAGTTAACCGACTGAGCCACCCAGGCACCCCAATCCAGGTGTGAATAAACAGAAGATGTCCTCAACTGACTTAGGTAGAAAGAGCAAAGTATCAAAATTAATGTATTAGAGGATCAATGGGGAAGAGAGCACATTGAGTTTATAGAATCCAAATTCATACAAGTTCAATAATAGGAAAAGGTCCTATAACTGAGCAGTAATGTGAGAAACTTATTACAGAAAGTGGGTAAGAAAGAAAGCCTTGTTGTTAAGGCCACCATGCAGTTTGTTTTTGTTTGTTTGTTTGTTTGTTTTGTTTTGTTTTTAAGATTTTATTTGTTTGACAGACAGAGATCACAAGTAGGCAGAGAGGCAGGCAGAGAGAGGAGGAAGCAGGCTCCCCACTAAGCAGAGAGCCCGATGCAGGGCTGGATCCCAGGACCCAGGGATCATGACCTGAGCCAAAGGCAGAAGCTTTAACTCACTGAGCCACCCAGGTGCCCCTGCAGCTTGTTTCTTTTCTTTTCTTTTTTTCTTTTTTTTTTAAATTTTATTATTATTTAAATTTTTTTTTTTTATTTTCAGTATAACAGTATTCCTTGTTTTTGCACCACACCCAGTGCTCCATGCAATCCATGCCCTCTCTAATACCCACCACCTGGTTCCCCCAACCTCCCACACCCCGCCCCTTCAAACCCCTCAGATTGTTTTTCAGAGTCCATAGTCTCTCATGGTTCACCTCCCCTTCCAATTTCCCCCAACTCCCTTCTCCTCTCTAACTCCCCTTGTCCTCCATGTTATTTGTTATGCTCCACAAATAAGTGAAACCATATGATAATTGACTCTTTCTGCTTGACTTATTTCACTCAGCATAATCTCTTCCAGTCCCGTCCATGTTGCTACAAAAGTTGGGTATTCATCCTTTCTGATGGAGGCATGCATAATACTCCATAGTGTATATGGACCACATCTTCCTTATCCATTCGTCCTTTGAAGGGCATCTTGGTTCTTTCCACAGTTTGGCAACCATGGCCATTGCTGCTATAAACATTGGGGTACAGATGGCCCTTCTTTTCACTACATCTGTATTTTTGGGGTAAATACCCAGGAGTGCAATGGCAGGGTCATAGGGAAGCTCTATTTTTAATTCCTTGAGGAATCTCCACACTGTTCTCCAAAGTGGCTGCACCAACTTGCATTCCCACCAACAGTGTAAGAGGGTTCCCCTTTCTCCACATCCCCTCCAACACATGTTGTTTCCTGTCTTGCTAATTTTGGCCATTCTAACTGGTGTAAGGTGATATCTCAATGTGGTTTTAATTTGAATCTCCCTGATGGCTAGTGATGATGAACATTTTTTCATGTGTCTGCTTGTTTATTTTCTAAGAGAATTGCCACCATCCATTCTAGAAGTGGATTAGACCTTATCTACTGTAACCCTTCTGTTTACAGAATCTAATCTTCAGAGAGTGTTGTGGTTTGCCCCAGGTCCTGGCAGATGCCTAAATGTCCCCAAGCTGGCCCTCAGGTCCAGTGTGGTTGACTCCAGGATCCCCCATTTTTTCTACCCTACCTGCAGATAAGTCATCAGAGGGAATGGAAATCATTTTACATAATTTAAATAATAAGAGATAGTGAAGAGAAAGGACAGCTGACTGCTTCTCCCATGGCCCCCTGCTCCTCTGACCAAGGCAGCTCTGTGCAAAGCTACTCAGACATCAGTAGCCTTCACCTGGGGATCCAAATTAGGCACTGCATAAACACATGTTCAGGTACATATGTGTGAGCAATTTTGTGGGAAGAAGGTCTATGGCAAGCCCGAGTATATTTCCATAGCTTTCAAAAGGTTTTTGATTCCCAAAGAGATTTCACAATGTCAAAGTGCTTTTTATTAAAAACCCAAAAGGCACAATGATTTTTCCCAAGCTTATATATTCAGTATTGTTGGATAGTTTTATTTAAAATGTTGGTATGTTTGGGGCACCTGGATGGCTCAGTTGGTTAAGCGTCCAGCACTCTTGGTTTTGGCTCAGGTCATGATCTCAGGGGTAATGAGCTCGAGCCTTGTGTTGGGGTGGTCCTCGCTCAATGGGGATTCTTGGGGATTCTCTCGCTCTCCCCCACCTCACTCACTCTTGCTTTCTCTCTCTCTCAAATAAATAAGTCTTTAAAATAAATATTTGTATGTTTGATACGGGTTTTCCCAATGCAGAGCTAGCTTATGTCTAAAAAAAAATCGATGTGACAGAATGTTCTATCATTGTTACTACTAGTGGCAATCGCTAATGCTTATTAACACAATTTGCTGCATAGGATTTGAAGACTTTCCCTATAGCACTTTATTTAATCTCAAAACTGCTCTATGAGATGGACAGAGAAGAAAACTCAGGAACAGAAAAATTAAGTTAGTTGCCCTAGGCTGGTGATCTCAGTGTGGTCACTAGATTGGCAGCATCCCTTTTACCTGGGAACTTATCAGAAATGCAGACCATAACACTCCACTCTGGACCTACTGAATCAGAAATGCTGGGGGTGGGGTCCAATAATTGTTTTTAATAAGACCTTCAGATGATTCTGATGCTCCTAACCATCCAGTTTGAGAACCACAGCCCTAGCGCATCCAGTTAGAAAATTAAGCCAGGATTTAAATATGGACAGCATTACCTCCAATCACAGCTACCAAGAGACAGGCTGACACTACAATGGCTGGTTTACCTTCTCCCATTTAAGCAGTGTTGATGTGAAGAGTCTTACTAAGTTATTTATGTCTTAACCTCCACCGGGACTTCATTTTATGACTCTCACTGATGGAGTAAACTTTGGCGCCCAGTGGTCTCCATTGGTTTGTACTGCACCATGACATACTCAGTGTGGGGGTCTAAACCGTGAAAATGTTCAGGTTTCAGCCATCTCACCTTAGATAATTTTTACTAGATAATTTTTAACTTAGATAATTTTTACTAAGGACAGGCATTTAGGCAGGCTCTAATGCCAAATACAGCTGCTTAAAAATAATAGTTATAAAATTCAATAAGGTCATCTTCATACAAAATTTTCCTTACAAGACCTTATAGGATCATTTCACAAAAGCATCCAGAAATTCATTTTGAATGGTCTTCTGGTACCATTGAGGCACAGTGTTGAAAGATAAAGGTAGTGTTTGGTGAACATGACACCTCCTAGATTCTGAAACTCAACACAACAGCTGGAAAGACTTTGTCCAGGCTAAAAATGAGAAGTATACAGCATGGACCCACACATGACACTCTGTTGTTGCCTTCAGCATTGGATTAATCTCTTCAATCTCTGTCCTCCAAACTCATCTCGAGGTCTTTGAAATACACCTTACACCTGCAAGGCCACACTTGGGGAAGGACAGTTTCAGAAGTCATGACTTGAAACCAGATTAGATGATCTCCCCTTTTCAGTTTACAGATTGCATAATTTCACTGGCTTTTTGCATCGGAAGGAGAACTCTTCCAGCATATTGCAAACATCTCACAAATCAATTCACAAATCGTTTAACATTCTGCCTGCGTGTGAGACAAAAACGTGACACCAAGTGCAGGGCATTCTGGAGAGGAAGCTGTGTGCCATGGAGGTTGAAGTCCCTCAGACCGTGAGATTAGCCGGCCCTCCACATCAGAGCATGGTACCAGACCAGTTTCTTTTCCTTGTATTAGTAAGTCCCATTAACTCCAGTTCCAGCTTCTGAGACTCTGGGCTTACAGAGGGAGTGTCACCAGTGCAGTGACACAATGTCCTGCCTGTTTGCATTACCAAACCCAGGAAGTACAATGGGGAAACAGGCTGCAAATAAAAATGAGCTCAGACACTTGATACAGACGTGACACATACCAGCCTGATTTTCATGCAGAAGATTTGGTCTTGTTTTATGAGAAACCGAGATAATAAAACCAGACAAAAGGAGAGGTAGGCCTCTAGTTTCAGCTTTTTAAACAATATACATGTACTGGTGTGCTATAATAAATATCCCCTACAGAGGGGTCATTTTTTTTTTTTTCTTAATGCGTTTGGTATTTGTGTGTGTGCCTGTGGCTGTGTGGGTGTATTAACTACCTCTCACCTCTTGGAAGATGCCTGTCTACACGTCCGTATAGACCTTGGATTTCTCAACAACCTGCTATCACCAAAAAGACCTAATCAGTGCCTACTCCACTATGATGAATAGGATGGTGTGATTTGCCCTTATTAGAATTAACACAGCTATCATTTAGTATTAAATTATCAACCCCAAATTAGAATATCTGGAACGGCATGTATCAAATGACAGACATTTAAAATATGCCAGAAGAAAAAATGAAATTATACACAGAATAGTTGGAAGGTAAAAACTTCAGCAATTTACTTTCTTATCTTTGTAAAAAGTAAGTTCTGTTTCTCTCAATAGACAGGTAAATAGATAGAGAAATAGAACTGATTTTCTTTCTAAGATAGGAAATGTATCTCCATACATATGGAGCAGCTCTTTCTCACCTGAAAATACCAATGCTGTTTGGCATCTCACTACCATAATCAGAAGATGATTAGGTTCACTGTCAGAATCATGTTGGAAAGATGAGCGGAATCGAGGAGAGAAAACACGCATACTCACAAGAATGCAGAAGAGTTGCTGAAAAGTTTCTAACATCTAACCAGTAATTTTTCTTTGGCAGTTCAATTTTAGATGAAAATTGAGGAAAGATGAGAAAAGAAGACTAAGGCAGAAGGGATGGAAACAAAGCGATAAGTTTTCAAAACCCATGTGTTTCTGTGACTATGGTCTTCTCATCTCTGTCTCATGCCCCAGTGATACCTTGATGCCCTGTTTCATTTTCATTTTTCAAGTGTGGAATTTTTGGTGGGACTTTGATTCCATGTGAAGAAATGTGTTCAGCCCAGGCCATTGCAGTCTTACTCATCCAACTGTCTTTCCCTTCTCCAGTGCCCCTCCCAGCCTCGATTTCCAATGGCTTCAGTATTCTTCATTTAAATCGTGCTAAATCCCATCTTCTCGACTTGATCCTAATGACTAATCTGTTCTTTTGCCAACAAGACACTCCTTGTCATCCCTCTGGTTCCTGTGGCCAAAATTAATTAATTCAACTAATATTTATTAAGCCTCTACCATGAGGTAGATAGATACTTCCCTGCCCTTGTAAACCACCTTACACAAATACAGTTGTCTATAAAACCATAGACACGCAACTATTCTCCTTTGAACTTAGAAAGTATATTCTCAAAGGGGCGGAGCTGAAAAAATTGTTGAATGCCCTTGAAACCATACACCTTAAAACTGTGAAGGCATTAAAATACCTAGCAAACTGTACGGATTGATAAACAGTACTTTGTTTCACCATGCTCATTTAATGCAAAGACCTATTCTCGGGAAAGGAAGTTAATTTATTTGTCATTCTGTCTTTGGCCTGGTCTGAAACTGTCAGAAGTAGCTTTAGATCCAGGCACAAAAGGGAACTTGATTTTAGTGAACACAAATTGCCAAATCAGATTTTTCTACCAAATAAGTGCAAAGGAAATCAGATCTCGTCTAAATGTGGAAACCATGAGCTCATGCCAGAATTTTAGGGAAATGGAGTTTAAGTCGAATGACCATTAATATCAATAATTATTATTCCTTATTTGTTAAAATTTCAACCAGTTGAGAATAAATCTAAGATAGTTTCCTTCAAGGGCTTGTTTTTTTTGTTTTTTGTTTTTTGTTTTTAAGTAATTTGAAGAAAAAAAAATTAAAAAAGGTGTTGGGTCAAGGTTATGTTACTTCTGGTAATTATGGTTTTTCTCTAAAAACGTCTTTATTAGTCTTTCATGTCATATTTTATGATGCAAAACCACATGTCAGTTTTTCCTCATATTTTTGTACATCCTTTCTGGGTTACAGAGAAAGTTGTATATGCTCACAAAATATGAGTGTGCTCTATTTTTCATATGTTTTTTGTTCGGGTGGCTTTGATTTGTTTTTATTGTTGTTTGAGTAAATTTTAAACCATCACAGTATTTTGTAGAAAAGTATTCCAGGATGAGTGAAATCTTTCTGAAATCCCCCAAATCTTACATTTGCCAGGCTAGACATCCTGGCATGAAGTGTCCTCAGCTTCCTGCTTCTGACCCATAATTTTATATGTGAAAGTCATCATCAAAGCTTGCAAGACAACTTGTGTTGAGCATTTCCAGATACCAAACCTCCCTCTGTTATTTCAAACAGTCAACAGCTGCTCAGCCTGTTCTTGCCATCACTGTTCATGATTGCGTTAGAAAAAAATCTACCTTTAAAAAAATTGTGAAAACTGAGAACAGCAGAGCAACCAGTGGCAACTAAGAGGCACTATCCTGTTATCAACCCAGCTCGTATTCTTGGGTGCTTGCCCGACAGGGACTAAATTCTCTTTAGAGCAAGGGGTGGTTTCAGCTGACCTGCTGTGAATGTCCCAAGTGAGTCACCACCGTTAACTCCATCAGCACCATTTGCTGTCCACTTGGACATTTCTGAACAGCTGCTTGGCTCCAATGTCTACTTCTAACTGGAAATAAGGCCTGGTCTGACTCAGTTTCAGAAGGGGGCAGGGGGGAGGGAAAGAGAAGAAGAGGGAAAGAGAGAAAACACATATGTCTCCTCTCACAGAAGACTGACAACTCTGTTTTTTTTCCATTGATTATGGTGGAAACAAATTTTGAAGAAGAAATCCTAAACCCAGTTTGTCATATTCTCTTTATTTTGTCTTTTATTATTTTTCTCATGAAGTTGGGTTGGGATTATGTGCTGATGTGGAAGTGTGTAGTCTCTGAGATGTCACCTCATCTCCACTTGTGTTTGAACAATCCATCCCGTTTTCCAAACACAAAAGTGAATATTTCCTTCACTCTAAAATATTTTGCATAAAACTGAAAATCCATTTTGAATTGATCAACAACTTTTTTGGAGCATTTGCTAGAACTGCCTTCTGGACTAGACATTAACAAGGATTCTGAGAAATATCAGACATGATCCTTGGATTCAAGAATTTGTAATAAAATGAAGAGAAAAGGCCTCTTTAAATAGATCATCCAGGAACAATATGAACGAGTGTGCATAAAAGTGCCAAATGCCTGGTACAGCTACTAGGGGCTGTGAGAACTCAGAGAAGGGCTCTGGGCTGGTGGTTTTAAATCTGGAATGATGGTAACTGATACCAACAACTGAAATTAAATTGACTTTATAAACACGGGCTATGTGTCATAGCTGGGCATGCAGCCTAAATGTCTAAGTTAAAGGCTGAAATGTGTTCACATGACCTCAGTTTCACTTCAGGGGAAGTCCGTGATTTACGCGTACATTGTTATGTGTATAAACTCATGTATACATTTTTTAAAGAACACTTATATTACCAGATTCACAGAGGAGATGACCGTGCACTTGTTCTCTTGGGATTATTTATCTACCATTTTGTGGGCAGTAAACAAACAGGAACACAGGTTTCAGAGGCTTAGCAAGAGATATAAATAAATAAATAAATAAATAAATAAATGAATGAATGATGAAGGTAAAAATATGGTTCTTTTACTTTGAAAGTGTTCCCCCTACCCAATATTTTTGTTTCTTAAAAGGAGATTGCAGAAGAGACAACAGACAAGTTGGTTCTTACTTTTGTTTATGATGATAATAATGTAACTACATATTTGTAGTTTTCAACACTATTTTAGCACTTATAAAAACTTTTCCTGAATGGTAAGCATAGAAATGTTATTCCATGACCATTGGTACTTAAAAATTATTTATTTATTTATTTGACAGAAAGAGAGACAGTGAGAAAGGGAACGCAAGCAGGGGGAATCAGAGAGGGGGATACAGGCTTCCCGCTGAGCAGGGAACTGGATACAGGGCTCGATTCCAGGACCCTGGGATCAAGACCAGTATGGAAGGCAGACACTTAATAACTGAGCTACCCAGGTGCCCCTTTGACCATTGGTACTTTGAGTTAATTTACTTCTCTCTATGTTATTTACTCCAATTCATTGTAAATTTGGGTTGAAGAGAACTTATTTATTAAATGAGCTAGAATACTTAATTGATCTTAAAGTCACTCCTTGGGATTTGATGACAAATTCAATATTAAAAAAAATAATAAAAATAAGCCTAAAGTTTTAATCCTGAGGAGGCTTGCAAATATTAGAAAATAATAAATCCAAAAGAATGCTTTGATTTAGGACACTAAAGCCAAAAAAAAAAAAAACCACACACAAAAAACACAAAACCCAGTTTTTTAAATAATATTTCCCAATTCATATTAAGATTGAATAATTAATGAACAATTATCAACTGTTATACTTAATGTTTAAGTATGATGAATCCAGAATTTGGTATAATCAAGTTTGTCTTAGACCTTATCTATGAGCTTAAGGGATACAAAAGAGCTGTCCTTTAAATGGGAAGCCAAACCAGAAAGGTAGCCACTCTAAAGAAAACTCAGACTCATGTGGTGAGTATGTACAATGGATGAGATTCTAAGTCAACTCATGAGTGAGCTTACCTTCCATGGTGCCATGGGAAACACAGAAACAGAGAAACAAGAAAGAAAAATAAGAAAGATGGGTCCTTTAGAAAAGTAGAAGACTTAATAATTCACTCTATATGAGTAAAAAAGTATTGACAGAAGATAAGGAACATAGCAAATGAGTTGGGTTCTCAGTATGCCTTTGCAATACCAGCTTGGGCAGGGAGTAAAAGGGAATTCCAGCCAATAAGAGCAATAAGTATTTACTGAAGTGGCTATCGTGAAACAGGCTCTATTTTGAATGGAGTGGGTACCATTGTGACCAAACCAAGTCTCTGACTCATGATGCCTACATTCCAATGTGGAACGCATGTAAAAATGATAATAATGAACAAAAAATAAGATCTGTGTTATAATGTCAAACAGATAAATTAAAATCAATTCTAAAAATATATACAGTTAGTCCAAAATAAAGCACACATAAGACTTCAACTTTCTCTTCTATACACACACCCCAGTGATTCATTTTCATTGATTCAACTGCCACCTATAAGATGACCTATAAAATGACAAGGTCTTAACCTCTGTCTCCACTTTATATCTCTGTGGTTCATTTTCTGTACCTTGATGCAGACTTTCCTAGTGATTCCTGGTAGATTTTGTCTCATTGGTTTTAGCCCACTGTCATGACCAGTGGAGATACTCCAAAATCCAGATTCTGTCATCTACTGGAGTACCTTTCCTCTTTGGTTCTATGTCATTTAAAAATCTGACATTATGCCTTCTGCAAGTTTTATTTAAATGTGCGATTACCTTCATTTTGAAATAATTCAGTCTAGAAACAAACCCCTTCAGATGACATTCTCTCTTCACCTGAACCCAAATCAACATCTAGAGGCATGATTTTATAATTAATATTTTACTGATGTTTGCTTATTGAATCCAGTAAGTCCTTCTTTTGGCAAATTTTCCAGAATCAAGAAGGCAAAAATTTTGAATTTACAATGTCAAATAAAAAATAATAGACAGATCATGAGCACTTTGAGGTACAGGTTGGGCTCTGGCTAATGCTCAAGTTTGGGGAGACTCTATGGGACTGTCTGATCCAGAATTTCATTGATTCTTGCCCCTGGGGATGTGGGAATCTGGGAAGGGTTTGGCAAATGTTTTCATACCCCTCCCATGTTCATCACCATAAAGAGTAACACCCATTTAGCTCGTCTTCTTTTTACTGGCACCCTTTGAAAGAAAATACAAGAATTCATATGTATCTGGGAAACAAAGGTTGCTAAATACATATTCAGATTTTCAGACTATATTTGGAAGAATGAATAATTTTGGCATATAGATTTAAAGGTCTTGGATTTATGCCCTCTTATATTTCTCAACTACACCTCAGGTTCTAGAAAGAACAATATTCTTCATAATTTAGAAAATATTGAAGAGCCAAGGATAGCTGAAAAAGACCTATCACCTTGAATTATTATTTCCTGCAAGAGAGTGAAGAGACAGACATCCTTCAGGTTCAGTTGGTCCAGGAGGCACTGTGGGTTACTGTATAGCATCTATGAACTTGGGGTGGTATCTTGGCTCCTGTAAATGATATTTTAAATAGCCTGCTAATGCTCCTTCCTTTTGTCTCTGACTTTGACTATCCATATTACCATGTAAGAGAAAGCAAAGGAAACTGGTTTAGAGGTTTTAGAAATCATGGCTTTGATGCCTAAGAAAAACATCTCAAGCAATTTAAAACATTATATAGTCTTTTTATTGAGATATAAAATCTACCACAGAAATCAGCCACTACAACACAAAGAGTGCATCAACCCCACAGAGATCTTTGAGGAGGAATATAATCAAGTGTAAGACATAACAATAAAACAGCATGGGTGCAACACTTCTCATCTTCAAAGTACTTTACAAGCTTTGCCTAGTAAATGCTCACAACTCATTATTGAGATGACAGGTAATGCTATTCACCCCATTTCATGGATGATAACCCCAAGAAAGGTGAATGGGTCACCTCAGGACACACAGTGGGTACCAGAGTTGACAAAACACTGGGAGTCCAGATGTCCTCATGATAACTAGAATAAGACTGTCCTGCTTCCTAACAGCACTTAGTGCCCCCTGGTACTGGTCTGAAGGCCAGCAGGCTGGAGATCCAGGAGAATCAATAATGCAGATGAAGTCTGGACTGAAGAATTTTCTCCTGCTCAGGTAGGCTGAACTTTTTGTTCTACCCAAGCCTTCTACTGATTGGATGAGGCCCAACCACATGGAAAATAATCTGCTTTACTCGAAGTTCACCAAATGAAGTGCTACTCTCATCCAAAAAATACACTTTAAATTAACATATAAAGTTAATCATCATAGTTTCTATCATATAATGCTTAAAGACAAATGAGGCCAAGAGGATAATTTCAATTAAAAAAAAAAAGTTGTTATCCCTCATGACCAGTTGCCTCCTCAGAATATAAATTAAGTAATGCCCTTTTATAGAGAGAAAGAAGTGTTATGCCCAGAATTATTGTGTGTTTTACTACTATGAGTTATGGTAAAGAATAGGAATTTTAACACAAGATTTTGAGATATTTGTGGTGATGTGTGGAAGCATCTAGAAAAGCTGTTAGCTTACTTGATGCTTTTGTGCAAATTCTTCTTTTGGCAAATGTTGGCTAGTGAAGAGCAGGCTGGATTTCATTGTTCAGCCAAAGCACATGGTGATCTGGTGAACTCAAAATAATTTTGTGTGGCCTGTCTGTTCCCCCATACCATAAATATGAACTGCAAACTTCAGCTGTTTGGTAGTATGAATCTGGTGATATTTTAGTAAGGATGTAATTTAATATTGTATCATTTCTGCCAGAAAAAAAGTGTTGATTTTACTGATTAACAAACCAAACATAATAAACTAGCATAAGTGAAATAGAATCTGCCTTTTTAACATTAGGCAGAAATTTGCCCTATTTTGCAGTGTTTTCTGGGCAAATAAGTCACCTTTCTTAGGAATCTACCACAGGGTCTTCACCTAAAACACCAAGAAATTATTCCTTGTGTCACAGAAAAATCCTTTACATGGGGTGTAAGTAAAATTATCATTTTGTTCGGTTATAAATGCAAAGAAACAACATAAATTCTCTCATTAGAATACCATGAGTTTTAAGAATATGAAGTATAACAGCAATTTGTGGCTGACATTTAAAAGAAGTAGACCATTTTCTCCATTGAACATAAACAAAAATAACTTTTAAGTCCTGGTGAGTAGTTCAGAAAGCTAGATCACATGCAGCTCACCTAAAAACATTCTGCGCAGATTTCCATCTCCCTGGCGTCTTTCACTCCCTTGACCTTCAAAGTGAAAATCAGAAGACAAAAACCATTTGCCTCCTCACAACCACTGCCAGGGTACAGGCATGAGAAAAGGCAAACCAGTCTCAGGGATGATATATGGTCAATCCTCACTTCTACCCGCCCAAACCACCACCAGTAAAAATAATCACAGTACCTCCCACATGTGTGGTGCTTTGATTTTCAATAGAATTAACTCACACTCCCTTACATAAAGCTCTCACACACTTCTATCCCAATAAAATAAAACAAAGCGAAACAGAGACAAGCATGAGGTTGTAATCACTCACAGTTAGAAATGTGGCTAAAGGGAAAGGGGGATTTAGTCATTTGCCCACAGACACATCACAAGTGAGTCGCAGAGTTGGATTTGAAGATCCTCTTCCACATCTTAAAAATCTTTCCAGATTCCACGGTAGCCACAAGATGAGGGGTGGATCTGCACCTCCCTCCCCTTCCTGCTTACACTTCCTCCTCCACCAAGGCTGCAATTTTGTCTGCTTTTCTCTGACCACCCCAGAAGGAAGGTGTTTGTAGAGGAGAAACACATCGTTGGATTGGTGTCTCTTCCTCAAACCCATCTGGAAGAGCTATGCCACGTACACTGAGGCAAAGAGCAAAGTAATCCACTTTCATCCTACACATCATTCTTGGGTCCAAGCACTCCTGCAGCTTCCCTTTTTCCTAGAGTTTGGATTCACAAGAAGTACATAACCAATCCACTTTGGCAATTGGAAACCAATCCTTCAGCTCATCTCACACATCAGTATCTAGATATTTCTGTGGCATCTTATGTTTATTTAGTTAAATGAAAAATTTTTTTCTTTTTCTCCTGTTTTTGTTTTTATGCCGTTTCTACACCTTACCTATATGATTTCAGGTTTTGTGTTTTTTCTTTTTCTTTTCTTTTTTTTTTTTTGACTTAAGCTTCTCCTTGGATACCTGAAGATTTACATGCATTTTAACATACAATAGTATTAACCCAAGTGTATTAGAAAAAGCAGGTGTCAAAATTGTTGGACCAGTTCTTTTTCACTCTACACTGACTGTTTACCCCCATCAAACTCACCTTCTTTGTCTCTGAACATGTCTAAACTGCTGAAGATACTTCCAATTCTAAACCATATTACTTATGTTGACTGTTCCTCTAAAGCAGCACAAAAGATATCAAGTAGATTCATATATTTTAAAAGGTCAAAGGAAATCAGTTTAATACTTTTTCTCTTGTAAACGTATTCAGTGTGGCTGCAGTTTTCTTAAGTAGTACACAATTTTGATTTTAAAAATACCTTTTCTTCCTTGAGACAAAAAAAAAAAAATACTCTTAAACGTCTTGCTTGTATTCCTGGCTCATTCACTTTGCTCAGTACTCTACGTAATGTTCTGAAGGATTGAAGACCTAACTAAGTACCCCCAACTTATATTGAGAACACACCCTCCAAACTCCCCAAACGAGTCAGGCTTTATTGAGAGAGTTTTGCCATTCAAATATTTTCCCAGTTGTTCCCGTCGTGGCTACACCCACAAAACAAATGAAAATATTCTAGAGCCGGGTGGGCAAATACAGCTTGCTTCCAGCCTCTCCCCAGTCAGACACACACTTGGCCTGAAGCTGTTTTGCTGTTTTGTACAAATGAAAAGCCACTCAACTGCTTTTACACCTTATTTTAATGTCTTATAATTTCAAAAGGGTGTCTATTCTTATTGACAATAATTACCCATCAAGTTCAAAGGCTCTTGGGATTATGAAACTTCTTCTAAGGACACGTTGATTAATCCAGCTTGTTATTAAATTAGAATGAAATTCTTGACCTGTTTTCCTGAAGATTTTATTATTGCTCTCCTAATAAGCTTAATGATCACCTTGAAATCACATTCATATTTTTCTAATCTCGATTATCTCTATTAAGAGGCTAAGGGCTCACTCACTATTAGGTGGGCATTTAATGCTTTCTATAATCTGATCCCAGATTATCTTTTTAACCTCATGTTCAACTCCTTAATTCCCCTACCTCTACTTTCCCCGACACATATTCGAAACTCTCTGGCCCAACCAAATAGCTTTATCCTTTGAAGTCTGGACCTGATGTGTACATGTCTCAGTTTCCACACTTTACTCTTTGAGTAATGATGGTTTTCACTGAAACCATTCCATTGATGTTTCCTTGTACTGGATTCTTCTTACCGCAGCTCTCTCAGCTCTCCTGGGATCATCTCAGATCTTGAGAGGGTAGTTAGCACCAGGTCAGTTACCACAGTACTTATCTCTACATCCTGACTCTACAGCTAGATTATAAACTTCAAGAAAGTGGGATTTGCTCTTCTGCATCACTGCAACCTCACACCTGGACAAAGCAGGAGAATTGGACCTTAGCCCGACGAGCTGGCAGGTGGTAAGTGGTTGTAGCTATCCACTGTAAGTTCTATCTACTTACCTTCCTTCTGGCTTCCGTTTCTCATTCATAAATTGTAGAACATGCTTTTCCAACTACCTTACAGAATTGTTGCAAGGACCAGATGTATGTTAGCCTTCGGGTCATCCTTGACTTTCCACCATCCCTCACTCCTAAATCCGATGGTGCTGGCTCCCCTCTGCATTGCATCTTGGACTGCCCACATGGCACCACAACAAGCACTCCCACGTTGGCTCACATCTCTACCATATCTCACCTGGAATACTGTGATATCCTCCTGATTCATCTCCTTCCTTCCACCCGTGCCTGCTTCTGACAATCTCCTTCCATGTGACCTTTTAAAGCATTTATCAGAAAGTGTCACTGCTCTGCTTAGAACTTCTTAGTGCCCCGTCGCATCATTTAAAATGAAATGTGAAGTCCTTACCAAGGCCTCTCTGGGCCCAGCTCTTCTGCTTTGCTCTTGACCACTCTTCCAGCCATGCCTCCTTCTCATTCCTGGAGTCTACCAAGATTTCTTCCACCTCAGAGTTCAGAATTTTCTCTTCCTCTGCCTGGCATGGCCCTCCTCAGGTAGCGGCATGGGTCTCTCTTCCTTGCTTCCTTCAGTTTTTTGTTTTGTTTTTGTTTTTTTGTGTTTTGTTTGTTTGTTTGTTTGTTTGGTGTCTTCAGGCCACTTTGTCAGAGAGAAATTCTGAATGATCTTATCTTTAGAAGCTCACCCACATACTCTCTTTATTCCCTTCCCTGGCTTTGTTTCTCCTCAGAACTCTTACAACCAATGACATAATATATTTTTATGTGTTTGTATACTCTTTGTCCTCTATTAGAACATTAGACTCATGAGAGCTGAAGCCTTGTTTTATTTGTTTTGTTTATTGCTATACCCTTAGCACCTTGATGAGTACTGGGAACATAATAGGTGCTCAGTAAATTTGCATTGAATAAATAAACAAATAAATAAGTGTAAGGGAGTCTATTTGAAACCCTCAAGTTGGGGACCATGTTTCTCCACTCTGGTTGCCCATTAAATCCCAGCAGGGGAATTTTAAGAATACTATTGTTCAGACCACACCACACTTTAGGCCATTTAAATCAGAACCTCTTAGAGTGGAGCCCAGGTATTGGCACTTTTTTAAAAGCTCCCTAGATGTTGCCAATATATAACCAAAGTTGAGAACAGCTGTTCTGAGGCATATAAAATAGTGTTTGCCTTTTCATGACACTTGTGTTCCTAGCTACCTCATTACTAGCTAAGTACCTTGTACATTTCAATTACTTAACCATTATTTCTTGAGCAGTGATTTACGAAATGCCACTTTTAGTGCATAGAATAGTTTGTGCACTGGGAAAATTTCAATGCTATTTTGCTGTTTTGGATTTAGAGCTATTTTTTGTTTGAGGAAAGATGGCTGGAGAGTGGATGCACAAGAATTGAACAGCTACCCTCTACAAGATACTCTGCCAGGTACTAAAGATTAAAAAAAAAAAAACACCTCATTTAATACCCACATAGCTAGGATCATATTTTTGATTCAGTAAATCTATGCACTTTTTTTTTTATTGTTTCCAAATCATTTTTCCCTGCGGCTCCCTGCAGACTAATCAGACAAAGGCAGATTTACCTAAAACAAAGACCATTTTGTTCAGCTTTGTGGAGCAAACTAGATTTGTAGAGCTTGGGTGAGACAACAGTGTTGAAGCTAGTCTTGTGGAAAGGAAAAGAATTTGATAAATGTTCAAATTAAAAAAAATGAGAACGATTTCTGGAATGAGCAGTAGGTTCTTAAAACTTTGAGTTTCAGAACCCCTTTTTATTATTGAAAATCAGTGCAACCTCCAAAAAGGGGGTTTGTTGGTTTGTTCATGTCAGCTGTGTCAATAATTATCATCTTTATAAATTAAAGTTGGGAAGTTTTAAAACATGTCTATTAATTCATTTTAAATGTAAAACATGCATTGGTCATTTGAAAAATGTTAGTTGACCAAGTTGTGCAGATCTTCCAAATATTGACACATTTCCTTACTTAATATTAAAAAATCACATTTGCTGGGGATGCCTGGCTGGCTTAGTTCATAGAACATGGGAGTCCTTTTTTTTTTTTTTTAAGATTTTATTTATTTATTTATTGAGAGAGAGAGCGAGCACAAGCAGGAGGAGGGGGAAAGGGAGAGCAGACCCCCTGCTAAACAGGGAGCGTGATGTGCAGCTCAATCCCAGGACCCTGAGATCATAACCAGAGCTAAAAGGCCCATGACTGACTGAGCCACCCAGGCTCCCCAGAGCATGCAGGTCTTAATCTTGGGGTTGTAAGTTCCAGTCCAAATTGGGTGTAGAGCTTACTCAAAAAACTACAATCCTTTAAAAAAAGTAATTAATTAAAAAATAAAAATCTCACTTGTTTATATTACCCATTACAACAGAAAAATGTATTAAAGTAATGGGAAATAACTTCTGGGGGATAGTGGGGGATACAAAAATTCTAAAATTCTAATTTTCACTTGAAAGCTCAAATTTTATCATTGGCAACAAATATTCTCAGTTGTTTTTCTTGACTGACAGGCTCACTTTGTTCATTTTTGAGAAAATGTCTTCCAAATACTCAAGTCTGAATAGCCATCATTTATCCGTCAGTCTTTCAAGTTAAAGTGGTGTCTCATGAAAGCAGAGGCTCCTTCAGGATGCTCACAGTTTGCCGCTGGCCCTTGAGACAACCATTGCTGTTCAGTAAGTAGCAGAAGTGTTTTATACATATTTTCTGTCTTGTTACATAAAATATTAAAAATGTGTGTACTCAAGGGTTAGCATTTAATAGCATTAATAATTTTTATTGCTTCGTCAAGTACACTGTTGACTTAAGTTGACTTTTTCTTTTTTGCTGTGAGTGGATGGTGGAGAAGAATACAATGAACACTAATGCTGTTTGATTATTGCTGAAATGTTAGTAATTTTATCCACAGCTATTTTTGACACATTGAAAATGTCAATATATATATTTTTAAAGGAAACAATATCTTAGTATTTATTAAAATATTTTAATGCTTCATGGACCACCCTCCCTCACCGAAAGGGTCTTAGACCCCTGAGAGATCTACATACATATCACACTTTGAAGATTGTTGCCCTAGAGTAATCAGAAAGATGTGAGGTGAAAGAAGTCCCATTTCCTATAGTTTTCAGGAAGGAGGGAAGGTCTTCTGGTGTCTTCTGTGAGGAACAAAGAGGGAAGAGAAAATAACTAGTAGGTGGGTCCATGTCCTCTTGCTTCTCAGGATGGAGACATAAGGTAGGGTCATGGTGTTTGAAACAATCAGAAAAAATTAAGGGAATTTCCCCCAAGGAAGAGGCCTTCTTTCTACTTCTGAGGTCATATTCCAGAAAAACATCAACTTCCTGAGAAAAGCCTTATATTCAGCATGGCATGGGAGCAACATGGTGCTGCCCAACATGTGACTAAAAATGGCTCATGCATAATATCATATTGAATGGTGAAGGACTGAATGCTTTTTCCTCTAATACTGGGAACAAGGCAAAGATGTCTGTTCTCACCACTCTGATTTAACATAGTACTGGAAGTTCTAGCTCTGGTGATAAGGCAAAGAAAATAAAGAAAAGGCATGAAGATTGGAAAGGAGGAAATAGAGTTGTCCCTGTTTGCAGATAATATGAATGTTTATATAGAAGAGCTCAAGAAATCTATAAAAGAAAAAAGAAAAGAAAAGAAAAGAAAGAAAAAGTCTCAGAACTAAGAAGTGGATTAAGCAAGGTTGCTGGATACATAATCAATATACAAAAATCAACTGCATATTTTATACACTAAAAATAAATGTGGAAACTGAAATTAAGGAACAGTGCCATTTACAGTTGAGTCAAAGAAAATGAAATACTTAGCTATAAACCTGACAAAACATGCATAGGATTGAGCTGAAATTTGTAAAATGCTGATAAAAGAAAAAAATGACACCTAAATTAATGGAGGGACATACTGTGGCTGTGGATTAAAAGATGCAACATAGTAAAGATGTAAATTCTCCTCAAATTGACTTAGATTTTTAATGTAATTCCTATCAAAATCCAGCAAGGTTTTTATAGATATAGACAGGCTTACTCTAAAGTTTACAACAGAAAGACAAGCTGTTTAATAGCTAAAATAATCACGACAGAGAAAATTAAAGTGGGAGGAGTCAGTACTTGATGGTAAATTAAGAAGTACTATACAGTTGAGGTAATTAAGATAGTGTGGTATCAAGACAGTGAGATCAGTGTGACAGCATAGAAGATCCAGAAATAAGCCCACACAAACACAAGCAACTGATTTTTTTTTCTATAGAAAGTGAATTCCAAATGTGATAAAAATATGCACACAAGAACCAACAATATAGTAAAAGACAGCAATCGTAATTCTGATCATGAGTGATTTTTAAAAATTGAGTTATAATTCATGTATCAAAAAATCCACCCTTATAAATTCTACAATTCAGTGCTCTTCAGGACATTCATGAAGTTGTGCAAACATCACCACTATTGATTTGCAAAACATGTCCATCACCTCCTAAAGAGTTCCCATGTCCATTAGCAGTGACTTCCCACTTCCTTTCTTCTAACTCCTATCAATCACTAATTTACTTTCTTTCTATGGATTTACCTATTCTGGGCATTTCATATAAGTGGAATCATACAGTGTGTGACTTTTGGTGCCAGGCTTCTTTCGTAGGCCAGAAAGGACCCATGAGGCAGCCCAGAGACCCAAGGTGGTCCCAGCCCTCACCTCTTCCACCCTGATACCCCGATACTGAACATCATGTGCTAGTCCACCAAGGGTTTTGATGGGTGTGGGGAGAAATCCCGAGTTGACTGAAGTTATTCAGAAATAACTGAGTTAATCTGAAAGAGAATGTTTTAAACCAGAAGAGGCTAGGATAATTCATACTGACCAGTCTGACTTTTCTTCTTCCCCTTTCATGGGGGAATAGGGAAGCTCCAGAAGGCAATGAGATCAGTTATGGAAAATAAGGAACATTCTATTTTTCTGAAAATCTGAGTCATAGCATTTAAGCTCCAGTCTTCTCAGCTCTTAACAATTCAAGTTTTTAAGATGAGGAAACTGAGACTTAGAAATGCTCAGTGATTGCCCAACGTCACATGCAAATTCAGGCCTGTTTGCCTCCAAATCCTGCACTCGTTCTGGGCCAAGGGCATTCTCCAGTTAGTAAGATTAATGAGCTGGCTGCTTTTCATAAATAAACTTTTCATAAACTCATAAAGGGTCCTATACTAGACTGTCCCACCAAATCAAGGTCTGTAGCTTTTGAGGACTTATAAAACAAACAAAATAAAATCGTATGTGCTCACTTCCAGAAACTCCCAAATTACAAGCTCCCAAATATTTTAAATACAAGCTACCAAACATTTTCCTACTCAAAAACTTAAGACATCATTTTTTTTAAAGATTTTAAACATAATTACAGAATTCCTCCTATAACACCTATAGATAATATTTCTAAAGTTACGGCTAGTGGTCAGTTAGCACATTGTATATATGTTGTTCGATAACCAGCTAGTGTTAATGGGGCATCTATTAGGTGCTAGCCCGTGGGCTAAGTACTTCCCATATCACCTCATGTCATCTCTACAACCACCCTTTGAGGGTGGCTGAGTCACAGAACCCAAAACATACCATGAGTCAGTGAGAACCCAACTCTAATACCTTCAAAGCTCATACTCTTAATCAATACACCATTCTGCCAGCAAAATACTAAATCCTACAAAGTTTCATGGTCTTAAGACTGTGAGGGCTGAAAGGAAGTCCAGAATGGAAAATAAGGAGGGGTCACATCAGGTGGCTGATCTCATTGACCTAACATTTTAGTTTCTTTCTTTTATTTTAAATGGAAAAGAGCAAAACCAGAATAAAATTTATTCTTGAATGGATGATAATTCAAGATGTATATTATAATTTATTATTAAAGTACTAAAAATGAAGTCAATAAGAGGGGGGAGAGGGGAGAGAGAGAAAGAGAGAGAGAGAGAGAGGAACGGTGTGTTTGTACTTGTGGGCATGCATGGCAATGTTAAGGTTTCTTCAAAGTACTGAAGTTTTATTTTGAAAAGGTAATTTTTGTGGTGAATTTTCCTTGGGGGAACTCTATTTATAAGACCTTCAATATGTGGCTTAAAGGAAACTGTAAGCCACATTTCCTTTGGGACTTGACCTCATACTATAAGTAAACATAAGTGGCACAGGGTATCAGGGGTTAAACTGCATCCCCCAAAAGATATATTGAAGCCCTAACCCCTGGTACTTGTGAACGTGACCTTATTTGGAAATAGGGCCTTTACAGACATGAATCAAATTAAGACGATATCATTAAAGTGGGCCCTCATCCAAGTATGACTGGTGTCTTATGAGAAGAGGAAGATTTGGACACAGACAGGAAGGACTGCGTGTGACCACACAAGCAGAGATGGGAGTAAGCAGCTGAGGACACACAACACCAGGAATCGCCTTCAACCTTCAGCAGCTGGAAGAGGCAAGGAGAGACTCGACTCAGAGCTTCACAAGGAGCACAGCCATGCTGTTCCCTGAATTTTGGACCTCTGGTCTCTAGAACCATGAGGGAATACATTTCTGTTGTTTGTGGTGTTTCATTATGGCAGCCTCAGGAAAGCAACACCTGGGAGCTCAGGGTGCAGGCAGCAAAGGGAGGGCTCTGTGAAGAGAAAAGGATGATCCTGTACTAGAGGAAAGGGGAAGAGAAATAACAATGACATGGGAAAGAGGAGACGGGTTCTGGAAAAGGGGGAAGTTATGATGCACCTACTTTCTTGTTTTGATTTTCTTAGAATTCAAAATACAGGGAAATACAGTTCATATGAATGGGGCATCACGGACATAATCAAGGGAAACCCCTCCTAAATCTTGCTGTACAGATGTAGATTTGGTCAAAACAGAGAGTAGAGTTCATAAAATGGAACCCATCACGTATCATAATGACTAAAAGTTGTGTCATATAATGTGTGTGTCTGTGTGATGTAGTACACTTGACAGCAGTAAGCCTCATTAAGAAAGAACCTGTTTTAGGGAATATCTTATTGGGTTTTTTCCCCTAGCCTGATCTCACACACTGACAATACCATCTTCACTTCAGCAGTGGATAAAACAGCCCACAGAGCTCTTCAGCTTGGGAATTTATGACGATCACAGAAGACTTGGATAATTGCTACCAAATACACAAGAGGAAGTGTGTATTATTCACATAAAATGATCTCTATAGGGCATGGGGCCGATTCAGAGATGAGTCACTGTTTCCTCCCCAGGAAGGAGCGGAAGAGGTGACTTTCAGGGGTGACCCTCAGAACCACCTTGGTAGGGGACTGGTCTGGGGACTCTGCTGTTCATTCCTTGTCATCCTTAGGTGAGGCAGTCACTCTGCATTTCTCGGGAACCTCTCAGGAACCAGGCCTGCCTTTGTTCCTACCCAAACTCAAGGACTTTCTTGTCCTTTTGTTCCTTCTAACTGGAGAAAACTTGGCCTGCACAGCCTGAGAAGGTGGTTTTCTGCTTTGCCAGCAGTGTCCATGAAAGGGTAATTTTTGTATTCCCATTTTGGGCAGACAGTCTTTCCTTTACTTAAAGTATAAACTGTAACCAGATGCTTCTTTCCTTCTATGGCTCGGTGCACACCCCTTCTGGAAGTCACCTGATGTGAAGTACTAGCCATGATATTTAATAGGTCTTTGACACAGGATACATTTCTTAGCTTCTAAACTAAGTTCTCTCACCTGTCAAATGGGCATGTTAATATTTCGGAGCTGTAGGAAGCTTTGAATGAGGCACTTTTTAAAGTTTTTCTCTTGTTTTATAAGAATGGGAAACATAATCACACCAGCACTTTCGGGGGTGGGGGGGGTGGGGCTATACCCAGAGGGATGAGGGGTCATCTCAGAATGGAAGTAGATTCCAGGACCTTCCCAGATTAGGCACAGGGAGGTGTGCCTTTTAGACAACGCAAGTTCATGCTTTCATCGTCATGCTCATCCTCCCCTTCTGAGGTTCCCCTTTTCTCTCTTCCTCCCCCCATACACACCCCTGGGTGAGCCTATCTATCCCCAAGAGTGAACATACCCCTAATGGTGATGGCTCCCTGCTGAGCTCCAGGCTAATGCATCCAACTCCCCTCCTACCCTGCCTCTTGGAGCACAGATGTCTCAAAATGAAATATCCAGAGTGGCTTTATAGCTTCTTGCCTACCCCACCCTCATCCTTCCTTGGTCTTCCGCCTTTCAGAAAATTGTGCCGTGGTCATGGAGCCAGTCCAGCCAGAACCATCATCCTACAGTCAATTCACTGGCAAGTTCTGTTGATGCCGTATCAGGCCCCCAGCCTCATTTCCTTGCCACTACCCACGACTCTTGGTCCCTTTATTTTTAACTAGGGGTCTCTATATTTTCACCCTTTTGACAAAGGTCTCTTTATTTTTCAGAGTGACTATTTCTTGAACTGTAAATGAGCTCATTTCACTTTCCAGCTGAAAATCCTACAGTGGCTTCCCAGTGTACTTAGGGTAAAACTACATTCCTTATGGCAGCCTCCATGGCCCTGAGAGATCCCATCTCTGCCTACTTGTCCATCTCATATCAGGTCACTTCTTAGGCATCAATTTTGAGCTATATACTTCATGCTTAGCTCATTCTCGCCTCGGGGTCTTTGCCCTTGCAGTGTCCTCTGCCCAGATTACACTCCCACCAATCTCCTCATGGCAAGTTCCTTCAAAAGACACCTCCACAGGCGCCCATGCAAACCACCGTTCCAAAAGCAGGCCATTACTCCACAGCATTCCCCCATTTCAGCTCTATGATTATTTCCTTGAGAAAGCAGTTTGTGACTATTTTTATCACCTTCATTTTTTATTGCATTATAACATATAGTTAAGTGCACTAATTTTAAGTGTATAGCTTGATGAAGAAATATAGCGTAATTATGTCACTACTACACAGATCAAGAAATAGAACATGACTACGATTCCAGATTTCCCTACTTCCTTTCCATGTTAATCCCCATAGTGCATTCTTCCCATTTCCAGAAGCAACTGCTAGTCTGCCTTCTCTCAATCACTGGTTACTTATCTCTTCTTGAGCTGCATAGAAATGTAATCACACATCATGTACTCTGATGTGTGTGGCTTCTTTCACTCAACAGAACACTTTAAGATTTGTCATGTAATTGTGGGCAAAATAATTTGTTCTTTTTTCTTATGATTATATATATTCCATTGTGTGATTTAAAAACAAAACAAAACAAAACAAACCAAAACACCTTACTTATTCATTCTATCTTTGGTGGACATTTGGGCTGTTTCCATTTTGTGACTATTCTGAATGAAACTGTGTATGCTTTTTGGTGGTCATAAGACTCATCTCTGCTATTGGGTATATAGCTAAATATGGAATTGTTGGGTCATAGGGCAGGTTATATGTTGCTTTCACAGATTATACAATAGTTCTATTTTAATTTTTGATCTTGATTTATCTAGTAGATATTAGTAGAGTTAAGCTCTGCAAGGACTAGGACCTATCTTGTCTACTTTTAAACTCCTAACATATGGCACAGAGCCTTGCACAATTTTAAACACTTGGTCAATATTTGTTGAAGAAACAAGTATTACATTCTGTTCCTTCAGTTTCTGTAGCTTTCCTTTTTTATTTTTTAAATATTTTATTTATTTGGGGCGCCTGGGTGGTTCAGTGGTAAAAGCCTCTGCCTTCGGCTCAGGTCACGATCCCACGGTCTTGGGATCGAGCCCCACATCGTGCTCTTTGCTCAGCAGGAAGCCTGCTTCCTCCTCTCTCTCTCTGCCTGCCTATCCGCCTACTTGTGATCTCTGTCTAATAAATAAATAAAAACAAAATCTTAAATAAATAAATAAATAAACATGTTATTTATTTATTTGACAGAGGGAGGCACAGAGAGAGAGGGAAGACAAACAGGGGGAGTGGGAGAGGGAGAAGCAGGCTCCCCACTGAGCAGAGATCCCAATGTGGGGCTCGATCCCAGGACCCCGGGATCATGATCTCAGCTAAAGGCAGATGCTTAATGACTGAGCCACCCAGATGCCCTAGTTTCTATTTCTTCATTTTACTTATAAGTTCTGCTTCCTGACTTGTCATGTCTCTCAGAGTAGCTTTTAAACACCAGCTCTCATTAAGTGCCATATTCTCTTTGTGGTGCTGAAAAGTCCAGGGAGAATGTGAGGAGGCAGCCCACCCTTTCCAGGCAGCCCCAGAGTGCTGTAAGAAGACATACATTGACCCCCTGGGCCAAGGAAGTGTGACTGAGGGTTAGAGTCATTTGGTCAATCTAAGCCCATATGTGGGCAGGTCCTTGTGGGACTGAGCTTTTATGCAGGAATGTATGTATTTGGCCCAGTGCTTGACATAAAAATGATGCTCAACAAACAAACTACTATTATGTGTTACCATCATTTCTACTGCTCCTACTATTGATATCATAGTTCATAACTGATACTGCATTAGACCATCAAATGTTTTCTAAAGAAGCAACCACAGTCTGGGAATATCAGTCTCTAATTTCTACATGGCCAACATTGTGAGAAATATGTAGATTATAAAATACAAAATTCATAACAAAAGGACACTGTTAGCCACTTTACACAACAAACATTGGAAAGGTATGTATATTCTAACTTCCTTTCAAAAAAGTAGATAGTCATTCATGTTGAAAGTCACCATTTTATACCTGAATACCCACTGGTAATTGCAAGACTCTTCAAGTGGTCCTCATGATTCCCACTTCATGGTTTTTACATCCTGGTTTGATTCCCTCCTTTTGAGTGTGGGCTGGATTTGTGACATGTTGCTAATTCCAACAGAATACATTAAAGGTAATAGAACATATGGGAATGGGATTACATGTATGCGATTATATGATTACATTGCATGAAACTGTGTCATCTACTTTGCTGGAGTTTCTCTCTCCCTTGATGGATTTGTAGAAGCAAATAACCAGGGTGCCTGGGTGGCTCAGTCAGTTAAGTGGCTGACTTGATTTCAGCTCAGGTCATGATCTCAGCATCCTGGAATTGAGCCCTTCACTGGGCCCTGGGCTCAAAGAGAGTCTGTTTGAGGATTCTCTCTCTCCCCCAGTCCCTTCCTACTGCTTGCTCTCTCTCTCTCTCTTTCAAATAAATAAGTAAATCTCTAATTTTAAAAAAAATGAAGAAGCAAAAAAACCAAGTCACGGAGCCCCACATAGTGAGGAACTAGGAGCAGTCTCTAGGAGCTGAAGGCAGCCTCCAGCCTGTAGGGACCTCAATTTGACATCCTCAGTGAAATAAACTCCGGAGTCCCACAACCCCAAGGAACTAAATTTTGTCAAAAACCATGTGAGCTAGGAAGTGGATCCTCCCCCAGTCAAGCCTCAGATGAGACCATAGCCCCAACCAATACCTTCAGGGAAACCTTGTGAGACCCTGAAGCAGAGAATCAAGAAAATAGTGCCCAGGCTCTTTCTAACCCACAGAAAACTGTGATGATAAATGTGTGTTTTTAAAAACAAGCCATTAAGTTTGTTGTATAATTGCTCCACAACAAAAGATTGCTGCTACACCATCCACTTTGCCATCCATTTAACTAACATCTGTTAGAAGCATACTGCTAAACAAGATATGGCCCTGGATATGAGACATTATGTAGTTATTATTCAACACAAATATGACCAGCTTGAAGGCCAACCCCCATTCTATATTCACTTGTTATAGAGACACCAAAACAATGACAGAGATAATCTGAGACAGCAATTCACTGATACCATTTATCTTATTAAATGTTTTCCCCATCAACTATTTCTCCTTAGGCAGGGTAAAATGTTTATGGTATAACAAACTTATTTGGTATTGCTTTTGCACTTAGCCAAATTATCATATTTTAATAAAAGCACTGACTTCTCAAAGTTTTTGAAATAAGCTTGAGAAATGTCCCATCACAGAAGGACAGGCACAGGGAAAAACCAAGCTGGATAAACATATACCACTTCAGTAAATAATATTCTCCATCAAAGCTGGGGTCAATGTAGTAGGCAATCCTTCAGATAACTGGGTTGGGAAGATAAGAAATATCATCTGGACCACCTGGGTGGTTCTGTTGGTTCAGTGTCTGACTCTTGGTTTCAGCCCAGGTCATGATCTCAGGGTCATGGGATTGAGCCCCACATGGGGCTCTGTACTCAGCAGGGAGTCTGCTGGAGATTCTCTCTCCCTCTCTTGCTCTATCTTTCCCCCTGCTCACACAAATACACACACACACACACACACACACACACTCTTTCTCTCTCAAATAAATAATTATTTAAAAAAGGAAATATGATCATCTTTTTATGATTCAGACTATTCTGGATATGAATATTAAATTAATATCTCTGGTTAGATGCATTGTATACTGTGGTTAAATTATTTTGTATTTCTGTGGTTAAGTAATTGGAGCTGTCTTGGTTTTTAGGAACTGTGGATTTTGTGGTTAAATTATGTTGTCTAGTTTTGTTTTAACAGCTATATGTGTATGTATATGTTTCTGTGTATTTGTAGGTGATTTTCACACAAGTTATAGGGCATCGTAACTAAGCCACAGAAATATATGAAACTAGCCTGTATGTGGGAATCATACAAGTCACTCTTACTTCTGGTTTCAGTCTTGTCCTATGAATCATTACCCTTAGCAGGAACTTGAAATTGTTTCCAAGTCTTATAAACAGAGAGTAAATCATTCTTATTAATCTCAGAGATGATTTCCATGGTGGTGATTATAGCATGGAAATCTTCTTTACAGAAAGTATAAAATTTAACTCTTCTACATTAATTCTAATGTTTTTAGTTCATTCATATGGACTAATTTTTTCAGGAAACTGATGAGTACATTTCCATTATCTTGAACTTTACTATTTTTCCAAGTCCAAGATTTTTATCAGATTTTAAATTACTGATTAATGGTGTTCTTATGTTCTTTTGTGGTATGTTGCTCAGTTTTTAATTACACAAAAGCATAGTTTCCTATAAAAACAAATAAAACCATATAAAACAAATAAAACCATATAAAACAAATAAAATAAGGCCTTTTCACGTTTGAGAAACAGGTTATTAAAACCAGCATGTCAGTAATGAGACAGGTAATGAGATCACAAGGACTTTTTAAAGGCTGTTATTTTCACATTAGGCCTATTATAACCAAAGTATTGTTTAATATTTACCATAGCTATTCATCAGCCAAATAGATGTCTTACTGCTCTTCAATTAAAATATTCGAAGACACTATGTTAACACAAAATCTACCCTTAGCCACTCCTGTATTTTTGAATTTCTCCTGATAGGGGTTGTTTGTTGTTCAAATGAGAACTAAAAATTATCCTCCCAAAATTATTCAGTGTTGATGAGGATTAGTCACACACTCTGCTGGTGAGAACATAAACTGAAGTCTACCTCTGATAAATAATTTAACAGTAAGTAGTGAGAGCATAACATGGTTAATCCTCTGACTCAGTAGCTCCTCTTCCAAGAGTTTACGGTATGAGATTAACCAGAGATATGCGTAAATATGTATTTATAAAATTGTCTATCACAGAGTACTTTATTTCAGTATAAAAATAGATATTCACAGTATAAGGATATGTCCACCATAGAAATTACTTAAATAAATTGTGGAATCTCCGTATGATAAAATATTATGGAATTGTTAAAGATTTTTAAAAATTGTATAATGACATAAAACGTTTTAATGTTAGGAGATAAAACAGAATCCAAAATTGTATTATTAAAATAGGAACCTATGGAATAAATATGGTAATAGAGCAAAGAAATACAGAAGCATGTTGTGTTTGTCTCTGAAGAGATTGTGGATAATTAAAAATGATGGATATCTAATTTTACCTTCTATCAAGTTTGTGCCACAGTTTCTCAGTAAATCTTAATAGTCACCTTCATCAGTTCTAGATTTATTGTTCATAATTAGGGTAGTGGGCACTGCCTGTACCTGGGATAAATTAATGAGGGCAGTACAGCCTTCTCTGAGGTGTACTTTTCTCAAAGAACATTGTATTGGTGGTAGAATAATTTCAAAAGCACACAATGGTTTTGGAGTTGAAGAAGCAGTTTATAATGAGGGGTCACAAGTGACAGCCAAGAAAATGTAGGCCTCTTAGGAGGGCTTTAGAAATAGTAGAGAAAGATAGTATTTCCTCTCATTTTCTGGAATGCAAGGTCTGATGAATCTTATTTGTATGGAAAGCTTAGGGAGAGTTAGGTCACCTAGCAGTAAACACACACCCAAGAGCAGTAATCATTAAAGCCCTCTGTTCATATTTCTAGTTCTCTTCCTTTGGACACATGGCAGGATGGGCATGGCCAGGTACCTCGCTTTGGCTCATGATACTTGAGAAGTAACTTGTTTCACTTCTGGTCACAAGCATGTTCTCTTCCTCCTGTCAACATGACAAATTTCAATCCAGACAGTAGAGACACTTTTTCAGCCTGGAGCCTTGTGGGGAACACCATGGAGCAGAGCCTCTTACTCACCCAAGGTGGACATGGATCCTAAGTGTGAATAAACCACTGCTGTCTAAAACCACTGGGATTTGGGGTTTTCTGTCACTGCAGCATAATCTGGCAAATACTGACTGATGCCTTAAACTTTAAAGTAAATATGCTAAAGAAAAATATTATAAAAACTGAAATGTGATCAAATATTTCATTTGCACTCCTTTAGAACATCTTTTTTTTTTTTTTCTTTCTGGTACCAGAGGGGTGAATTTATTACAATTGATGAACTTACATTGATATATCATATTCACCCAAGGTCATAGTTTATATTCAGGTTTAACCTTAGTGGTGTATATTCTATGGGTTTGGACTTCTTTAGAAGTACTTATTATTAAAAATTATTTAAAAGTTAAGGAATATTTTATATTTTGAATCATTATGGCCTAAGAGAAACACAAATTAATAAAAATTTTAGAGTATCTCAGCAAATGCAAATTAACCTTTACAAATTTTTGAAAGTCATTTAACTTCTAGAAAGTTTAAAATTAATGTGCCTATCAAATGATGACACCATACTTTGAAAGGAAAACTTGTTTTTCTTTTCATTAATAGGTTAAAGGGATCTGTTAGTCAGAGCTCCTCAGGGAAATTGTCGATTTGGGGGCTAAAGAAGGGAAAGTGCAAGGTATGTGTGGAGAACCTTGGAGTATCAGAAGGTAAAGAAGTATGTGCGCGTGCACATGTGCATGCGCGCACACACACACAGACACACAGATACATTCATAGTTTCATGCATACAGGGTAATGGTATATCCAAGGGACAAGAGCAAACTTTAAAGAGTTTCCACTAGCTATATCTGACGTAGTTTGAGCAACAAAATAAATATTACTGAATATAACCCAAAGTTATCCATGAGTCTATAGTGATATAAATGAATGAATGAATGAATGAATGAATGAATAAACAAATAATAAGGACCAAATACTTTCAGGAAAAAAAAGTAATATATGTAGATACCTCCTCTTCCACAAGTTGAGGCTCAGTTGAAGGCCTCCTCTCCCTTCAACCTTGAGGGTAGGGTAGACAGAAATGGAAAATATTGCCTTTACAACAAAGAAACCTAAGAAACACTATGTTAACCAAGTGATGAAAGTTAAGAAGCCTATGATGTCACGTGGATACCATGTACCTCCTAAGAGAAGGTGATGAGAAGGGCACATCACCCATTCTTTCCAAAATCCTATAATTCCATGAAGAAAAAAGAGACAAACCAACATTTGGGGCCATTCTATAGAATACCTGGAAACTTCTGAAGACTTCTAAGGTCATGATAAACAATGAAGAACTAAGAAGCTGTCGCAGACCAGAGGAGACTGGAGAGACACAATTAAACAGGTGTGGTGCCCTGGATTGGATCTTGGAACAGGAAAAAAAAAAAAAGACATTTAGGAAAAACTGGTGAGATCCAAATGATATCTGGAATTTAGTTGACAGGAATAAACCAATGTCGACTTCTTCGTTGTGGCAAATACACCATAGGAGCAAAGATGGGAATAATTGCAGAAACTAGGTGGAAGGTATATAAGAATTCTCTGAACTGTCTTTGAAACTTTTGCAAAATTTAAATTATTTCAAATTTAAAAGTTTACTTTAGAAAAGGATCTGTTAAATGGACTCATTCAACTTCCATATTTATTGTAGCATCATATTCACCAGGGAGCACTCATTTCATTTCTTTGTGTAACCAATTGGTCACCAAAATGGCAGCATTTGGGCTTTGCTCCTCACCACCTGTTCAGCCAAAGTATTTGAAAGCGAAGAAACCAGAGGGGTGTATTTAATACATGATTGAATATAAAAGCTTGCATTCAAATTACAGAATCAATTGTAAAGCTATATTATAATGACTTTAAAGAGAGTTTTAGTAGGTACACTGATGTCTATTGAACTTAATTGTATGTGAATACAAAACAATTAAGACAAAAGTAATGTGGATTTCTGTAGCCTGGGCAGGATACTCTAGTTTCCACATTTAATTGGTGTACAAGTAAGCCTGCCTGAGAAGTAGACTCTTTTCAGGGAGAAAATGAACTTAGAATACTGTGTAAAACAGAGAATGAGATATAACAAAGGACTCAAAAGCAATTTGGAAAGGAGAACACTTATGACCTTGAAAATTATGATTGCAAAATTATTTCCTTTCACCTAATTTTGAAGAGCATCAAAAATAACACCTAATTTTTTTTTAGATACCTACTGATTCCCTAATGCTTTCTGTCATATTAGCATATTGTTCTCTCTCACAATACTTAAAGCAGTGCTTGGTACTGAGTGGTTGATAGCATAATAAATATGTAATCATTTTAAAATTTAAAAGTAATTTTAAAGAGGGTTTTCGGGGACTATGAGCACTAATGCCCAAATTGGTAAATTAAAAGGAATTTTTCCCTATCCTCTAAATATTTTCATACTCTGCATTCTGCAGTCAAACCTTGGAATGTACCATTATAACACAAATAACATCTTGAATCATATATGGGTAAGGGGAAACAAACAGAACTTCTATACCCTTATCATTAGAGACATTTACCTCTCTGTCAGAATTTCAAATCCCATCCCATTGTTCAAGGCCCCCTTCTATTTTTATTTAAATTCAATTACCCAACCTATAGTACATCATTAGTTTCAGATGTAGTGTTCAACAATTCATCAGTTGTGTATAATGCCCAGTGCCATCATATCAACTGCCTTTCTCAATGTCAAGGCCCCTTTCTAATGGTACTTCCTTCATCATGACTTGTCTGATCTTTTCCCATCCCCATCCAAGAAAAAAAAAAAAATCACATCTTTTTATAGTTTCCTCCCACTTATTCTATTTACTTTATGGCCTGCACCATTTCTATTACAGTCATATTGTTGTAGGTACATGATTCCACTTCTGGGTTAGACATTTCTTGACATTCAAGTCCACTTTTAGAGTATCTTGAGCCCTCCTGTGCCAAGAGGCTCACCGCAATGCTCGAGGGACCAACGAGCAAGTGAATGCCACTGCTTGGTGGAACACAGCATCCTCGGTACCCTCTACACTGAAAAGTGTTCTTGAACTTCAGTGTTGTTTCACTTGTACCAGAAGAACTTTGTCTGGGAAACATCAGATAAGCCATGGTAGGAGACATCACACTACCACTGAATCTATCTGAATTATCTCAGCTTGAAGTTCTCCGATCTTGCTTTTGCTTAGTGAGATGTGTCAATAAAATCAAATCCAAGTGTGTGCTTGCTTTCCAGCCCCAGATAATGACAGCTGGCCAAGTTGATGTAATGGGCTCTGTGCAGATAAAGACCAGGATTTGCAGTGTTAGAAGTGTCTTCCCAGGGACACCTGGGTGGCTCAGTGGTTAAGCATCTGCCTTCAGCTTAGGTCATGATCCTGGGGTCCTGGGATCCAGTCCCACATCGGGCTCCCTGCTAGCGGGGACCCTGCTTCTCCCTCTCTCACTTCGCCTGCTCATGTTCCCTCTCTGGCTTTCTCTCTCTGTCAAATAAATAAATAAAATCTTAAAAAAAAAAAAAAAGTGTCTTCCCAGGTAAGACAAAGATCACTGACATGCTGATTTCTCACAGTGCAGATTCCCAGCCCTGGCCTGGAAGCACATCAAAGACCACACCTTCCCTCTTTTCCTGCTCTTCCCCTGACTTCTCTCCCTTTCTGATTGCACTCCTGTGCTGCTCACTAGGCAAACAATGGGGCTATTATGCTCCTGGGAGAAGGATAATTACCTCAAAGGCCAGGTGCCAGGGGTAAGTTTCCTTGTGTCCAATTACTACATGGTAAATGGCTCAGCCTCTGTTCTTTCATTTTCTTTCTTTCTTTCTCTCTTTCTTTCTTTCTTCCTTCTTTCTTTCTTTCTTTCTTTCTTTCTTTCTTTCTCTCTCTCTCTCCCTCTTTCTTTCTCTCTCTCTCCCTTCCTTCCTTTCTTTCTTTCTTTCTTTCTTTCTTTCTTTCTTTCTTTCTTCCTTTCTCCTTTCCTGTCATGCTGCCTGACACTGCCCCTGAACCCCCATATCAGGATGGGGAATCTAGTTTTGTTTTGAATTTGGGTTCCATTGTCTCTCACTTTCTCTCAGTCTGGTTATATTTGTATCTCCTCACCAATGCTAAAAAGCAAGGGCAAATCAGTTACAGTAAAAAGTGAACTGCAACCCCAGAAGTTTCCATTTCACCAACCAAGCTCAAATTGCTTTTATCATTGTTTGGTTTGGATGAGGTGAGGGTGATCATCAGGGGTAGAAAATGAGGACAGTGATGTGAATTTTACCTTTGAGTGACGCATCTGAAAACTCCCCAGTCCCTTTCTCCCCTAGATAACCAAGACTTATCAGGGAAAAACAAATCACAAAGGGATGGTAGAAAGTTCTGGCTACTGAGTATTATTTCTTGCCTGGAGGATAAGTGTCTGCTATAAAATGATTATAATATCCCAACATGCTTTTGTAATTTGTGCTAACAACTGTAACCAATCTTTTAAGAATATTTTCTGTATACCAGACATTGTCTTAAGTACATTACATATAATATCTCATGAGTTCCTCCTGACAACCTTAAAAGACAGTTCTGTTTAATCCATTTTAGAGAAGAATATCTGGAAACTTGGTGAGATTCACAGCACAATGTTCCAAAGCTAAGAAGCGTCAGCAGATAGGTCTGTTACATACCATACTCAACCTCTCAACCACTCTGCTGTAATGGGAAGGTCTCCCTCCTCTGGGCTCCTTAAGGGGAACCTGTGGTTCTGACAGCAGCAAGAACACTCCAGAACAGAACACATTTCGATCATGGTGCAGGTATTCTCGCTAAGTCAACACGTCAGTACTCAATTGCTTTATGTATGTCTGAGCATGATCAACTGAGTCTTTGGGTCCCTACCATTTTAGTAGGTGTTTCAACCAATGGAATAAGTTTTCTAAATAATAGTATTAGCCTGCAGTTGTTAGACATGGTCATGAGCTGATTAGTTGGTCTCTGGGATCTAGTGTGAAGGATTGCTTGGCCATCACTGTTGACAAACCCCAAACCATGTGAACATGTGAGGGTGCCTGTCCCATATTCAAACACCTATATATGAACCTGTGGTTCATATATAGGATCACCTCCAGGTATAGGTAACTTTCTTTTTTTTTTTTTTCCTGAAAGCTAAGTGTCTAGATTCATTTTTGTGATCAACTCTGGTGACAGCTGGCACCCAATGTTACTGAAGATCCAGAGTTTAGCTCAAGAGCCTTTTCTGTGACTTATGAAAAGTAGAAAAGACCCATCCCCAAATTCTTCAAATTCTTGTGGTTTGAGAGAACTAGGGATGTGGTGGGATGTGGACCCATGAACAAGTGGTGAGGGCACAAGTTCTACTCTGGTTCCTTTTCATTTCCCATTTCAGCAGAAATAGTTAAGAGTTATGTGTCTGCCTGACATTCTGTATGTGTTGTTCCTTGTGTGACCCCTGAACCCAAACAGAAGACTTGGTGGTTATTAGCCCTTAGCACCTTCTCTCTCTCTCTCTCTCACACACACACACACACACACACACACATACCTCAGACACATATTCTCTCTTTCTCATATGCATTCATACACACAAATACACACATGGACACACATGCTCACCACCTTTCCCTTTCTAACAAATTCTCTTTCACACACACAGACACTCATGCTCACAACTCTTTCCGATACAGATTCAGACTCTTTCTCTCTTTCATACACACATACCCACTTCTCAAACACTCTCACCTACAAAACCTTTATATAATATCCTTTCACACAACAGAAACTGTTTCAGGAGAAGTTGAAGGGTGTTTTATATCCCACTCTAAATACTTAAATATTAGGTTCTTCTTCATAAAATTTCTTCAGGTATTTGGGGATGTTCTTCACCGTGCTCTTCCTCTTTCCTTTTTCTTTCTTCTCTAACATCCACATCCTTATCCCCATTCCCATTTGATCCAGGAAAAGACAGTTTAGGTCTCCCTTTGTTCTCTTGTCTTCTGTCTGGGATCTCCACTGCTATTCACAGGAGCTCTCAGATGGGGCAGTTATATTTATATACTTATATACCTTAGTAGTGCAATAGCAAATAATTCTCCCCAATATTGATTGGCTTATGCCCACTCACATTGGGCAGGGCCATCTACTTTATGAAACCCACCAATTCAAATGCTAATCTCCTCTTAAAATCCTTCACAGACGGGGCGCCTGGGTGGCTCAGTGGGTTAAAGCCTCTGCTTTCGGCTCAGGTTATGATCCCAGGGTCTTGGGATCGAGCCCCGTGTCGGGCTCTGCTCAGCAGGGAGCCTGCTTCCTCCTCTCTCTCTGCCTGCCTCTCTGCCTATTTGTGATCTCTGTCTGTCAAATAAATAAATAAACTCTTTAAAAAAAAAAAACCTTCACAGACACACTCAGAAACAGCATTAAATCTGGGTATCCTGTGGTTCTCTCAACTTGACACATAAAATTAACCATCATAGATAATTTGAAGTCCTAACCCCCAATACCTGTGGATTTGTCCTTATTTGAAGATGGGATTTTGTAGATGTAATCAAGTTAAGATGAAATCATTAGGACAGCCCCCAAATCAATATGACGGATGTCCTTATAAGAGGGAAATCTGGGGACACACACACACACACACACACACAGGAGAATGCCACATGAAGAGAGAGACATGCAGAGACATCTATGTGACCAGCAAGGCAGACATGGAGTTTGGAGCATTGAGCCAAGGAACACTGTGGACTGACAACCACTCCCAGAAGCTTGGAAGAGACAAGAAAATGATTTAGCAAGAATCTCAGAGAGAGCATTGCCCCGATGACACCTTGATTTCAGACGTGTGAACTCCAGAAGTGTGAAAGAGTAAATTCTTGGTGTATTCAGTTACCCAGTTGGAGGTACTTCATGGTGCCATGATACCCAGTTTGTGCCACAGAGTGGCAGCCCCAGGAAATGCATGCAGTGACCTCAAGCAAGGTTTTGACCTCTACTCTTCCTGGTGTCCATCTCTGTGAAATGGGAACAATCTTACTAATAATAACTTCCCTCTTGAATTTATTGAGGATTTGATGAGCTTATGGATGTCAAGTTTTTTGCATCATGTCTGGCATATACTAGATGTTCAATAGAGGTTGGTTTTCCTAACAAATGTCAACCGTTTTCAGACAAGCTGCTGTGTTTCCTGCCCTCCAGGTACCTCAATTTAGGTCTCTGATTCATCAATTTAAGTATGTCAATCATTTTTAGAATATGTCTTCCTTAAGCTTTCTAACTATACAACTGATATAATTATGAACTTGTCAGTTTAAGGCCACAAACCTTAAAATAAAACTTTCCATAAAAAATTATAGTAACAGGGGAACCTGGATGGCTCAGTGGGTTAAGCCTCTGTCTCCGCCTCAGGTCATGATCTCAGGGTCCTGGGATCGAGCCCCACATCAGGCTCTCTGCTCAGGAGGGAGCCTGCTTCCCCCTCTCTCTCTGCCTGCCTCTCTGCCTACTTGTGATCTCTCTTTGTCAAATAAATAAAAATAAAATCTTAAAAAAATTTTAAAAATTACAGGAACAAACAAATTATAAAAAATGAGCCATTAACCTTTAGCCATTGGCCAACACCTAAACCCCAGCACTACTGGGGTTTAGTGCTACCTAGACACTAGGTAGGTTTACATGCTACCCAGAAATTTGCTAAATAGAATCTTCCTCAATCAGCAAGACCTGGCTGGTCCCTTGAGCTTTGAAAGATCTGCTGCATTCCTGTTTCTTTGGATTCTGTAACCGTGGAGATCAACTTTTGCCTTGCTGCTACTGGCTAAAACTTGCTCTGACAATGCTAGAGTATTTGTACACATTTACTTGCTATGACATGGTGTGCCCTTCCCCATACTTCTAATTCTCTATGGCTTCTTAACTTTATAAAATAAACATGTATTATTTTAATAATTGAAAAAAATAAATGAAATAATTTTTTAAATACTCAATTCTAGTATCAAGTTGAATAGACACTGATGGAAAAATATAATGAGAAAAATCACAGTTTTGTTTCTAATGTATATTTGTAGGAATATAGGATCATGCCACAAAACCCTACATCTAAAGTCTGCCACAAAATCCTATACCTAAAGTCTATTTTTATGAGCCTCAGTTTCCTTATTTGAAAATGGTGGTAATAAGGGCCCACCTCTCAATCTTCTTGTGGAGATTAGGTAACATATAAAGCATCTATTGCAGGGATTTGCCATGATGTAAGTTTCCAGTCTCTTGCTCTCTCTGCCTTTATCTCTCTCATTACTTTTTGATAAATGGCCATAAGTGCAAGAGAAAACACAGTACCGATCTTGGAGGTAATGATATATGAATTTTTGAAAATTGAATCATGTGGAAGACAGCTTCTGAATTGACTCCCCAAAGGCTCTGCCCTATGGGCATTCACAATCTTCTTTAATTCTCTCTTCTTGATCTGGGCTGGACCTAGGAACTTGCTTCTACTGAATGGAAAACAGTCAAAGTGATAGGGGTTCACTCTGTGATTAGGTTACAAAAAGACTGTAGCTTGCATCTTGTGCTCCCTCTCTGGCTGATTTTGATGGAAGACAGCTGCCATCTTGTAAGGTGCCAGGTGGAGAAGGAAGTGAGGCTGGCCTTCCACCAACCCTGTGAGTGAGCTTGTAAGTGTATTCTTCCCTAGCTGAGCCTTCAGGTGACTGCAGACCTAGCCGATGCCTTGATTATAGCTTTGTAGGACACCCTGAGCCAGAGCACCCAATTAAGCCACTTCTAGACTCCTAAGTTACAGAAACTCTGAGATAATAAACACTGTTGTTTTAAGACACTCAGTTCAGAAGCAATTTATTATGTATTAACCCTTCCAGGTGGCCATGACCAATATTTATACTCCTCTTTGTTACACACACACACACACACACATACACACACACACACACACACACACACACACACAGGCTTTCAAGTAAAAGTTTGTTATTCTCTTCTGATTTTCCCCTAACTCCTATGTTCTATGGATGACTAGCTAGGTGCTATGCTAATAGGGGATGATGTTTTCTTTGCCCCAACAAATATCTCACACTGGTCTTCAGCTCACCCCTCCTAGAACCCAAGTCCCCGTGAAAATTCTCTCCCAAACTGCCCTTTCCACCAGGGTGGTTTTGCATGTGTATGACCCTCCATGGCAGTATCTGGAGGTGTATGTATGGGAGGCCACATCCCCAGGTTGTGGGATGCCATATAAGTTAAGAAGGGCCATGGTGCTGAATGACCAAACCTTTAAGCCTAGCACCAAGAGATGCATGAAAAAATGACAGCAAACTGCCGGCCAGTAGCAGCTGGGGAATTGCTTTGCCAACCAAAGCATTCATGCCAAAGCCCACTGATATTTTTAAACTCACATCTCTCCCATGTCTGCAACTGGAAGGGAAAAAAAAAAAAAGAAAGAAACAATGTGGTTGTGAAAGAGCTATTGTTCCAATTGCCAAATATTTCATTCTTATGTAAATAAGAATTATAAACACTTTTGAAAAAGGTGGTCAAGCTGTAACAAATTCCAGTGACTTTAGTTTCATTGAATTAAAAACAATAAAAAACACATTTAGCTCAATTCATTGTCATATTTAAATCATTTAGGAAACATATCTATGTGTTGTCAGAAGAGGCAAAATTGCCAACTATTTATTCATCGGGTAATCTAAGTAAGTGAAAAGCAGATTTGTAGTTCAAGTCTTCCAGGTAACTATTTTAAAGTGAGTGTCCACACAATATTATACATATCTTACTGATTTGGCTGTTGCCGTCACTTTGGATTCTAAAAATGAGTGTCCTCTTGCCATGTTCTCCTGGTAACAGCCACCCAAGCAGGTTCTGAGAACACATGCTCCCCCAATTTTCTCAGAATTTGCAGTGTTTGTTTTCTTAATCCCCATGTCTGAGCAGAGAACAGGATTGGGATATAAGAAAAAAAAAAAAGATCTGCCAGAAAATATTTCCCATAACTATTCCTACAATGTCATTACATTTAATTGACGGGCAAAAAGACAACTCTTAGCTTCTTTTTGCCTTCATGAAAGAGAGAAAAGGAAACAATAAATCATGTCTCTACCTCCTGGCTGACTTTGGAAGACAAAACTAGACTGAAAAGTAAAGACTCCTCAGCCAAGTGGGGACCAATTCCAGGGGAAAAAAAGAATGGAAATGTCAACAACAGGTAGTTAAAAAAGAGGTGAAGGAAGCAGCCTTGTGGACAAGTGAAGTGATATTAATCACCTGCAAATATTGACCCATCAGCCACGGTGTGTTTTCTTTGTTTTATTATAGATTTATTTTTCGTACTTCCCCTGACAACCTAGTCATCTTCCTGACCCATACAATGTACCTTCTTTTCAATACTATTTGGGACACTGAAATGGCCTCAGAGTGGGACTGGAGACAAGCTGACTTACTTGTCCAATGACTGTTTCAGATGCCTGGACCCAGAGAACATGGCCATGGCTAGCCTCTCTTCCCGGCTGGTCTCTCATCAGAGTGTGGAGAGAGATGGAATCTTTACCTTCCACCACCTTGCCCATTGAGCAGGCGATTCTCAATAAATGTTTGTGGAATGAATGACTAACCGCCATCACTTAGTGATGGGTCCAGAAGATCTTCCAGTGTAGCCACAGAAGGGATTCCTAAAGGGCCATAAAAATTCCATGGGGAGGTGAACACAACATAGTCTCCTCCAGTTTTTTAGTTCATCCTCTTCATGTGACTCCTCGTGAGTCAGTCCCCAGAATAAGCTCAGGAAGTTGGTCAGGTAATGGGACAAGCCAGGCCATTTCTCTTCCATAATTCCTTTCCTAACTCCAAACTCAACTTCTCTCTGGGTTGCCTGTTGTCTATTTCTGAACCCTTTGCCCCCACTTGATTTAATCATCCTACACATATAAAAAAATTGTACATCTGTGCATGTGTGTGTGTGTGTGGCAATTCGTAAGAACAATGTTGTGGGGGAAAGCACTAGAAGAGGATTCTGGAAACATACAATTTCACCAGCTGGAAAAGCACCCAGTTTTAACTTATGTCCAGTCTTTGGCACAATGAAACACTCACTATATACAAATGAAATTTAACATTCGCATCATTAGAATCTTCCTACATACTGTTAGAAAGGCCAATTTCATCAGACACATTTCTTAAATCAATATGCAATAAAACCTGAAGTGAGGTCAACCCCTTGAACAATTGACATATGGAAATACTAGAGAAGGGGTGGGGAGGACAAAGGACTTGGTCTTTACTATATTTCTATGAATATGCTGCAGCTATGTGTAGCTTTCCTGGGTCATGCTTTCAACTTTTCCAAGAGTCAAGTTGAAGGCGAAGGTGTGGAAGAAGAATACAGGGTTTGTTCTCAAGTGTGGGAGACGATTACTTCTCTCTTCTCGACAAATTCACCATTCTATTCTAAATCTGAAAAGAATATCAGAAACAAAGGCAATGGTTTGGGAATAAGGGATACAGTAGGGCTTCTTATAGAAAAAAAGCTCTGTGCATCATTTTATCAGAAAATGTAACTATTGAATTGAGACATTTTTTAAAAGCATGTATTTGACATACTCATTATTAAACATTAACAATTATGTTACAATCTAAAAACTTAAAAGAATAACTAAGAATTAAGCACTAGATGACTGATATATTTAAATTATAATATATAATGTCAAAGAGATGGGTTTGAGGGATTGGTTGCCAAAACACCATATACACACTCACATACTTGAGTATATATACACAATATAAAATATACATAATATGTATATGTATTATTGTTATATTAAAAGGATTCTGGATATATCCATATCTACATTTGCATCTGTACCTTCATCCACATCTCCATCTATACATCCTCCTGTTCTCTCGTCTGGTGCCCCTAACATCCTCCGCACACCACTACACTTCCTCTCACTGTGTTGAACCACAACTCCCATTTTGAATATTTGTCTTCTTCAACTTCTCATTCCTTCAAGGTAGAAACTGGGATTTTTTTTTTTTTAACTGTTGAGTCCCTAGTCACTGACATAGTACCTGAAATCTAACAAGTGTGGATCAAGTGTTTAGAAGAAAAACAAGAGGGTGATGCTAGATTTATCCATAATGAAAAACTGGCTTCATATAAGATCCAGAGTTTTGAAGGATGGCATCATGGTATAAACTGCTTGCACTCAGAAAATAAATGTACTACAACTCTTCCTGAATTAAAAAAACAAAACAAAACAAAAAACATTTCTGAAGAAAATTATTTTCTTCTCGCTAGCAAGTCCTGAATACTTTAGTAATCTACTTTTATAACCCTGTTTCCCTTATCTATCACCGTGCAACAAATTATCCCATGGTTTAGCAACTTAAAACAACCATTTCATTTTCTTCACAGTTTGGGGAGTCAAGAATTCTGGAAGGTCTTGACAGTGTGATCCATCCAGTTCTACATGGTGTCTGCTGTAGGTTGACTGGAGCAGGTGGGGCCGCTCCTAGGATAGCTTCCTCACTCACACATCTGGTTCCCTGGTACTCCTTGGCCTCTCAAGATGAGTCTTTCCTTGTGGCTTGGGTTCCTCACGGCATGCATGGCAGCTTCAATCTTTGTATACTGGGACTTCTTCTATGGTGACTCAGGATTCTAAGAGAAGTTTTCTGAAAGACCAAGGGAGCAGCTACAAGGCTTTTGTGAACTTTTATGAGAAGTTACACCTCGACACTTTCCCCATCCTCTCTTGGCCAAACAAGTCACAGAAGCCCACCCAGATTTGAGGCTTGGGGGATACAACAAGGAGATGGGTTAGAGAATTTTTGGATATCTTAATCCACCATAAGACTCATACGAAAAACATGGGGAAAACTCTCTCTATAGAACCATGTGAGTATATTTTGTGGACCGGGGTTGGGAACACAGCAAATGCTCCCTATATTTTTGTGGATTGATTGAACAGATGAAGTAATGATGGAAGGAAGTAGCAAGAATGTTTTCAGTGTGGCAACATGTCTGTTATTCACAGTATCTTATTTTAGTTTATTTTTAACAGTATTTTAAACACATAAATAGGTTTAATCATGCCAATGTAAATGTTATGTCCTGTATACTTAATGCAATTCCACTTCTGGGCAGAAAAATGCAGCAATGGGAATATATTTAACTGTGGCCAAAACTTTTCATATTATACATATGGAGTTTATGGTGCACATGTGAATAGTGATTACTTGTAATGAAACCTGGTTTTGTTTAAGCATCTACCCTGTAGCACAGTTTTTATCACTTTGAAACTGGAGGATGTCATTAACTTGAAGGCTGGGCCAATCCAGTCTGATTACAAGCAAAATCAGAATAAAATTAAAGGATGGGTGAATAATTGTCCCCATCAGACGAATCTCCCAGTGTTTGATTAAATCCCTAAACTTTTTCACAAAACATTTCTTCCCTTATATTCTTATTTTCATTTATCCTTAATATAAACCCATGCGTTTATGATTCATTTTCACTTTGCAAAAATACTGCTTGGTAAGCAAGGTACTTGATATTCATAAGACTTCTGAGTCTCTCAATTCCATTTTTGTTAAAAACAGGAAGTTGGCTTTTGCCAAGAATAAATGAACTTGAACATAGAGTTTTAAATGTGGCTCAAAGGATGGAATCCTCCATTCTTAGGCCCATTCTGATGTTGGCAAGACGCTTCTCCTGCCCAGACTATGAAATAATAATGATGCCCTTTAGCAATTTAAGCTTTAGGTTCCAAAAAACCTGATCTGTTACTAAATTTTACTTAATGACACGATTTTATTTTTATCTTTAGCAAATATCCTGGGACATGTTTGAGCACCAGAGACAAACTGGTACATTACAGATTTTAAATTTAGAACTATGAACAAATCAATATTTCAAAGTATAACAGGAACAGATTCTATGAAATGAACACAAATCAGATATTTCATTGGCCAACTTCCAACATAGATACAAAAAGTTTATAGAGTTAAGTGAAGAGAAATATTAAATGATATAATAAAGCTTTTGAGATAGAAAGCTGAAAAATGTAAAGCTTACTAATTTAAAACATAAGTGAAGAAATTGATTTAAACTTGCTAATATAGAGTGCTCTTTCGTCACCCAATGTTTTGAAATGAATAACAGCAAACCATAAGAGACTCTTAACTTTAAAAAGAAAAATGGAGTGTTGCTGCAGGGGGGTGGGTGGAGGTATGGGGTAACTGGGTGATGGGAATTAAGGAAGGCACGTGATGAAATGAGCACTGGGTGTTATATGCAACTAAATTCTAAATTCTAAAAAAATTTATAAATTCTAATTTATAAAATAAATCAATATTAATTAATTATATATTAATTATATATTCATATAATATTTATATATTACTTATATTAATTAATATGAATTAATAAATAAAACAAATTCTAAAATTAATTAATTAATTAAAAAATAAAAATTTACCTAAAACTTGTGTTTAAAAGAAATGAATAACATCAAATAGCAACTGGTAAATGCTTGCATAACTAGATCTAGAACCTTTAGTTACAACAGATGACAGTCTATAGGAGTTGCTCCTAGATGCTAGAAGATTTTGTTTTAAAGGATTCTTATACCTCCCCTTGAAACTTTCAAATGAACTTATTTAATATAATCCATTAAGGCAATTATATTTTCATTTTCCCATTTTACTGAATGCAAAGTCAATTTCAAAGAAATTCAATTATATAACCAATTATCAGCTCTCTGTTGGACCAGGTCTAATCAGCAGCATAGATACATAGATGCTTCAAATAATCACACTCTGGAATCATCATTTACCTAAATTATAGTGTTTGAATAATGGATAGTTTACATTTGGCTAGAGAAGATGGGAAATATTTGGGGCCACAAAACAGCATTTGAGATTTATGCATTTCTTCCATAGTTAATCCAGATTTGGGGTAGAAGAAAAAAAAATGCATACCCAAAGAGGAGTTGTCTACCTGCTAGGTGTGTGCTATTTCTAAACAAGATAAGCTCCTCTGAGCACGTTTAGTCAATTGAGATAAATCTATTGTATAGCTGTTGACTCTTCTACTTGGTATTAATGTGTTTCTGTCAGGTGCCAAAAACAGTGTTAGGTGCTTTTGGCAAAGACAATTGGTGCTCTCCAAATATCCATGGTTCCTCCGTATTTCCCGGGAACCAACTTTTACTTGAAGTGGCTGAGTTCTTCAAGGCTTGGCAAAAGGAAAGGTGAAACCGTGTGTTCTGGGGAACTGAAAATTCTATGTGCCACCTCCATCCCTAATTTCCCTGTGCCAGAGAGGCTCAGAAGCTATATTACTTTTCTACTGCTGCTCCAACAAATGATCAAACACTTGGTATCTTAATACAAATTTATTTTCTGTTCTGGATCTCAGAAGGTCAACATAGATCTCAGTGAGCTAAAATCAAGGTGTTGACAGAGCTGAATTCCTTAGGGAGATCCCAGGGGAGAATCTGGTTCCTTGAGTTTCCATCTTTAAAACTAGCCAAGGTAGGTCAAGTGCTTTCCACACCTGTCTCTGACTCTTTTCCTGTGGTCGTATTTCTCTCTGATTCAGTTGGGAGATGAATCCTATTAAGGATTAAGATGATTAGATCAGGTCCAGCCAGACAATCCAGGGTGAGCCCATCTCAGTGCTTGTAACTTCAATCACATATACCAAATCCATTTTTCTGTACAAGGTAATATGCACAGGTTCTAGGATTAAAGTGTGGATATCTTTTGGGACCCTTATTCTGACCCCACAAAGCCACAGTGGGAAGATGTCGGTATACAAGCTGAAAGGAGCTGGATTCCTAAGTCAGCAGCTATTAAGGACCCATGTTGAACTTTGAATTTCATGACAGTTCATGTTCATGACAGGACATAAACCTTTTCCATTAAACCAGTGGTATTTGGGGGGTTTTCTGTGTGGCCACCAGCAGTACTCATCCTAACTAACATGGTGGGGGGTAAAAATTTGTTCCAGATTTTTTTTTTTAAGCTGCAGGGGCTGGATGTTCCATTCTGATAAATAGAATTCATCTGCATTTTCAAGAAAGAAATTATTTGAAGATAATTTGGATCCCCAGGATTTAAAAGAGAGCCTATAATAATAAATGGTCAATAGAACTGAATGAAACAAATAAAAATAAACACATAACAATGAAAAGCCTTGACAACTGAGATATTGAGATCATTTTCAAGCAATTATTTAGGTGATGAGAATGATCTTGATCAAAGCCTAGTGTCATCTCATGTGCTGGGTAAAGGTCAGGATTTCTCTGACAGCCTGTCCCACTTCTTCAACTCACTCTCAACCTGGGCAGTCCATTAAGAGATAAAAGAAACCAAGGATCCTGGTTGACACTCTGGGCAAGTGCTGGGATCTAAGACACATGGGCCTAAGAAGCACAGTGAAAGCAATTCTCCCATCAAGAAATAGTGTGTACTTTGGAAACAGGTGAGTCTGGGTCCAATTCAGAGCTCAACCAATTCTTAGGTGTGGTCTATGGGCAAGTAACTCTGAGCTTCTGTTTACTCATCTATGAAATAAGATAAGAAACCTATCTTAAAATGTTGAAGTGAGGATTTCATGGAACAGAGCAGATCTAGCAGGTCCAAGCACATAGTGGTCCCTTGTTTTATCATTCCAAATTTATAAAGGGATCCTGAGTGAGATGGTTCATTTTATGTGTCACCTTGGCTGGACCACAGAGTGCCCAGATAATTGATCAAGCATTATTTTGGGTGTTTTTGTGAGGGTATTTTGAAGACTTTAACATTTAAGTTGATAGATTTGGGTAAGCAGTTAATGTCGGTGGACCTCATCAAATCAGATGAAGGCCTGAATAGACCAAGACCAGCTTCCCCTGAACAAGAGTGAATTCTCCAGCACACGGACTTCAGAACTTATCTGAAACATGGTTTATTCCTGTTGGCGTAGCAAAAAGCCTTTGGACTCAGTCTGGAATATCGGTTCTCCTAGGTCTCCAGCCTGCTGGCCTATCCTGATTTTGGGCTCTCCAGCATTCATAATCACATGGGCCAATTCCTTATAATAAATCTCTTCATATATACACATAGCTATTAGTTCTGTTTCTCTTGAGAACCCTAATATACTGAGAGTAAAGCAGAAATAAGCTTAGTTTACATTCTATCCTGGTAAATTGGTAAAGCTTTCTCTAGATCTGAAAATCTGCGTGATGATTGTATTCAGGCAGTACTGACTATTACTCTTCATCCTATCAACCCAATCAGACCTTGAAGAATCCCAAAGTCCATGAAATAACCTTGCAGAAGCTTTATACTTTGTTACGAAGCTCTGTATTACAAATAAGAAAATCATTGCCATCACTTAATGCAATTACTTAAGAAGTACACTAAAAATTATTTATAATACTAAAGATCTATGAGTTTTTAATTTATGGGACCAAGTTTTTAAGAAACAGGTAATCAGAAAAAGAGGGATTCAACTTGCTGGACTCATAATCATGTTATCATGGATTACCAATAAATTGCTTTACAAATCATTAAAACTAAGTATTTATCAATATCAATAAACATATAGAGATATACCATGCTCTTATTCTTAAATAAAATGGATCTTAGTGTTAAAAAAATAAATAATCCATGAACATAAAGTTAGGTTTCATTTATCATCTAAATTACATTTTTTTTCTGTACATATTCTCAGGTCATCCTAGGTGAAAGTTGGAAATATTTACCACCTCACTTAGAAGGAAACAAACCATCTAAAAAAATCCAGCAGAATCCTTTTATATGCAACATGAAGATTTGCAGAAGCTATAAATATTAATTTCAAGCACAGATCACTCAAATATAAGTGCTTTCAAAGTGATATTGCAAATAATTTCAAGTTATGCAATTGCACAAATGGCCCAATAACAGGGAATAATCCACCATTCCCCATATGCAATGACAGGCAGAGAGTAACAGAATCAGACAGAAGAAAACCATTAAACTATGTCAATTTAGATTATCCCACAGCATTCAAATGGCCCACTCTGCTTGTTAATGACCATGAGAGCCTGCTTTTTAAAAAATAAACTTTTTATTTTAGAATAGTTTTAGATTTACAGAAAAGTTGCAAAGATAGTAGAGAGAATTGGAATACGCCCCTCACCCAAATTTCCTTAACAGAGAACATCTTACAAACCACCAGACATTGAGCACAATTAAGAATCTGACATTGGTACATTCCTTTGAACCGAATCCTACATTTTATTCAGATTTCACTAGTCTTCCCCCCAACATTCTCTTTCTGTTCCAGGATCCCTTCTCACATTACATTTGGTCATCAACTTTCCTTAGTCTCCTCTGGTCTGTTACTTTCTCAAATTGTTCATGACCTTGACAGTTTTAAGGACTATGGGTCAGGTGTTTTGTAGAATTTCCCTGTTCTTGGTTTGTCTGATGTTTTTCTTATAGCTAGACTGGGGTTATGGGTCTTGGGGAAGAATATCAGAGATGAAGTGCACTTCTCATTGTACCATGTCTGGGATATCTGCTCTCAATTTGAATTACCATCGGCCTACTCACCTTGATCCCCTGACCACAGTGAGGTATACAGATTTCTTCACCATGAGGTCACTTCTCCTCACTTTTCCATAATCTCTTCTTCAGAAAAAATTCACTAAGCTTAGCCAACACTCAGGAGGGAAGGGGCAATTAGGCTCTACCTCTGGGAGGGGGAATGTCTATGTATAGGATTTGGAATTCCTTAAGGAAGATTTATTGCCCCCTCTTCATTTTTAAAAATTTACTTAATCAGGGTCCTGAGTGGCTCAGTCAACTGAGCATCAGATTCTTGATTTCCACTTGGGTCATGATCTCAGGGTTGTGGGATCCAGCCCCACAGCCCTGTTCTGTGCTCAACACCGAGTCTGTTCATCCCTCTCCCTCTGCTCTTCTTCTCCTCTTCTTCTCTCTTCTTCTCTTCTTCTTCTCTCTTCTTCTCTCTTCTTCTCTCTTCTTCTTCTCTCTTCTTCTGCTCTTCTTCTCCTCTGCTCTTCTTCTCCTGCTCAGTTTCTTTTTCTTTCTCAAATAAATAATTTTTTAAATAAAATTTACTTATTCAATTATTTATTTATTTTAGCATGGACTCATGGATATTTTCTTATACTTTGGGTTATAATCCAATTCTATGTGATTTATTTCTTGTTCAAACTGTTCCAACTTTGGCCATCAGGAATTCATTCAAATTGATACCTGTGTAAAAAAAAAAAAAAATTGATACCTGTGTCCTTTTTACATGGCCCTCATCCTGTGTTATTCTAGCCCTTCTCTGTTGGTACAATGTGCTAAGAATATGAAATCTATTATTTTCTTTCATCTGTTTTTAAGGATTAAAATTATTACCTTTAGTTTAAACATGAACAAATGCATATACATCTCAAAACACCACCTGCATTCACAGTTTTTCAGTTAGAGGTCAACAATGCATTTATTTGACTTGCAATTTTTATTTTTATTTTTTGAAGGGGCATTAGTTCCACTAAGGAGTATAAGAGTTGTTAAAATTTAGGAGCTGGAGAGCCTGGGTGGCTCAGTGGATTAAAGCCTCTGCCTTGGGCTCAGGTCATGATTTCAGGGTCCTGGGATGGAGCCCTGCATCAGGCTCTCTGCTCAGCAGGGAGTCTGCTTCCTCCTTTCTCCCTGCCTGCCTCTCTGCCTACTTGTGATTTCTCTCTCTGTCAAATAAATCAATAAAATCTTAAAAAAAAAATTTAGGAGCTGGCCAAATGACTCATTTTTGAAACCTTGGATCTTTTAGTGACAAAATTATAGCCAAAGCATCCACATTTACACGGTGGGTGGGGTCAGATATCCTGTTGGCCTGATTAAAGAAAAGGTCTCAATCTAGTCAACTGTCCCCCAGAGAGAAATGTACGTTGGAGCTTGAATGAAAAGGATTTTATATGCTGAGTCAAAACATTTGGACTAAATGCTTTAAGAAGGTGAAGAATCAATGTTGTAAAAATCAAATGTTGTAAAACATAGGAAGTGTGAGATATATAATGTATAATGTTATATATAATAATTTATTTTATATTAATAAACCACTGATATTATTAACATACAGTGTATATGTACTACACAATATATAGCTAATATATAAGTTATATATTATAAATATAATAAAATAATTACTGTAATGAAATAATGAACATATACCTATGATTTATATATATATATTTTTTTTCTTTTTAAGACTGAAAACAACAATTATTTATTAGCTCACAATTCTGTATCTTGGGTATTTGAGAAGGTCTCAGACAGTAAATTCTTCTGCCTGTCTCCCCTGGGCTCAGCCATGTGACAACAGTCAACTGGCAGCTTGGTGGTATCTCGTGGTCCAATATTTCCTCATTCACATGCCTGGGGGTTGGCTCTGGCTGTTAGCAAGGCCCCTTCTCCATGTGGTCTGTTACCCTTAAGGAAGCTAGCTTAGGCTTCTTGTTTCCCACATACAGTTAACTTTTGTATTTGGTCCTGTTCAATGGTTATGACTCTGGGTTCTGGATTCCAACTGCTAGTCATATAAAGACGTGTATTTTGGACCAGTAGCTCTGAACCTTTATTACAATGATAAAAGTAAGATAAAAACTATTAAACACCTTGCCCAGCAAATGGAAATTCTCAAAAACCAATAGCTGTTATAATTATTATTGTTGTTGTTATTTTGAATTATTATTCTTTTCATTATATCGAAAACAGTCTTTTTTCTTCATCCCATGAGGCTAGGTGTGACCATGTGACTGGCTTCCAGGCAAAAGTGATACAAGCTCTTTGTGGGCCTGACCATAACAACTTCTCCACAATTCTCCACAACTCTCTCCTTCTTGGTCTGCCAGTTGGAAGCAAATATCCTAAAGAGGAGACCCTAAGAGATGGTGAACCACAAGACGAAGGGGCCTGAGGCCCTGGGCAGCCAAGTGGAAGACCACTCACTGAGCATCCATGTCTGTTGTTATGTGCAAGGAATATATTTTTATTACGTGAGTATATTTTTATTATGTGAATATATGTGAAATCCCCTGAGATGTTGGGGATTGTTTCTTAGAAGGACAAGTGAGACCCTAACTAATACAGACATTAAAGGGGAATCTTAAAGATTCCTCAAATTTTTCTGAAGAAACAAAAACTCACTTGAATTAGTAAAGATTCAGAAAATATCATCAGAAGCATATGGAAATATCTCAAGAATCCCAGGACAGAGCTGTAGTCAGCTTTTGTAATGAACCAAAACCATGAACTATAAAGCTACCAACACAAGTTACTCCTTCTGTCTCTCTGGCAGTGCATGGAATCCTTTCTGTATACCCTTCATTTCTTTTTGTCTATAGACTGGCTGTCTCTGCTTCTCCTGGTACCTAATCCAGAGTCAGCTGTCTTAGGTTGCGCTAGTGACCCTCTCAGAGAGGTTGATTGGCCCAGGATGGATCAAATTTACTCCCTGGTCTAATCAGCTGTGACTAAGGGGAAATATACTTTGCATACAACGGTCAGTTCTCATAGAAGGGACCCCATTAGGTGTCCCTAAGAATAGTAGCGGAATTAGAAAGAGCTCTTACATAACTCACCGAGATAAGTATTGGTGGGACCAATACTTTATCTTTTATTTTGTAATGATTCCATTGTTTTTACAACTTGCCCTTCTATTTAAAAAAAAAATGTACGTTTAACAAAAGAGTCTTCTTAGTTATCTATCATAATTAAGACTATACTTTAAGTTTTGGTCCCTTGGAATTTGATCTTCGTTATTAAGACATAATAATTCTAAGTCGATGAGGCAAAATTTATCACTATATCATTTCCCATTAAATGTTAGTTATGTGCTGTTGAACTTACTCGGCAAGGCAGACTGGTTGAAATGCTGGCAATTTCCTGCTGGACTTGATACTTAGCAAGAATAATTTGTTAGACATCCATCTCATTCCTTCTAGGTAACAGGAATCATGTAGAGTGTTTGCAATGCCCTAGCATTGTCTTAATGTTCAACTATGCCATGTTTTAAGCTTCAGCATGCAGACATCCCCTGGGTTTACTCTGGAACTCCCTGTTCAAATTATTTCATTCTGTTGCTCTCAGTTGGAATCTCCTCCAGCTCTCCAACTGAATTGCTTTGCCACATCCGGGGCCAATCAGCAAAAGCTGTTTATCTCTCAGAAGAGTATGAGCTGTTGATTCCCAACACACTCAGCACTCCCTTTCCAGGGAATAAGGTATCATTTTCACTAAGTAATTTCCATTGAATTTCTGGGACCAGATAATGGAGGATAATAGCAAGGATAAGATGGTTGTCATGAAATATAAAATCCAGTGGGGTATCCTTAGCTTATCATAAGCAGGGATGATGGAGGCTGGAGAAAGGGAAGACCCATAAACTGATGAGAGAGAGAGAAAGATTCTGAGTGCATTTCTCCAGATCTACCTCTCTGAAATGCAGAAAGAGATGAGGAGGAGGGAGGGGACACTGAGTGAAAGAACATACGAGAATAGCATCTCTTAAACGTGACCTAGGGTTTCTGCCTTCTCCTTGACTGTGGCTGGGAATACCAGAGGCAGATGCGAATAAAATCAGAAAAGTAGGGCATGGTCAAAGGCAGTAGGGCTTTCCAAAGGTCTAAAGGTATTGGCCATGAGTGAGGCTAGGGGAATGCCAGAGCCATGGACACGTGTCATGCACTAGAGAAACCAGTAAGAAATCCGTACCCAAATGGCTTCCGCATTTCAGCAAACAGGGTCAGACTGAAGACAGCCACAGGAGTGGGAGTCTAGCAGTTTAGGAAACAGCAGTGACTAGATTTTGGTGTATGGGTTGTCGATTGTGTATTTACTGTTTTCAGCTTCTTTTCTGAAAATCTCGTGATAAAGCATGCTAACGAAGGGGACTCTTGGGCCATGCCTTTTACATTCTTCAGATAGTCCCAGGGTGCCAAGAGAGGAAAGCTTACCAGCAAAACCAGTCATAATTCCCCTCTGTTAGCACTCTGCCAAGGGGTGCATGTCCTCACCTGAGCCCCAGGATGGAGACAGTATTGTTGCTACTTTATAGATGAGGAAACTGAGGCTCAGATATTGTGGGTGTCAGTGAGGTTAGGTATGGTTCCTGATTTCAATGATTTGACTATAAGTATAGAAATCTACTCCTTTCAAGTGTTCTGGACGATTAAGGAAGCTGCATTCCATTCTTACTACATTAAAGCTTCTAGCATGGTACAAGAATGAATAGCTGTTGGTTTGTTCATGTCCTCTGCATGAACTTGTGCTGCTAAGAGTTGTGTTGGAGGGATTATGTCTGGGCCAAGCAGAGCTCTGGTTTTGCTTCTTCCAGCCTCCCAAAGAAGCCCATCTGGGAGCATGGTAAGCAGTAGCAGCAGTGCATCAGTGAGTAGGAATATCTGAGAATCGGGGCTGGTCCAGCTCATTTATGTGCTCTCTCCTAAAGCCTAGAGGTCTGGGTGCATCCCAGCAGTGAAAGTAGTCCAGGGAGGATGCTGATGTGGCAGCACAAGGCATGACTAGGGTCTTGGGCTTCAGACTGAAGGCCTGCCCATGGCCCTGAGTCTGGGATACAGTTAGGGGCAAATACTCACTGCCCAGTGTTGGAGAAGAGGTGATGGACTGAAAGAAGCAAAGACTTCAGGAAGAGCATTGGAGTATCTTTGTAATCCCAATATTCCTGTGGCCCACCCCCCAACATTTTGAAATTCAGCAGAAGCAGCCATATTGGCAGCATCTGCTGCTGACTCCCTAGGAGGGTATTTTGTTATCTTATCTATCCAGATGACTCAGGGAAGCAAGCGTCTAAGGGGTGACAGGGTAGATTAGATGGAATCTAGGGTGCTTCCCAGTCTGAGATTATGGTTCTATGATGAAAGGACATGTGCTTGGCTTTATTATGGATCCCCACCCTCCAAATGCCCCTGACTGAGTCCCCCTCCTCCAGAGACTGTCTCTATGGGTCCCAGCCTCTTCCATTGCTCTGTGCAATGCTCTTGGCCTCTGGTCATTTAATGAAATGAAACCCTGCAGAAGATAACTCTGTGTGCCTTTGGCTGTCTGGACCACTCCTGATCCATTCTTCCTTCAGTTACTGGAGTTTGGGAGACATGTGTTATAGAAAACCATTCCTGCTTTCATGGGCTTTAGGAAGCAAATTCTAGGAGGACCAATGACCTGCAAGGATAATTAATAGACGGTGATAAGCAAACCAATTAGCAAATCTTTTTTTTTTTTTCAGATTTTATTTATTCATTTGTCAGAGAGTAAGTGAGCACAAGCAGGGGGAGGGACAGAGGCAGAGAGAGAAGCAGGTTCCCTGCTGAGCAAGGAGCCTGTTGTGGGACTCCATCCCCGGACCCTGGAATCATGAACTGAGCTCAAGGCAGGTGCTCTACTGACTGAGCAGGTGCCCCCCAATTAACAAATCTTATTAGAAAATTGTCTTTTGAAGACTTCACTTGCCCCACGCAGCCAAAACCCACATGAAAGGCCAGCCTGTGCCTACAGAGCAGTTATGACACAGGGCAGAGTGGAAAGGTCTGTCCACTGGGAATGGGCTGTGTAGCTTCTGTGTGTCTTCCAGAAGAAGTGAGGCCTACCTGTACTATCAGAGTTGCTGAGCCCTGTGTGAATTGGTCCCTGCAGACATCCTACACTTGGCCAAGCAGTTCAAATGCTCATGAGCTTCCCGAAAGGAGAAGAGAAGAGAGATGACACAGAAGTACATCTCATCAGGCAGGTGTGTTGTCACCTTGAATTCTACTGTGCAATATGGTAACCACTAGCTAGATACACATGGTAATTTAAATTTAAATTTAAATAAAATAAAATGAAATGAAACAGAAGGTTCAGGTCCTTAGTCCCACCAGCCACAGTTTAAGAGCTCAATGGCTATGTGTAGCTAATGGCTACCATATTGGACAGAGCAGATATAAAGAACTTCCTTCATCACAGAAAGTTCTACTGGAAAACACTGATCTAAAACATAAGCCCCAGGATACCAGGTCTCTTCTCTGCCTTATTCTCTCTGTCCATAAGCACATAGAGAGAGATAAGCACATGACTGACTATAGTTGAGATTTCCCCTAAGGCATTGCTCTCCAAAACAGGGTCCTCATCAACCTCTCCAGAATTCATGTCTCATTACTCCTCCATTCATTAAACATTTATCTATCAAGGGCCTTTGATGTGCCCAGTTCCCTGCTAGAGGCTGAAGACAAAAAATAAGACCTAATGCTTGTCTTTACAGAGATCACTTTCTACCAGGGAAGACAACAAACACAAAAACAAGGGAATGCACCCAATAATTACAGTTGGTGAGAAATATCATGATAGGAACAAACATGGTGGGACGGGCAATGACATACCTGCTTCATGGAGAGTGGCCAAAGCTTCCTCTGAGGAGGTGGCATTTCAGAATTCCCTGAATCCATATCCCCAGAATATACCACAGAATCCCCGAAAGAGCACTCTGTAACTAGTTAGTGGGTGGATAAGTAAGAAGAAACCTGTAGTCAAAGGGTCAGCGTAGGCCATTCTTAGCAAATTGAGTCTACATCCTTTCATGGGGGTATGAACATGGTCAGTGCAAAGAGCAGAAAGAAACCCATTGAGACACAGGCAGAATCGGCAGGCAGGAGAGAGAGGGAAGTTAGGATTTTAAAAAGTATGTGGGCCTCTTTTTTAAGGGTGCATGACATGAGATAAGTTATGTTTAAATAAGACCACTCTGTGGAGACTGGGTCTGGTGGGGAATAGGCAGCAAGAGTAGAAGCAGGAGATCCAGCAAAGAACTTCTAGTGATATCCACCCAGAAGAGATGAAGGTAGTGGTTGGACCGCCCTGAGAGTGAGGGCAGGGAGAGCTGAGGACATCCCTGCTGGGCGACAACCGGATGGGACTAAATATTCCCAAGGTTGCTCCTGCTGTGCTTCCCATCTCCACCTTTGCCTACCCTCCTCAGCCCAGGATGAGCCTCCCTTCCATTTTTGCTTTGGAAATTTCAACGACCTTTCAAGACCTCCGATCTATCTTTCCCCTCTGTGAGTTTACCCTTTATGGCTTGGAAAGATTTCAGCACAAATTATCTGTACCTCTCACCTATGCTGTATTCAGCTCAGTATGTCACGTTCTGATATTTTTAGTTTGCTCTTCCATGCTGCATGAGAAAGTACTGAATGAGCTGGGTGCCTCTTCAACAACTTCCTGCACCTTGTTTCAGAGTTAGCACCTCGCTCAATATCTCAGATGTGAGTATGCAGTCGTATTTGTCCAAGGAACAAATAATTGTGTTGAAGGAACAAATAATTGTGTCCTGATGCAGATCTTTCTCCGCATGTAACATCTTATTTTTATTTCATAAGCTCCCTTCTTTCAATGTCATTTCCTAACCAACTGTATGGAGAGGATGCAAAACTATTCTTTTACACATAGTATCTGTCCCTGGTGGGCTGCATTTGGCAGCAACAATGGACTGAAACCTCCAAAGGCTTGGTAAGGGCTGTGGGGAAGCGTGAAATGTGTTCAATTAACTCCCGTTATTCAAAGTAAATGGATGTGCTTAAGCCAACAGTCATATATTCTCAATTGTTCCTATGACTCAACTGTGAACTCCTTAAACACAGTTTATTCATCTAGCATAGGCAGGAACAGCATAAGCCCAGCACACAGTAGGCTCTCTGGACACATTGGTCCAATGTACAAAGACTCCTAGGAGCAAGGAGCCTTCTGAGGAACCCACGTGAAGGGAGAAGTCCCTTGGTGGCAGGTCACTCTGGAGTTAGGGACCCCACGGAGAGGTGGCCTCACTGTGGCTGTGATGGTAGTATTACATTATCACTGCCTGCCCTGGCCCAGTGGCCACCTGGCAGCAACTGTAAGGGCAGATACGATCGATCAACCGTTTCCCATCTGACCTGTCACCTGCCATCGCTGAGAGTTACACCATTCATTCTCTCTACCACTTCCTTCATCCTTGCCATATCTTATATCCTTCTTCTGTTTGGCAAGGATCCTGGCAAAGAACCCCCTTCCTTCACTCATTTAATCAGGCCAGATATGGAAAACATGGGCTGTTCCTTTCCTTCTTTCTTTAATCTCTTAAAGGGATTTTTTTTGTAGGTATTTCACTTGGCAAATATTAGCATCACATCTGTTTGGGTGTTAGTTCAGAGTGTCTTAATTTGTGGTAACTTCCAGCTCATTATCACAGTCTTAATTTTGGAAAAAGAATGAGAGGCCTCTATGCAGGGAAGCTGGAAAGGAGGCTCCATGTGAGCGCTGCCCTGACCCAACTCTTGTATGAGTATTCTGTTTAAATTTGCTACCATCCCTGGAAGAAGTGCTTCCCTCCTCCTCTGCTTCTAGTGCTGATGGGAGGGGAGGGGGTTCCTCCTATTTTCTACAGCCCTTTACTTAGGCAGACATGAATAATTCAGGACACTGGCTCCCTTTCTGAAAGCCCAGGTGAGGGCAAAGGGCCTAGCCCAGGCCAGCAGCTCATTTGCTTTCTCCTGCCAGACTCCACAGAGATCACACAAGGCTCCCAGCTGGCCAGACCACAGCTGCACTTGGAGAGGAGAGCATGGTAAGCGTTGACTTTGGAGTTGAGCTCTGCTTCTATCTTCTCTCTTGAGCTACTTGCCAGCTCTCCTTATTCAGGGGCCTTGTCTGGCTTGGAGGCCTCTCTGTCCCTTCCGAACAGCAGCAAGCTACCTGCAGAAGGCTCTGATCCCAGGCTCGGGCCCAGGCTTCCTACACCAGACCAGGTAAGGTGACTTTGAATTCATCCTTTGATTTTACAAATATTCATACAAGACTCAAAGATGAAAATGTGGCTGGGGCTGAGGAGACCTGACTTATAGCCTGATCTAGGCTTTCTAAAGGAGGTCCAGAAGGAGGCGAGATGGGCCTCCAGGATGGGTACAAATCTCAGCTGCGGGGACCTACACAAGCAGGTGTTTGCATTCTCTCCTCTCCACAATCTTCAAGATGCTTTAGCTCTGATATTGTTTGTTCTCCACCCAGTCCTCAAATATTCCCCTGCATCTGTTATAAATGTTGCTACATTCAATATTTCTCCTAAAGATAAGACCTAACTGGTCAGAGACATGATATGAGATTTCTAAACTGTGAGAAATGATTCTGATTCCCAGAATAAAGACACAGCAGCTTGGGTCCAATCTCTACCAGCCTTCCCTACCCCCCTCCCCACTGGCTTCATTCCTTGACTTCTGTCAGCGTACTGAACCACCTCTCACAGGAAAGGGCCATATCGATCGTGTAAAGCTCTCCAGAGAACACCGCAGAATTTTCTTTGACATTCCACTCCCCCATGCAATAAACAAACCTCGCTGGCAGAACCACCTTCTCACACACCAAAATACTCATATGGCTTCTGAGGGCTACTCCTCTCTTTTGTCTCCGGAAACAATTAGTAGCCCATCATTTGTTACCCTTCCCTTAAAAGTAACACCTACTAACCTGAAGATGCTTCACAGCTGTGTTTAGACTTTTGGCCCCCATGACCTCTGTCTTGCAGTTACTTAAATTGTTAACTTATCTTTCCTTGCCTCCAGACCTGTCCAGCCCAATTTATCCCACACACCACACCACTGCCAATTGAATCTGCTCATGGCAGAGTTTTGTTCTCACCACTGCAACCGCACCCTCCCAAAGGCATAGGAGAGCTTCCCCTTGACAGGTAAACTAAGGATGAGAGTGTCGTGGGAGGCCTCTGTAGAGGGCAGCCTGTCACTCACGCCTTCCAGCTGACTTCCACTCTCCTTGCTCCCTCACATCTCAACCATTTCTCCTCACAAGGTTGTCTCTAGCCAGCAGGCTCCCTACTGTTCTCATTCCTGCCTAGCAAAATGCGACCCCTTCCCCAAGGGCCACAGGGCTGTATACATTCATTATACAGGCTCCCTGACCTATTTGCTCATAGAAGGTCTGGTTAGAAAGACAGACACAAACACAGACATTTCAACACATTTAATATGATAAACCCAGGGCTCTGGGGGCTGCTCTGAAGACACAGCAGGGAGACTCATAACCTGCTTTTCGGGGATAACATTTAAATTGTGGCTCAATGGACAGGACGGAGTTGGTCACATGAAGTGGATGGAAGGGGATTCCAGGGAGAGGGGACCACTGAAGCAAAGAAAACTCAAAGCAGTTTATTAGAACACATGGTTGACAGTAGAGAAGGCACAGACCAGTTGTTACAAGCATCTGCCACGCAGCAAGCCTGTGCTACGCACTTGGCTTGGCTGATCTTGGTGAACACATCCGACTACCTGTGAGGTGCATCCTTCTCATCAAAGCTGTTCTACAGATGAAGACACTGAGACAACAAAATAAGGGAAGGTAGCCATGCTCACACAGGCAGTAAGTCAAGCATGGAGCCCATGCTTGAACCCAGCAGGATAGAGATCTACATGCTGTTTTGCTCAGGCTGAGCTCCACTCATGGCAAAGTCTGGGACGCCTTCAAAGATCTGAGTTTACAGGCTCCATATCTGGCTTTGAATCAATTTCTCAGGCAATCACAGACATGCTACAAAGACTTTCTAGGTCTTGGTTCTGCAACTCTGGCAGTTTCATGGTGCTTAACCAGGGAGGGATTGTGTCCCCCAGAAGCTATCTGGCAACATCTGAAGGTATTTTTGGTGTCACAGTTGTGGGAAGGTGCTCTGGGCATCTCATGATGAGAGGCCGCAGTGTTTCTCAATACCCCGTAATGCACAGATATCTTGCAATGAAAGAGAACTACAAATTTCTACAGAGTGGGCACTGGGACTTCCGCAAGCAGCCTATATCACATACTATTCTGATGTGCCAAGAGCTGATGTAGGAGAGGCTTCCAAGGGGGACACCATTGGCTTAAAGGGCAGAGTACCCAGGGGCTCTCAATTCTCTTGGATGGAACTTTTCCACATGTGCCTCAAAGATAGCATCCACTTCCCCTATGAACCCAGGGCCCTGTGGCCACCTTGGCCACAGTTCGCCAGCTTCCATGTTGCTGGATTGTTTTCTCCCTGATGTTGGACCTCCTTGCCTGACTGCATTGCATCCTGCTGGTTCCTGGCATCACCCCTGACAGCTGGACTTATTAAGGAAAATGCTCAGCCCTAGAGAAAAGTGCTCTGTGTGGCCCCACCAGACTCCCTGGCTTAACCTGGCCCCAGAGCAGGAGAGACAGAAGTTTCTTCTCTGTACAGCATCACCCCAGTTATCTGTATTTACTCTGAAAATCGCTTCCTCTACTTTACTCAGTTTTCCTCTGAGCCCAGTTGCCTGCTCCATTCTCTGTCCTTTCTGTTTATTTCCACTTCTCATTTTTCCCATTGATCAGATGCCCTGGAAATATAGCAGGAACAGTGTGTTCCCTGTAATATTTGCTTACACTTAATATTTCTCAGCAAAACGTTGACTTGGAACACCACGCAGTAAAAATCCAGGCTTGTTCTGCTTACACTGGACATCAGCTTCAGCACAGGCTCCGATTCATGATGGATCTATTCCCTCCTTAAAGGGGACTCACACCCAGGCAAACACAGGAAGGTGCCCAGCAGGCAAGCTTCCAAGCTGTCCCAACAGAAGGCAGTTTCCTCCAATAAAGCAAGTGGCTAGAGCACGCCTGGTGCCTGGATAAAGGAAGACATCACACCCAGTGAAAGTGCTGGATGACTATACTGTCAGGTCCAGTACTTCTTCAACAGAACAGTTGCTGGAAGCCAGCCTTTGCCATCATCGCTGTTGATACCATTGTTCTCAGATGCTGCTTCTGAGGATGCACATCAAACAGAATGAATGAAGCCCTTCAGTGCAGGAGTTCTTATAGTCCTCTTGGTGAACAGATGATGTCTGTATCCCCTTCCTCCAGAACGCTACTGTCAACATCTCAGATGAGTCTGAGTGTTCAGAAGTTCATCTGGATGAAACTCAATACCCACAGCAGAGAACATTGGCTTGAACTTCAGACTCCTTAAGGGCACTGTGTCCTCCTGGGTGGATATTCCCCATGTTGGCTTCGATGATAGGACCCACTTCCTCCAGGAACCCCATGGTTTCCTTGGAATAAAATCCTGCAGGGTTTAACCCTCAGGAGGGCCCCCGCCTCTCAATGGCCATGTGTTCAAACTTTAAAACTCAGTCTCTGCCTACCAGTTTAGGAGACATTATTAGGAAACAAAGCAGATGAAGCATGGCTTAATTACATTAACAGAAAACAGCACAATAAAAATTCTTACTCAAGCCTATCAGCATTTTGCATCCTGAAATTTCTTTTTAGGTGCAAAGATATATTTTCTCATAGGGCTTAAAGAAGCCAGAAAAATGAATACAATGAAGAAGGGAATGGAAAACGTAGATTTTCCAGGAATCCTGTCCTCCTCTTTCACCTAATACAATGCAGTTAACAAGGGGCCCATCAAGTCACACCGAGCAGCATACATACAGGGCAGCTTTGAATTGAAGTATCAAGTAGGTAAGGACATGACTGTAAGGAACCTGTAAATTGCCCTGAGGTCCTGAAAAAAAGCTCACTGAACTGCCTCCCCCTCCAAGAGGGCAGGGCAGGTGCTCCTTGCGTCCACTGAGTTGGAGAATATTCAGCTACAAACTACATCACTAACCCTACCCCAGTCTTCTAAGGAGCTAGGATCCAGGATTTGCTGGATCTGCCACCAGACCTCTGTCATGCGAAGTGGGGAGAGAGAAGATGCAGAGCTCACCACGTTGTCTGTCGTGGGGAGTGGGGAGGTGGGAGAACCACTGAGGAGGCAGACAGAGTACACGTCAGGGAATCGGTATAGGGAGCCGCCAGAAGGAAGCCGCAGAGAGTGGGACTTTAGAGAGAAGAGAGTATGCATGTCCAGGAAGATTGGCTGGATGATAAAATAATAAACCCTTATTTCCCAAACAAGGACAGAGTGAGTAACTGTTGCTGGTCACTTCTCCTGCAGGGTTGGATAGTCGTTTCTTTTGGATGTGTACCCTGCTTGAGATGAGCTGTAAGATCCAGTTTCATTCAGATTCCATAGATTGAACTCTTTTTCAGGAATGTGTTCCATGCTTTGTCCCCACACCCTGAGCTCTCAAAAATCAGAAGCCAGAATGTGAAAGACAGGAAGATAAATGAGAGTGGGAACTTTCCTTCGGAAAGCATTTGAAACTCTCAAGGCCTTTTGATATATTTAAAAAAAAAAAAATAGCTTCCAGATTAAGTTACTGGGGGGAAGCTATGAGCCTTATTAATGAGAAAATACTCAGAATGACCCAAGCAAAATGTGTTTCGTTTGAGTCAGAAATGAATTTTTACTACTGTTCAAAGGGCTAGCAGGTCATTATAGGATTAAATGTAAGTAACAGGCATGTTGGAAAAATCTTTCTTGGGGAAAGTGGAAAGTGTATTTTTAATTAAAGCTTCTCTTCACTTAGGCCTCTGGAGGCATCTCTGCATCTACTATGATTAGGACTAGAAATGGGAAAGATACGAGGTGGCCAGGTAGTGGAACAGAAAAACACTTTGAACTATAGACTTACCTGCAACTGAAGTGTTTTGTATTCTGGCTGCTTGGAGAATGCAGGTAACATGCACCCATTTTACCTAGTGCCCCAGGCCTCTGCCACATGCACTATTCAGTGGAACAGGAAGTAGCAAGGTACACACATTCGGATTTCTCTTCATTTCCTTCTGCTTCTGGGCAAGGCAGGGAACTCAGTTCAAGCAGGATGGGAAGGAGGGTGAGTAATGGAGAAGCAGTGGCAGAGAGACACAAATTTCTACAGAGGGAGGATTTCTAGATCAGGTCAAGGGAAGGGCACTCCTTTTCCTAGCTTGCCAACCTCTCCATTTCACCATCATAAGAGAGCTTTTTTGTCCAGATGAGCCCACAGCAGAGGTAATAACCCATTCCAACCTTGGGACCCCACACTTCAGAAGCAGAATTTCTGACCATCTCAGAGGGAGAAGAGATGGTCCTTTTGTTTTAATCTCATCCCGTCCTTCAGCCTTCTCCATTCCATGATTTCAAAGGCTTTCTCAAGCAAATGTAAAGTTGAAAGGATAGACTTCAATTATATCATTTCATGAAGGTTAAAAAGGTTCTTGGAAATGACTGATGCAAATCCTGGAAACCCGGTTAAAACAACTGGATACCAGATGGCAAAGGAAAGTGGTTTACTGTAAAGTGTTGCAGAGTAGGAGCTCATTTACAAGAAGCAATTACACAAACAGCCCTGAGTATCCAAGATCCCATAAAAGGATGGCTGGGGTAGGAGCACAATATCAGTTATATATGTATGATTTGCACCCTCACACAGAAAGCGTCAATGGTGCAGGGGGTCTCTTTACCTCTTGCCCATCACTCTTTATGACACTCAGCCTGGACTGGTGTACCAGTAGGCAAAGAGACTCACCTCTGGGTAGAAACCCTTTCCCTTTCTCAAGCACTCAGCTACCCCAGGGGAGCTTCCTAATAAGAGAAAATGAACGACATTAGGAAAGTAGGCAGCTGTCATCATCCATGGTGAATCCTGAGGAACTTGGTTTTTGCTTCAGGTCAAGGGGAAAGGAGAGCTTCCCTTTACAATCTGGAATAATGGCTTTGCACCCTCAGTCTCTTTTTACTCTGAGAGTGAACAGAATGCACGTCACCATTTGTGTTCACATATGGCTATATCCTTGCATGCATGGAGATGCAGTCAGTACATGTGCAAAGGCAGGTTATAAAGCTATTAGGTAATTGTGCAGGGTTTTGCTATTTCTTGCTCTGCATTCCTGGCTGGTCTGGGTTGACCTGGCTGCCCTAGTTTACCCAGAGCCTCCTGTGCCCTTTCAGTTGCCCTGAGCCTGAGTCTCTGCCTCCGAGTATCATAACCTCCCTCAAGATCAATTAATACTCTGTTTTCCCCCACTTGGCCCAAATTGGCAAGCTTTCCCACATGGTAATTGACTTGACTGCAATCTCTGCTGGGGAAAGACCAGGTGTCCACATAGCACAGTCCTGTTGCAGGTGAGAACATATATTTTCATGGAGGCTTTTTGTAAATCCATACATATCTCAGGTGTTACTCTTTACCAGAACCTTCCTTTGGAGTCAATACAACTCGACAAAAATGTAAGTAGCACTTTGCCAAAGCAGTGAGAGAAGTATTTTTGTGTAAATGGGCATTTCCAGGGCCCTGAAATCACAATATCTAGCCTCATGGCATAGAGTATGTGTGCCTGTGAGCCTTCATCTTGGAGAAAGTAAGATGAGAAACCAGTCCACCATGCTGACTTATACCCTACGAGCTCCCACAGTTCAACAGAGGGAGTTCCCAGAGCCCTCAAGACGCACTGAAATGGACCTGGCATATCAGAGCCAGATGGAATGTCTCTTAAAAAAGCATTTGATCCCCAAATGTCCATCAGTCGTTGAATGGATTAACAAAATATGGTCGCTCACATTTGCTAGAGCTATCATAACAAAATTCTGTAAGCTCAGTGACTTAAACAACATAAATTTATTTTCTCATATTTCTGGAGGCCAGGAGTCTAAGGCCAAGGTGGTGGCAGATTTAATTTTTTTCTGAGGTCTTTCTGCTTGGCTTGCAGATCTCCACCTTCTCCCTGTGTCCCCATGTGGTCTTTTTTCTGTGCATACATATGTCTGTGTCCAAATTTCCTCTTCTTACCATTCATATTGGATTAAGGCTCAACATAAAGACCTCCTTTTAACTCAATTATCTCCTTAAAGATCTTAAATCCAGACAAAACTATATTCTAAGGTACCAGGGAGTTAGAACTTCAACACATGAATTTTGGGGGAGACAACCAGTCCATAACAGCGATATACCTATGCACAGGAATATTATTTGACAATAAAAGGAAATAGGACACTGACACATGCTACAATATGTGGATATTGGATGAACTTGAAAACATTATGCCAGAAAAAGAAGTCAGTCACAGAAGACCACACATTGTATGATTCCATTTACATGAAATATCCGAAGTATATTTCCAAAGTATAAATATAATTATAATATATTATAAGTATAACATAATATAAATATAATTCTGATTATATTCTTCGGAAATATCTGAAAAATATAATCCTTTAGGTTGGCAAATCTATAGAGACAGAAAATAGATTTTAAATGGTTTTCAGGGGCTGAGCGGTGGAGAGAATGGAATGTGACTGCTAACAGGTATGGGGTTTCTTTCTGCAATAAAAATATTTTGGAATTAGATAGTTGAGATGGGTGTACAACTTTGAATATATCCTAAAAACCACTGAATGGGATACTTTAATAGAGTGAGTTTATGTTAGGTGAATTATATCTCAGTGGATCAAAACAAAATGTGATGGCTTGTGCTTTGCCTATTTGTGGGGCTGTCACAGCAAAATACTGTGTCTAGTAAGTTTCACAAACAACTTCCTAACATATTTATGACAGATTTCACTCTCGAATTAAAGTCGATTTGAATGAATACCTTTTCCTGAGAATAAGCCACATCCTTGGGTGTTACAAAGCTAGATTCAAGTTCCTGCTCTTCACTTGGTAGGGTGGGGCGGGTAGACAGACATCAGAGAGCCTCAGTCTGAAGCCAGTCACAGTTTACTTAAGCTCCTATGACCTATGGTCGAACTCAGGATGGTCACCCCATTTGTCAGAGCCCGAGTGATCCTCTTAGCTCTCTCTGTCCTCTTACATCCTCTCTGAATCTCATACTTCTAGAAAGTCATTCCCTTCTTCCTTACTTTCCTCCTCTTCCATGAGGCAATTGTCTGAGTCCACTCCATCTGCTAGTATAGTCATTCCTTATGACCTGCCTCTCCTCCCTGCCCTGTGCATGTCTCCATGACTGAAAAGTTGTTCCTTATCTCTTCAGTCTGAGATCTGTTCACTCATTCTTCATTCAAATGGTATTTTTTGGTTTTCATGTGTGTGTGTGTGTGTGTGCGCGCACACATGCACGCACATTATACACACAGACGCACACTCACAAGCCTAACTGAAGTGATCATGGCTCGTGGGATATTTCTACCCAACAATATTCACCAAATGTGAATGGACTATCTGTTTCTGCATTTGCTTCAGACTTGATCCCTGGTTGTGGTTTCTGCACCTTGCTCATCTCCACACAGTTGGTGCTTGACACAGTGCCTGGAGTATGACAGGTGCTCAGGGAATGTCTACAAGTCTGTTAAATGAGTAAGTGACATCATCAGGTACCACTCAGTGTTTATGATGTTTTAAGTGTATGGGAGTTCTGTCTCTGTGGGACCCATAGTAATTCAATGGCTGTAATTTCCTCTTTAAAATGTGTTTTATTTATCTATTGGAGAGAGAGAGAGAGAGAACATGAGCAAGGGGGAGGAGCAGAGGGAGAGGGAGAAGCAAACTGCCTGCTAAGCAGACTGTCTGTCCAACACTGGGCTCAATCCCAGGACACTGGGACCATGACTGACCCCAAGGCAGACATTTAACCAACTGAGCCACCCAAATGCCACAATGTCTTTCTTTACAGAATTACCCAATGTAATTCCTTATTTGTCAATCTTTAAATATATAAAAGATAAAAATAAGTTATTTGCTTTAAATGGAAAAACTTAAATCAGGGAAAATCTGCTTATAATGAGACCACTAAGTTCAAAGCTTGGAACTTAAGTTTAAGGGTCCTCAATTGTAACACTTGATGTTTTGGATCAGATTATTCTCTGTTGTTAGGGTCCTCCTGTGAATTTGTAGGATGGTTAGCAAAATCCTTGCCCTGTACCCACTAGATGCTAATAACACTTCCCCCCATCAGCTGTGAAAGCAAAAACTGTCTTCAAACATTGACTAAAGTTCCCTGGGGAGCAAGTTGTCCTTGGTTGAGAATCAGTTGTAGAATTGTATAAAGGAAACTTCCCGAATGTTGTTTTCCCCTATGTTTTTTTTATATAAAAGTTTTAGTTTAAAAAGTCTTTACAAACCTCCTATTTAATCAATCAACTGAAATAATAAGAATATAATCCTCTAAGTTGGCTACTTTCTATGGTCTAGTAACACAACCCGCCCTTCCTCATGGTCAACCATCTATACATTATCTAGGCTCAAGACCACTTACAATTCATTTTCAGATCAGAAGAATAACTATCAATGTCACACAGCTTCCCCCCCCCCACCACACATACAATCTCCTATCCCAAAGGTGAATAATTAGACCACTTCCTTTTTCCCACTGTAGCAAAACGTCTGGAGCTTCTTCTCTCTCTGGCCCATCTGTCCTTCCAGACACAGGGCAATTCCACTTTCCTACAACTTCCGTTTGGCTGGACTCATGCGACTAGTTCTGCTCAGTGTGTTATCAGCAGAGGGCTAGATCTCTCTACTGGCCTTGCTGGGGGTAGCTGTGAGAAAAGTCTTGGGTTGACATGGTCAAATCCCAGGATAGAGGCAGTCTGGACTGCCAGGTGGCTACCTGGAGGACAGTTGTTTTAAGGAGTTCCCTAAACCATGGTGCACTTGGCTTGAGTAAGACATAAATCTCTGATGTGAAGCCACCAATCTTGGGGGCATGTTAGTTACAGCAGCATAACCATTCTTGTACCTGTCCTGCACTAGATATTAACTGGAGCATCCACTAAGGAATGGGGCCCAGATCTGCATCTGAGTCTTCTGGAACCTTTTCTGGACACTTCTGACAAAAGAGCAAATCACAGACTACAGCATCAGTCTGTCCAACTGAGAAAGAAGAAGACAAATCAATTATATTTCTCATTTAATTTTGCTTAAATCATATGAACAATTTGTCATGGACACAAAAAATGCCATTACAAAATCTTTACTAATGGAAGTGTATCACACTGAACAGGCAAAATGTGTTTTTGCTTCTTTAAGTGTTGAAGGCAAACCTGATGAATTCAGGGGGACTTTTTGTGGTTTTCTCATCCTTAAATGTGTCTTATCTATACTTTTGGCCTCTAACAATTCACATTCCATATAAGTCATTCAAAAATAGTTTCCAATACCAATTGAAGGCATGACCTTGGGTTGACAATTTATTTAGGTACCAGCAAGTCCTGGCCATTCTGTGTCTCTTAGGCCACTCTGCACTGATTCCGATCAATAGCCTGTTTTAAGAAAAGTGTAGGCCAGATTTTAAAAAAAAGAAAATCTGCCTTCTCTTGAGTAAACATGGTAACCTGACAGCTCCACTGGGTAAATAATGCACTTTTAAAAAGCCTTTCCAAATAGGTCCTTATCCAGCAAGCTGCTTTTATAAGCTACCACGGTTCTTAATATCCTCTTGTTCAAAACTCCTTAAAAAAAAGTCATGCCTTGAAAATGATAGACATCCTACTGGATCTGTGTTTGCTGGACTTTTTTTTTTTTTTTTCTTTATAAAGAAATGTATTTTTTCCCTTTGGTTAGGGAAAAAGTCTTTCTTGAAATATGATCCTCTCAGATAAATAATGGCAATAAAAGTAAATGGAAAGTGGGAAAGAACATGGCTTCTTAGTGCAGTGTGCAGCACTTTCTAATTGGAAAATGCTAAAAGGGAGTTTTCCTTGGAGGCCTCCCATCTGACTCCAGACCAAACAAAACAGAGATTTGCTTATGAGCATTGAGGTCTCTGTTTTCCTTGTTAAAGGAGAGGCTAAGAATGGAAGAAAAGTACTAAGTCATAAAAGTATATTATAGTAATGATTTTAGTGGATATTTCACACAGTTTGACAAATGCAGAAATTATAGAACACAGTGAGCAGAAAAAGACCTTTGAGGTCATCTGGTCAACCCCAGGAGGGAGGTGACATTGTCATTCTGAAGAGTGTTGACAAAGAACACAGCACACTTTTTATTCTCGCCAGCATAGTGTGTCTGCTTATGTTGAAGTATTCCACTTTTCCACCCAAAAGAAAATCTCTAAATTAGCTGAGTTCTGGTATTCTGTGGGGGCATTTACTCACCTGTCATTGAATGGGCATATGGTGTGCTAATGGCTTTGAAACCACAGCTTTTATAGTTCAGGACCTCCTGTGTCCTGAAGTCCTGTCACCTAATCGGTTGTCAAAAATGGATATTGTCAGTCTTTTTAAAGGTCTCTTTACTTCCTTAATTAAAAATAGTAAGTCTGCAATACTAGCATAATTAGTATTAAAATATTGTAGAGCAGATGAAACAGTGTGTGGTGCCTGTGATTTGACAACATAATCATTGTTTCTGCCTCCATTCTCTCTCCTCATTCTCATTTGCATTTCCTTGTAACTTGTGCCTTTTAAATTTAGATTTTTCTTCATATATAATACACCTTCAGATAAGTGTATACAGAATAAATATAGCTTGATGAATTTTCCAAGCAGAACCCATTTTTGTATCTAGCACTAAGCTCAAGAGGAGAGTGCTCTGATACCCAAAAAGCCAACGTGGAAAGCTGCCACCCTGCATTCTAACATCATAGGTGGATTATGCTTGTTTTCTTTTCTTTTTTTCTTTCTTTCTTTCTTTTTTCTTTTTTTTTTTTTTTGTTTGATAGAAGTGGAATCTTCTGATACATAGCTTTTGTTTCTGGCTTCTTTCACTCGAGCTCCTGTCAGAATTATCTGTTGCAAAATATTTATTCTTTCCATTTTATTTTTTTAGGTTTTTAAGATTTTTATTTACTTCAAAGAGAGTGAGAGTGTGAGTATGGGGAGGGGCAGAGAGAGAGGGAGAAAGGATCTCAAGCAGACTTCCCACTGAGTGTGGAGCCCAACATAGGGATCAATCTTGTGATCCTGAGATCATGACCTGAGCTGAAATCAAGAATCAGCTGCTTAACTGACTGAATCACCCAGGTGCCCCTGATCTTTCCATTTTAAACACCTATCCCCAATGTCCAGCCTAGGTACATTTACTTCCATCTTTTCAGCTGATAATTCCTTCTCTTCTCATGTGTGTGTTGCAATTCATTACCATCTTCTACTTCTTGCCTTTGTCAGGTCAGACATGCTGATCTGACTAGAGCAGCAAAAGCATTGCGCTCTGCCCCTGGGATGTGCAGGTTGATGCCTGTCCTTCTGGACCCACTCAGTGGATACAGCTGGTGCTGACCACACATGCAGGTGAAGTTTGATACAATCAAAGGACCAGTCCCAAGTGCTTTCACTAAAGAGCAGTGAGCACCTGTGATTGTAAATTTTATCTGTCAACTGGGCTAGGTCAATGTACCCAGATACTTGGTCAAACACTATTCATCCAATCAGCTGAAGTCCTTAATAGAACAAAGACTGACCTTCCCGAGCAAGAAGGAATCCTGCCAACAACAGATGGCATCTGGAATTGAACTCCAACTCTTCCCTGGGTCCCCCGCCTGCCAGTCCCTGCAGGTTTTGGACTTGCTAGCTCCCATAATCATGTGAGCCAATTCCTTAAAATTAATCTCTCTCTTTCTTTTTCTGTATATTTATATGGTAGCTATAGAGATGATAGATATATATAGACATAGATATAATGTAGAAATATAGACACAAATCCTACTGATTCTGTTTTTCCAGAGAACCCTAACATGGCACCTCTCCCCATGGAAGACCTTGCTAAGTGACCAAGATAAGGCATTCTTTATAGCTGAACTCTCTGAATCTTCCTCAACTTAGCCCTCCAGATGAGCATGGCCAGCTAATGAGAGTTAGGACATAAATTGTAGATTATGAGTCTTGCTTTCTTGCACTTAAAGCAATGGTTCTCAAATGGGATGATTATAGCTACCCCACCCAACCCAGGAGGCATTTGGAGATGTTCAGAAGCATTTTGTTGTCACATATGGGGAGGCAGAAATGTTATTTGCATCTAATGCTAGAAACAGAGATGGTGTTAAACATTCCTCAGTGCACAGGACAGTCCCCCCCTCAACAAAGAATCTTCCAGCCCAAATGTCAGTTACATCAAGATTGAGAAACACTGCGTTAGAGAGACATAATCTATGGTCTTGAAAGTTTTGAGGTCACCCAGATTCAGCTGTTAAAAGGTAAACATCTTAGACAGGAAATGCCTTAGTTCTTATCACAGCAATTTTATATGGGTTGGAGAGAATTAATTTTTTTAAAGACTTTATTTACTTACTTATTTGAGAGAGAGTTAGAGAGAGAGAGAGAGAGCATGCACATGCACGTGAGCAGGGGAGGGGCAGAGGGAGATAGAGAATCCTAAGCAGACTCTACACTGTGTGTAGAGCCCCAGTCAGGACTCAAGCTCATGACCCTGAGATCATGATCTGAGCTGAAGTAGGAGTTGGACACTTAACCAACTGAGCCACCCAGACATCCTGAGAGTCAGTTCTTAATATACGATCTGGAAAGTTGTCTTAAAATTCTGAAGTAATGTTGATATAGCAACTCTTTTATTTACTTTTTTTGAGAGAAATTATTTTTTGCCTTGTCTCCTCTTAATTCCCTTAAAACCTGAGTCTCCTTTTCCTTCCAGAGACTCAAAAATGGGCACCTTCTTTCTCACATAATCCAGCTCACAAAAGATTTGCTTGAATCAGCAATCTCTTGGCCAGTGAGAACATGCTACAGATCCTGGGAAGGAGATTGAAGGAAATTAACAAATGGCAGCTTCCTGCACTTTGCTTTCAACAATAACAAAACATCAAAAGAGCAGAATGCAATATTCAATAGATTTTCTCATTCCTGGCAACCACAAGGCTTTCTTACAGAGAAGTTTCTCCTAGCTCAGTGCTCACCATTGGTTTGGTCAGAAGCCCAGGAGGTCTCTCTAAAGATGTTAAGCACTTAACACTTGGTGTAGGAGGCCCTGATTATGTGCTTTCTGGAAAATGGCTCTCTATCTATCTCTTGAAGGTGTAGGAATTCGCATGAGAACTTCTGTCTGCTACATTCTTAAGGCACAGCATATACTAATATACTACTAGCAGGGTAATAGATAAGTTACTGGATTGTTCTGAAACAAATTTTTCTTAAAGATTTTTTATTTATTTATTTGACAGACAGAGATCACAAATAGGCAGAGAAGCAGGCAGAGAGAGAGGAGGAAGCAGGCTCCCCACTGAACAGAGAACCCGATGCGGGGCTCAATCCCAGGACTCTGGGATCATGACCCGAGCAGAAGGCAGAGGCTTTAACCCACTGAGCCACCCAGGTGCCCCCAAATTTTTCTAAGTACAATGCAAGTTGTAGTAATTTAAATATTCATAACATAAGATATGCAATATGTGTGGAAAAGAGGTATAAGGTAGGAGAAAATGTAAAATGATATTTTATTAACATGAACTATGTTTTAGAATGTGATACTAATCCCCGACAACCAGGGTAGAAAGGAATGAGTGATTATTTTTAATTACTCATTAAGTGAGTGATTAACTTCAGTGAACAAACTTCATTAAAAAAAATGTGAATATTCTCTGGAGGCCCCAAAGACAGAGAAATCAAATAAAAATAAATCAGCTTGGAAATCCATTAGGTTTTGTGCAGAATATCAGGAAATCAACACTTGGGAAACAAATACGTTCAATTATTATTACTACTTTGCAGCAATATAGTTATTTAATTGTGTCACCAATGAGGAGAAAGAGGTATATTATTCAGTTTGGTATTTTCAGAACTGTTGGTGATCAACTAAATAAATAAATATGTAAGAAAATTATTTTTATCTCTTTCGCATATACCTAAGGTAGTTGGTCGATTATCTTCAAAAGATTTTATTTCTAAAATCCCCATGTAAGAAAGGAAGGTCGACATATGGAAAGGACCTAGTCTCTTGGCTTGGATTTTGAGACCTTGGTGGCAATATTCTAAACGTCCTCAACCCTGATGACCAGGATATTTAATAGTGCAGTACCGCTATGAGCCTCAGAATTCTTAGTTCTGAATCATAGTTTCATTGCACATTGTCCACAGAAAAAATACAAAAGCTCATCTTTTTGGTCCAGCATATGACTAGCATGATTCCAAAACTATGTGACTGGTTTGCTTTCCAATAAAAAAATAAAATAATTGTTGGTGAAACCAAACATAGCTACGAAGGTAAAGTAAGGTTGAAGAGACAGAACAGTATGGTTGTATTTGGGATTAACCTTAGATTCTGCTAATCGATGTACTGAGAAGAAGATAATCAAGAAGTAACTATGCAAAGGGCTTTAGCAAATACACTGGGATTGTGCTAAAAGCAAGACAGGAATCTGGGGTTACCATTACTGTAGCTGAGTAGTGTTGGCCATTCTGTGAGTCATCCAGTTGACCTCTGCCTTTTGTCATGCAATACCACAGCTTGAACTTAACTATTCTCTCATCTTTTGGAGTGGTTCTGATGAAACTTGCCTGTTGGTAAATTGGCTTGGGTTGGCCTGCTCCTGTTGTATCATCATGTCTAAGAAGTCAAGAGGAAAGCCATCAGATTCTGATTCTCACAGACCTGAAGATTATTTTCCCATGTTGGCTAATATTGTTTCCCTATATTGACCAGTGTCCTTGTGGTGACCAAGTTGTAGCCATGCCATTTGTAGTACTGAATGTTCCATCCTTCCAGCTACTAGAGCACTCCAGTGATATCTGCCTAATTTCCTTGAAGCCTACCTCAAACACATCAAGAAAATTAACATTAGACTCAAGACCTGACTCAGCTTCTAGAGGAAGTTGGATCTGAGTTCTGATTCTGTCTCTGCCACCTAGTAACACTGTATGGTTGCTCACATTACCTCATTCATCTCAAAAAGGGTACCATAGTAACTTATATTTATTGAGTGCCTACAATATGCCAAGTATTGTTCCCGTGAAGTATAATGTCATCTAATTGTCATAATAAAAACCCTACAAGGCAGATGCCACTGTCACACCATTCTACAGATAAGGAAACATAGGCCCAGTGCCCAGGTGTACCCAGGCAGAGCAGGTGTTGGTATTCTCACACACGTCTTACAATGCCTCTCTAATTTCCAGACCACTGTGCTTCTCATCAAAGAATTCATCTGACTCACTTCAGCATCTGCATCACAGTATTGCTCTGGGGAGGAAACAGGTCAGGACATAAAGCACACAGCAAAAGAAACCACACATGTACTCATTCTTCCATTCAAGCCATGTTGACCAAAGGCTCCTTATGTGTCAGGCACTATTCTAGGTCCTGAGTGTATAAGATGATGAGAGTTCCTTCCTTCCTGGAGCTTATAGTCTAGAAAGGAAACAGACCTTGGCTAAATCAATATAACTAATACATCTTCAATAATGCATGACTAGCGCCTTAAATAAAAATAAAGCAAGAGACTGAGAGTGACAGCATTACTAGGTGATGGTAGGGTATGTGTACGGGGTGGTGGGGAGGATGCTTCAGATAGAGGGAAGGATTCTGTGAGGAACCCACCTTTGAGCTAAGCTCTGACTCACAGGTAGCAGAAGCCCTGAAGATCTGGAGAACATTATTATTGCTTTTTAAATAAAGTTATGTGCTAATTTCTTGGCTTAACCAAAGAGATTTCTCATCACCAATACCAAACAAAGTATAATTTCTCACCCTTTTCTCAATCATCTAACAACACAAGAATAAAACTGAAAATGCAGATGGAAAATCAGAAACTATTGTGAGGACCAGAGAGCCCAGTTCACACAAACTCTGAAGGTATCATGAATGGAGAGAACATTTCTATCCCCCTGCCTGTTGATAATTCACAAAGTCTCCCAAAGACAAAACCACAGTTGGCCACAGTTTTGTTGGTTTCACTTAATTCTCTGACCCTGACTCCTGTGTGGCTAAAAGCTTATCATAATCACAGTAAATTCTACCTCTCTTCATTCCATTAAAGGAAACACAGGCCATTTGAAACACCATCTTCCCATCCGACCTTGATTTTACAATACTTTTCACTGAAGATTAGAGTTAATGCTTTTCTGAGAGGTTTGTCACAAAGGAGAGCTTAATTGGGGCTCATTTTCTCCATCCACACATTTGTTCAAAAGCTTTACTTTTAGAAAGTGTTTTTGTCATGAATGATTCATGCTCTATGGGTATAGATTATGGATTTGGAGAACCAGGTCACTCAGAGAAGAAAAAGCTACCTTGGCTTTCTGGGGATATAACTGTATCAATCAGTGGAGTGGGTTGAATAGTGTCCCCCAAAAAGATGTGTTCATTTTCTAACTCTACCCATGAATGTTACCTATTTGGAAATATTACCTTTGCAATTGTTACCTATTTGGAAATATGGCCTTTGCAGATGTCATTAAGGATCTTAAGAGCAGATCATTCTGGATTAGGATGAGCCCTAAATCCAGTAACAAGTGTACTTCCAAGACAGAAAAAAGGGATTATTTGAGGACAAGCACATGGAGACAAAGGCCACATGAAAGATAGAGACTGAAACTTTCAGTCTCAAGCCAAGGAAAGCTGAAAGTCCCAGCCACCAAAAGAAGGCAAGAGAGAGGCATGGAACAGATTCCCCCTTGGAGCCAACTAGCTGACATCTTGACTTCTGACCTCCAAAACTGTTAGACAGTATAATTCTGTTGTTTTCAGCTAACAAGTTTGTAGTTTGTTAAGGCAGCCCTAGGAATCTCACATACTTGAATGTCAATCTTTGACATTGGATGAAGACTAATTAGTTGAGTCATTGAGTTCCTTGGAAAAATGGAAGATGTGCTCCAGTGTTCAGGTCAGAATGTAGGGTTTTTTTTTTTTTTTTTTGCCTTTTTTTTTAAGACTCTATTTTTATTTATTTGATAGACAAAGATTACAAGTAAGCAGAGAGGCAGGCAGAGAGAGAGGAAAGCAGGATCCCTGCTGAGCAGAAAGCCAGTTGCAGGACTCGACCCCAGTATCCCAAGATGATGACCTGAGCTGAAGACATCAGCTTAACCCACTGAGCCACCCAGGTGCCCCAGAATGTAGGTTTTATATAGACTTTACTAGAAGTGAAAAAGACTTTGGTGGCTACTGTTTGTGTCTACCTGATACCCATCAGCTTCACACCCACCCCCTACCCTGCAGGAGAGACTATGGTCATAGTCACAAAGGTGGACAAACCCAAACTGAGCTAATCATAGCATCCATCCCTGCAGCTCCTGATTACCAAAAGGAAAGGAGACAGGAGGGATAAAGAACCCCAATTGGAGTTCTTCTATTGAACTTTTCTAATGGAGTAAAAGGGGGAGTTCTTTTCCAGCCTCTGAACTAGACTTGAAGTCTGAATCTAGAGCTCACCACCGTACACTCATCCTGCAGGCAGATACACAATGAGAGGCTGAGATCAGAACACAAACCTCACGTGCTCAGTGGGGGCACTATTAGCCCCTTGGATCTGCAATTCCGTATGAAGGAGTCACATCTTGTGTATTGCAGGACCACTAGCACCCCTGGTCCTGTTGCTAAAACACCAGTAAATGCTGCCCTCTCTTCCTGGTCATTACCACAAATCAAAACACACCCATATACTCCCAAATGTTCCTTAGAGGGAGCTGAATTGCCCTCTGGCTGAGAACGCTGATAGATGAGCCTCAGAGTTCTTATCTCTAGGCTAGGGTGGCCTGAATCATTCATGATCACAATAGAAATATTCTTGCTGATGGCAAAACTGGAACATTTGGAAGTCTATTGGCTATGAGCAAATTTACTTCTAGAAACCTCTTTTTGTCTTTATGTTTTAATTAAAAATAACCACCTTATTTCTTAACATGTTGCTACATTCAATCATTTCTTAGGTGAAGCTCACTAGCTAGCGACCCAGTCCATTGTTTTAGGGTGACTTGGAAGATTTCTGGCTTCAATCTTGACTTTTGTTTTATAGCCTAACTCCCGGAGCATGGCCTTGCTTCTAATTCCTCAAGGATACTTAATTCTTCTGGGAGGAGAAAGGAGGTGAGGGTAAAGTATAGCCAACAGCATGCTCACAGAACACTTGTGGACTTGTGGCCCACCCTTCTAGGGGCTGTCCCCTACATGTTTGGCCATGGGGACCCAGAGAAAGATGCTCCTCAGGGATGACACGACCAGGTTTTTGTGGCCATGAGGAGATGGGGTTGAAATTGATAAGACCTGCCGGGAGTGAGAGGCAGTTGAGGGGATCTTTGAGAACTGACTGAGGACAGGACCAAGGCAGGGGCAGCAAGAACAAAGAAATGAAACAAGATTCAAAGGATCATAAAAAGTTAGCATTGAAGTCATGAAATCCAGTTGGGTGTAGAGAACAAAAGAGGGAATGAGTGAAGGACACCTCACTAAATTGAATTTTCAAGATCATTTAAGTTGGAATAGAGCCAAATTCCTTTGATGCTTTTGAGAGGTGTCCTCTGTATATTTTGAGTGTGTTTAAAGAACACAACTATGAGATAATATCCCAGGCCATGATAGGGATTAAGCAGTACAGGAATTTGCAGGTTCCAACAATCAATACTTTAGGATACTAGTGAAGAAGGAGTACATTCTGGAAGTTTCCTGTTCTATCACATCCATTCCTTCCAGGAGCAAACTTTTTAAAGAAATTATGTAAACAAAACCCAGTGTTCTTTTCTAAGGCAGAGGTTAAAAAAAAATCTACGTAAGAAATATGAAGACTTCAGGCTGCTGAAGGCTTCACCAACTACATTCCAAGCATGCCTCCTGAAAAGCTCACAAAATGAGCAAAACCACAGAAGGCACAATGCTCATTGCTGCAGATATGGATAAGGGGCAGAGAGAAGAAGGGATGGTGGGAAGTTGGGCACAAGTACTGCGTGCTAGTGAAATGACTGCACAAGGGGCCTCATTTTACTGTGCACACACTGTAATGTGTGAAATTCAGAAAGGACAGTGAGGGGAACAGGGAAACGTCTGCTTCCTCTTACGAAGAGTTTAGAAGAGAGCAGCATGGAACGCGCAGAGCTTACCTCCTGCATAAATGCTTCTGGAGTCTTGGAACATAAAAGTCAGAACAAATCCCAGTATTTTCAAAGTTTTAAACATTTCTGTATTTACAAGGCAGGTGATTTGCTGATTTGGGGGAAAAGCCCTTGAAAGTAATATAAAGTAGTTTTTGGTTATGCAAAGAAAGAAAAGGCCCTGATAATATACCAGATTAAAAATCTTCAGATGTTTGAAGATTTAGTTCCATGGAGCTGAAAAATAGGTCTTTAGGGAAATAACTTGGGGGTGCAAGATATGAAACTCATGGAAAGCAGAGCCTGGGTTCTCAGCTGGTACAGCACTCCTACTCTGGACCACTGAGCTAGATTCAGCTGCTCAGGTGTTTTATTTTACCCTCCAGTATTAAAATATATTAGATAATTTTTCAACTCTTAAGAATACAGGTATTTCACATAGATCTAAAGAGCTTAGGCTCCTTTTGACAAATCTGAAGGTCTGGCAACACCAGACCCTCATTCCCACCTGTCCACAATCACAGGTGTGGAGGAGAAAAGGTGACCTCTCCAGCTGGACATTGCCCCACCTGCCTGCCACCTTCAGGCCTGGTCTAGTTCACATTTGGCTTTGGGACATGTGTTTGCACATGGGGCATGTGTTGGAGAAGAGTGGAGCCCCTGAGAGAGTCTCTTCAAGAAAGCAGGATTGGCGGTGACCTCCATGTCTACATGTGGAATGCTCTTGGGGAGGAGACCATTTTCCCTACTCAGAAGGACTCCAGTATGGAATCCAGCATGGATCAGGGGCTCTGAGCATTGTAACTTTGGAAGCTTCTGGAAGCAAGACTTTAGAAATAAGGACGGCCAACTTATAATGGGTGCATGAAATGGAGGCAGAGTGAGCCTCTCAAAGTGATGTCATGGGGGTGATTCAGCCATGTGGTAGCCAGATGGAGAAAAGAGCAGGGCAGATGGTTCATGTGGGGAGGACAGAAAATGTTCCATGTATATTGGGAATAGTGGGAATCTGACAACTACTATGTAGGCAGGGACCCTAAGTTATTGACATTTAGATATTAAAGAGGATGCCCGAGCATACCAGATGACTATTAAAAGCATTCTAAACTATGTTTTCAACTAGTTCTCTTTTTTGGATTTTTATCCTAATACAATCCATAAATGTGTACAAAGATTTCATTAAAATGATTGTTATTTAATATAACTTAGAGTGACAAAGAACTGGCAACAATTTTAAAAATCCACAACTGTGGGACATGGGAAAATAAATTGTATCATCAATAAATTGTAATGGACAATAAATTCCATGTAGCCATTAAAATTCTCTACAAGAAGTTATGTAGGATATTTAAGTGCATGTTACAAAAATAATACCCATGGTGTAACGGCATAATACCATTTTTATTAAGAATATAAACAGACAATGGGAATATATTCAAGTTTATACATTATATTAGTTTTCTATGGCTGCTGTCACCAATTACTAACGCAGGTTGGCTTAAGCCAACAGAAATTTATTCTCTCACAGTTCTGGAGGCTAGAAGTCCAACACGGTGGCTAAATCAAGGGCAAAAATCAAGGTGTGGGCAGAGCTGAGCTCCCTTCAGAGGCTCCCCAAGAGATCCATCCTTGCCTCTTCTGGCTTCCTTGGCTGTGGTTACCTGGCTCCAACCTCTGCCATGCGTCACATCTTCATTTCTGTATGTCAGATCTCCTTCAGCCTCTCTCTCATTAATACCCTTGGGATTGGATTTAGGCCCCTCCCCAGATAAACCAGGATAATCTCTCCCTGTCAAAATCATTAAGCTCACCTGTAAAGTCCCTTGTTCCTTGTAAGGTAATATTTTTACCTTCCAGGGAGTATGACCTGATAACAGTGTGGGGAGAGACATTGTTTCATCTGCTGTCCTCCCAAATATTAAAAGGTATTTTCTTTTTTTTTTAATTTTTTATTTCTTTTCAGAGTAACAGTATTCATTGTTTTTGCACCACACCCAGTGCTCCATGCAATCCGTGCCCTCTCTAATACCCACCACCTGGTTAAAAGGTATTTTCTTTCTTCGTGCTTTTTCCACTTTTTCTTAGAGTCAGTATCTGATCCTGTCAACAAGGCAACTTATCTCAATTAGATTCAAATAAACAAAATATTTATGAATTCTGACTTCATATATGACCTTGTATTTTTGCCTAGGAGCCAAAAAAAAGAAAGGAAAAGAAAAAAAAAAAAAGAAGAAGAAGAAGCAAACAAACAAAAAAATAACAACACAAAATTCATCTTTGTCCTTTAGGGTATTAAATACATTGTTAATATTTAAGACTTAAGATATATGTAAAAATAGAGACATACTATATTTTTTATTTTCTCAAATATGAGATTAAATGATATAGAAAGTATATACAGTATAGATATTATAGAAAAATAATGAAAATTTGGAAAAATTTAAGAGGGGGATGGACTTAAGCAATTAGGATGAGACCCTTGGGAAATGTGATTCAACATGGGCATTAAATATGAATAGAGATTAGGATTTATCAGAATAGCAGAAACAAATGTAGGGCTGTCACGATTTAGAACATCCAGAGGGTGTTTCTAACTTCAAAAAAGGAGTTGAAAAAATATATATATATCTATATAAAGAGAGAGAAAAAATAACTATTTGATTGGTGGAGTGTGGGTCCAAATTATGAAAGACTTCTATTACTAGGGAAAAGATTTGGTCCCTACACTAAAACGTACTACTACAAACAGGAACAAAATTTATTATTATTCTCAGTTCTGAAAGGTGGGCTATGAAGTCACCAATTCAGATTCCTTTCAGAAGAAGAATCTGGTTACATTTCCAAAGACGAGAAGGCGCAAAAACAGAGAAAGGTAACAGAAAGAGGCCCCCCTGCTACCACATTTTTGTGTCAGTTTCTGAGTTAAATCTAGGAGGAGATATATATGCATTTTATTTTTTTTAAAGATTTTATTTATTTATTTGGCAGAAAGAGATCACAAGTAGGCAGAGAGGCAGGCAGAGAGAGACAGGAGAAAGCAGACTCCCCACCGAGTAGAGAGCCCGATGAGGGGCTCGATCCTCATAACCTGAGCCAAAGGCAGAGGCTTAACCCACTGAGCCATCCAGGCACCCCAATACATATGCATTTTAAGTAGATTCCTTGTCCTTAATAAGAGTAATGAATAAACACTCTTGATGAAAATCATTGTGTAACTAATGTTAGGAGAGACAAATCAATGCCTCCAGAATTAGAGCTGGGAAAACACGACCTTGAGGGACAGAGCATGCAAGGTTTAGGAGGCTGTGTGGAGAAGATGGAATGTGAATGACAGGTGTTTGAAAATTTGGGAGGAATAGAGATAGAAAAATGATAATGGTGATAGCAAACATTTATGTTGTCCAATACCAGACACAGGGCTAATTTTTTTTTAATTAATTGTTGGGAAGAAAAATCTTTTTGTCTATCCTCTTAGGTTCAGCACCTAGGGGTATGTGAATTAAACTAACAAAAGATGGATGAAAAAGAGAAAGGGCACATAATTTTTATTAATATTTATGTATATGGGAGTTCAAAAAAAAAGTGTGAAACTTAAGTAAATGGTTAGACTTGGGGGCTTAAATACCCTTTCAACAAAAGAAAGAGGGCTTGGGTTTGAAGGGTTGATAAATTGTGGGGAAGTGGCTAGGAAATATATGGGGGAACCAATGGAAGATAAGGGCTATTTTCATTAGGTCTGTTTATGCAAACTCATCTTAGTGTTGACTCTTTGTTCAATGATAAGAGTTGCTTTTTCTTCCTAGAAGAGGTGGGGGGGGGCACCTTTCTCAAAGGGAAATATATGTCCTGCTTTTAGGCAGATAAAGGCAGGCAGAGAACTCTTTCTACATCAGTTGATTCTTAATTGTCTTTGGTTCCAAATAATCCTTAGGCCAAAGTGGCAGAAATTTGGTTGGCATATTCTGATCTCCTTCATAATAAATATGTGTAATCTTGATACAAGATGACCTGGGCACAATTGTTGCCTCTTTATAGGTGGGGAAACTGAGGAACAAAGAGCTTATGTTCTAACAGGCACGTCTAAAAAAAAGTAGGGATTCATTTTGACTGGAGGGTAAAACAAGTGGTGTTGATATCACTTGGACAACTCCTTCCTTCCTTCCTTCCTTCCTTTCGAAGTCCTCTCCCTGCTTAGGTAATTTCAATATGATAGACTGAAAAAATTCTAAATGCACTGCCCTCATTTACTTCATTTTTTAGAAGAACTAGATGGCTTCTTTAACTGGTTCCTTTCCTCCCAAGCTAAAAACCATTCAAGGAACATTTTAATAAATCAATAAAGCAAATAGAGCAGGTGAGGAATAGCACGAAACAAAACTCAAGAGGATCATAATGATGAGAGGAAATTAGAGAAAGTCCATTCTGGTGTTTTCATGTACTGTACCCAGAAAAAGAGAAAAACATATATAAAGTTGTATAAAAATAGAACAGCAGTATAATAATAGCCCAAACTATGGTTTCTTCTTCTGTTTAAACTTTGAATAACATAATCCAATAGCCCAAAAAGAAGGAAAAGAAAATGTGTTCGCTTAAAGAAAACACACACACTCACCACCCCTACCTTCCCCCACTGCCCCATTGCTCAACTCCATAGAACTAAAAAACTGAAAAGTCATTAACAAGAAAGTATAGACTGGCAGAAATCTTATCAGGTTAGAAATCTGATTGACGTTCTGTCACTGACACCAGCTAACCAGGACAGACCACAAAGAGTCTGAGTTCAAGGACCTGGTTCCCCAATCATCCAGCTAGTTTTGCAAGCTATGACCAAAGGTGACACTTGAAAACACTGGGCCTATTACCAGCACCTGCTCTCAGTTATGACTGAGGCCTGGTGATATAATGTCCTTCCAGAGAAGTCTATATCCATTCTGCTTTAGGAAAACCATGGGATGCCTTCACCCATCTCATTCAAGAAAAATTTATTATTTGACTACCTAGAAGCCATTGTGTTGACTCCTGGAAGATATGACAGTAGATGTCATAGCTCTTGCCTTAAGGAACTTTGTACTAGTTTTCTATTGCTCTGTAACAATTTTCCACAAACTTAGAAGCTTTAACCCATTCTCAATTATTAGCTTACAGTCCTATGGAATGGTCTATCCCTGGATTCTCTACTCTGCATCTTAACACTAAAATTAAGGTGTTGGTTGGCTATGTTCTTATTTGGAGACTCTAGAGCATGTTTCTGCTTCCATACATATTCAGTTTTTTGGCAGAATTCATTCTTTTGAAGTTGTAAGACCAAGGTCCTCATTTCCTTTCTGGCCATTAGCTGGGGGCCCACACTTAGCACCTAGGGGCCCACACTTAGTACCTAGGGGCACTCCCATTCCTATTATGTGAGCAGATCCACTTTCAAAGCCAGTGATGAAGAATCTCTCTCACTCTTGGATCTCACTCACCAAGATGAGACCAGTCTCAAGGCAAGGTTCCCCTGATTAGGTCAGGCCCACCAAGAATAATTTCCCTTTCTCAAAGCTAATTGATTTTTGGACCTTAATTGCATCTGCAAGATCTCTTCATAGCTCACCAAGGTTAGGGCTTGATTATACTCCAGCAGGTAGAAATCTCTGGGGTAATATTAGATCCTGCCCACCACATGTATCTGAAAAATATTTATCGAATTTTGAATGAATGAGAAAACAAATGAAAAAAAAAATCTGGCACTTCAATGGAATTATCCATCAGTGAAAGGCAGTATAGCTTTTTCATACTCTCATCCCATAGCTGCTTAGTGTTTCACTGTTTACAAAGAGCCTACACTCACATTAATTATTTGTTTGCTGCTAATAGCAACTCTGTAAGACAAGCCCACAGAGTAAGGCATATTATTCCTCTTCCCCAGAGCTGTATTCTCCCAACTCCTGGTCCAGTGTATCTTTCACCAAAAGAAATGACAGGTTCTTTAGGACTGACCTCAGACAAATTCTTTCCTGTTGTTGTGACAATATGGAGGACAGAGACAGGAGAACACGGGACCCAGGAGAGGACCTGAGCAGGTTGCGGCTGGGGAACACTGGTTTGCTGGGATTCTTCACAAAGCAGGGCCAGCAGAGCCTAGAGGTGGGTCATCTGTAGCTTTTTAAGAGAAACAAAGCAGAAACTGAGAGAAGAGTCCTTGCAAAATTGACTAGGGCCCTTTGGATGGATGTCACTACCACAGAAAGGCTGTCTTCATTCTTTCTGGGCATTCCATTGCCCCCTGGAAGAAGAGCCCTTTCTATCTCGATTGTAATAAGATAGAGAGAAAGGAAATAGATTGGATGGGGAAAAGAGCACCAGCCAGCAACCCATTCATCCAGGATCCTGTCTGGGTCTCTTCTACTAGCAAGCTATGTGCTCTTGGCTCAGCCACTTAACACGATGTGCCTGATTTTCCTCACTGTGTCATGCTGGTGGTTAAGTTCTGTGATTTACATAAACCCTCTGGCTACAAATTCCGTGTCTTATAAAGACTTTGGTTGGTTATCTGGACCATATTAAAGCACTTCTCTCTGGCTTTAATAACAATACATGGCAGCCTTTTCATATTCCTTCCCTTTTATACAGTTACTGCCCAATCAGCACTATAAAGCATCCAAATCTTAAAAAAAATAATTCGCTGAATGTGTCTTTTTTTAGTACCAGTTGGAACAAACGTCTATACGTCAGTGGTTAATTGCCTGCATGTGGAGCAACAGCTATGTGTGCATGGAAGTCAGCTAAGAAATGTTATTTTAATAGGATGCTGTTCACCCAAACACACTTGATTTGAAATCTGGCACCAAGCTTGCAATCTGGCTCATTCAAAAATCTTCCACAATCACCTTGCGCAATTTGACCCATGTAAACAAAAACCTCCAAAAAAGCTCATGAAATAATCAACACGAGAAGACCTAAAGTTAGGGTTATGAACTATATTCTGTTTGAGGTGTCCAGATTAACGGATCAGAGTTCATTTTGAATTCCTTAGGAAACAAGTATTTGTAAAGAGATGTGCCCTATCATTAGAGAAGAGCATAATGACTGATTCACAGAGCCACAGTTTTCTGTGATTTGAGCTTCATGAGTGGCATTTTTTTTTTCAGTTTAATCAGCCAAAAATCTTGGAGTTATCCTAGACTATTTTCTTCAGCTCACTGCAGTCTTCTTGGCTCTCCCAGCAGAAGATATCCAGAATCCAACCACCTCTCACCACCTTCTAGTATTTCTGTATTCTGAGCCAACAGTGTCTCTCCCACATGACCTTTTTAGCCCTCCTACAGACCTCCCAGCTTCCAACTTAACTCCCCATGGCCTGTTCCCAACACGTCAGCTAGAATAGTTATTACCTGGGTGGTTCATGTCCATCTCCTTTCCAGACCCTTCGGTGGTTCCCCATTTCATGAAAGAAGTATAACCAAAGTTCGTAGACAGTCCCTCAGTGCCTCTACAATCCCCACTCTTGATGCTGTCCTCCTTCTCCCATCAGCACCAGCTCTAATTAGTCCTATGTTAATCCCATCCCCTCCAGTCAACCTCTCTAAGGTAGGGATGTTTCCTCTACTGGAATGTTCTTCTCTCAGACAACTTCTTAGCCAACTACCTATCCCCTTTCATATTTTGCTCAGATTTCCTCAATGAGGCTTAACCTGGTCTGTCCATGTAACCCTGCAACTTGTCTCCAACCCCTGACTATCCTCACCCTCCTTACCTTGAAGTACTTTTTCTTCCTGGCGTTTAGCACCTTTAATATAAAGCATTTATTTAATAAATATTGTTTAATTTTAGACAATATTTATTAAATATTTAATATTTAATTAAATATTTCTTCTTCTGCTAGAATGTAAGTTCCATGAGAGCAGGAGTCTTTGTTGTGTTTTGTGATGTATGCCCAAATTAAGCAAATGTGCTAACCTGAAATGTGTTCAGTTAGATAGTTTTCTATGATCCTTCTTCTGAACTGTCTAACAATTATCTGGGAAAGCACTCAATAAAACAAGATTTTAGCCTATCTCTAAAATATATTTGCATTGATTATATCAAAGAATCTCACTTGCTACATTCTACATTTTTTTTTTAATAGAATAGCCTCCCTACCACCAAGTGAACACTCACTTTATAGGACACAATGATCCCTTATCTCCTCCCTTTAAACTATATATAAAACTGTTTTGGAAAAAAAGCCTATACGCTACTATAGTTCAAGGCTACCTCATTGTATTCATCCCAATTCCAGAAGAAACAGAAAGCACACTCAAATTAACATGAGCTGAGGATACAGGGGAGCTTGGGTGGCTCAGTCAGTTAAGTATCTTGTCTCTTTAACTTAAGTCCTGAACTCACAGTCATGATGTCAAGCCCCAAGCTGGGCTCCATGCTGATTGTGGAGCCTGCTTAAGATTCTCTCTCTCTGTCCCTCTGCCGCCTCACCCCACATTTGCGTGCACACTCACAGGTGCATGCACATTCTCTCTCTCTCTCAAAAAAAAAAAAAAAAAGATGAGCTGAGACTACAGTAGGATGGGCAAGGTATGTTTCTCCATTGAGAACCCACAGAATGGGAGCTGAGAGCCTGATGTCCTCCATGCCCTGCTGGGCTTCTTGTTAGCTGAATCTCACCGGGACCAGGGAGCAGAAGGGTCCATTGAGGCAATCCTCAGAGCTCATTCTCCAAAAGCATAAATCATCATGAAAGATTGAGAGGCAAAGGAAAGTAACGAGCACATGGAAAAAGAGTGTTGATCCCCAGTAAAGAGATTAGAGTATCAACTCTGCCAGTGGATTTCAGAATTTAGAAAACATTTTACATCATAACGCCGTGGCCATATGCCTAGATACATAGTGCTTTTAATAGCACCCATTTCTTAAAACTAGTACTTACTCCTACCACCTGAAAAAACAAACAAAAACTCATTTTATTCCATTCTGTTCCCTTCTATTCTTTATGTTTCAATGCTGTTTTCAACCCACTAAGTTGATTTCACAACCCATGGTTTGAAAGTCCCTGGTCAAAACCAGTCGCTCCCTTCAAAAAGTCAAATCTCTAGGCCCTTGCAAGGTGTAGGGGCTTCTCCAAATTTATAACCTACGTGGTTGGAATGATGTGGGTGTGTACGTGTGTACACATATTGAAAAGAAAAACACTCAGCTTGTTTCATCTACCCAAATGTTTTCTTCCAAACCACATGCATATCAGCATGTTTTGAAAGGTTTTTAGAAGCACAGGTGTCAGGTGACACCTCAATTTAACAATCAGTAAAATAAACAAAGTCTTCAGTTGTGCTGTGAAGGGGGTAGTTTCAGAGAGGTGGAGGGTGGAGGCCATGACCCCTCATACAGGGGGTTACTTGGGATCCCATACTGACTCCATTAGGAGGGAAAGCTGTGAGCATGGGCATATCCTCCATCTCTAGGTAAAGCAAGGTGTCCATGCTGCCTCTGGAAAGACACTTGCTGGAACACCAGGAGGGTGGTCAATGACACATTTCCCATGTTCCTGTGTGGAGGGCTGTGAGGCCAGCAAAATCCCCAGTCTGGCTGGTGCGTTTCATGTCACTGACTTATCTGGAGCCTGCTCTGCTTGGAACCAGTTCATCCTAGAGAAGCTCCCTTTGAAGACGTTGAAAGCAGCAGAACCCGTTTCCCCCTTTGGCAGGAGTCTGTGCATTTCACTCATTTCAAGTCAGGACTAATAGCCCTAATGATTTTGAAGGGCCATAAATGATTCCTTTATGCCTGGCCAGGGTTGGCCAAAGTTCCACTTGCAACCCACAACATACACACACGTTCTGCAGGAAAAGTAAATACCGGCGTGACCGTGTTGGTGCCATGCCACGGAAAATGGCCATTTTCTTAAGTACTCCTTGAAAAAGCAAGTTTGTTATTTCAGCATCTGTCTTTGAAAGCTGGCTTTCTGTATCTCTGGTGTTGTGTTTCCATTGCCGGGGTGGTGGGGAAGGGGGTGGATGAAAACAAAACATTAACCCTTTCAGTGGTTTCGGAGCTGACCTATGTTTAAGAAAAGAATTAAGTCATGAGAAGAGGCATCATCCCCTTGGTTCTGTATCAGAGTTTCTGCAAAATGTCCTGCCCAAATAGCTATCTAAAGAAATCTGTCCTTCACAGAAGACTCAAGCCCTTTTGCCTATGATATCTGCCTTGCTTCATCAATCCTGCAATGGTGTTTCTTCCCCATGCTCCCAGAGTTTTTGAGGGTCTCCTATGTGCTAGGGGCTGTGTGTGTATAAGAAATACATATCCACATGCATCTATGTGTGAACACATACACATGTGGACGCGTGTATGGACACTATGGGAGATGAGGAAGGGACAAGATAAATGAAACTCAGCCAGTGCTTTAAGGAATTTATACTTCCAATGCTGAAACAAGACTGAACACATGAAAAATGAATGCACAATTCATGGAAGTTATGACTGAATGGATTTCAAGAGGATGGTCATGGTGCAAGGCAATAGCACATGTCCCCATCCCAAACATTAGACCGTCCAACCTTCTTATGACTCTTATTCATCGATGTCAGTTCAGCATGATAAATGCTTCCATCTTCGCTTCCTGATCACCAAAGAAATGACCACAGTTGTTAACAACAGCCACTGTGTATCCAGAGCCTGGCATCTCAGGTTGTCAACCGTGTCCAAGGTACACACACCACTCCTTGCCCTGAAGTATGCTTTTCACCACCCGTGGTCACCCAGTTGTACTTGGAAAGTGATCCAGTATATTTTTTATAAGTCCTTCTGTGAAAAATGTATTAATTTTCTAAAAATATCAATATTTTTTAAATTTTGAGATAGTTTTGTATTTACAACTAAACTGCAATGAGAGTTTCTGTATACCCCACACCCAATTTCCCATTGTTAACACCTTACATTACTATGTACACTTGTCACAGCTAATGAGCCAACACTGGCACATCAGTTGAAACCCTTGCTTTATTCAGATTTCTCTAGTGTTTGTCTAATGTCCTTTTTATGTTTCAGGATCTCATCCAAGATACCACAATACATGTGGTCATCGTGTCTTTTTAGCTTCCTCTTGGCCGTGATAGTTTCTTAGACCTTCTTACTTTCAATGACCTTGACCTTGAACTTTTGAGGAAGTATTGGTCAGGTGTTTTATAGGATATCCCTCAATTTGGCTTTGTCTGATCTTTTTTTCTCATTACTAGACTGGGTGTTGAATTCACCTTTGGAGATGTAAGTATAAATGCTGCATTGAAAGATACGTATATTCTATGAAATTTACATATTGAGAACAAATAGAGGCTCTACAGGGAATGCGTTCCTTGCACCGGACATGTCCATGCCAAGAGTGACTCATTCACGGTAAACTACACTGGATGTTGTTCCTCAGACCTATGTGAAAAATAGATTTCAGCTACCTTAGGTGCATCTGAAATTTCCCTTATTTTAGCATAACAAATGAATAACGATAATGTCAGCCATGTGTGTCATTCAGTGTGGGCTATCTGGTGTTACAATCAACTCAAAATTTTCAGTGACTTAATGAAACCATATTTATCACCCATGCCAGTGGTAAACTCAAGACTTCTGGATAGAGCTGTGTTTCTTCCAATGGTGATTTGCCATTCCTGCCTTCCCTTTTCCTCAATCTACCATCCTCTAGGGCTTTGTAGCTCTTCTTCACATAGTTAGTGGACAAGAGAAAAAGAGAAAGCATGGAAGATTAAGTGGGAGGTTAGGGGTTAGACTTCGAGGTTCCAGGCATTACTTCTGCCCACATTTCATTGGCCAGAACTCAGTCACATAATCCCACCCAACTGCAAAGGAGGCTGGGAAATGTGGTCTCCTATGGTAACAGCAGGAGAAGAAAGAATGGAGAATTTGTGAACACACAACAGCCTCTGCCACTCTATAACTTTATGTCACATAAAATTGTATCTTCTGGGCTTCCATTATAACATAATGGAATTTTTAAATTTATTTTTATAACATATTTACATATGGTTTTATATGTTTCTATATATACATATATACAACATATGTATATTACATATGTTATAAATTAAGTTTTTATATATATGTTTTTGTATATATACAACATATATATACAAAAACATATATATAAAAATGTAAATTATGTTTTTTATATATACGTTTTATATATATAAATTGTTTTTATATATGTTTTGTATATATACACAACATATGTTGTATGTTATATTATATTATATATGTTATATATATTATATATATACATAACATATTATATATATAATATGTTATATTATATTACTGTTATATATAAGTTATAAGTTATATTATAAGTATACTTACATATATAAGTAATATAACATATATATGTTGTATATATATACAAAAACATATATAAAAAACGTAATTTATAACATAATTTATCACATCAAAGAAATGTGCCTTGCCCTAAGTATATATAAATAAATATATATATAGAAAATGATTAAACCATATGATTGAAAGAAATAATGACCAAGCAGAGACCCATAAAAGAAAGCTGACCCTAAATGCATGTCTCAATCCAAAGTTAAATTCCAATATATACCTTTCTAGAAAAGAATGAACTGAGTTTTTCTTTCCCAAATAGGCCTATTCTCTCATGTTTTAATGACCTTCCTCAATCTGAGCTATAGTATGTCTGGATGCTAATTGTCTAGCAGTCTAGACAGTGATGATATTATGACCAAGTTATGCACAGATAATCACTGTGTCACTGTTTTCAATGCTGCCTACACATATTGCTTCACTGAACACACTTGGCATGTGCGATTATTCTCTTGATATTTATTTTCACCATTTAAGTAGAGAATGCTTACGTAATCAAACTGTCCAGTGAACTGAGCATTTTTTCAAGAAATAATTCAAATGAAATATGAGAGTCTTAAAGCAGAAAGAAAAAAATAAAGGACTTCATACCTTTATGTAGGCTGAGGCCTTCCACTTATGATATTTTTCTTACTTTGTTCAGCGGGGATAGATCTTGCACAGGTCTCTCAAATACTTTTTCTACAAATCGTCCTCACTCAGATAGGTTGGCCTATTCAAAGCCATTCTGACGAGGAAGACCCAGGAATTTCCAGAGATGTCTTTTTTTTACCCAGAATTAAGCTTTGTGATGTAGTTTCATGTGCCCACATGGCCCGCCTGGTCCACACTCCACAGGTTACAGTAAAACAGGCAATTACTTGGCTCTTAAATGTTTTTAAAATGAAATATTTGTGTTTAAAAACCACCATCTTAATGAAGAATAGGGGCTGTGATGTTTTGACATCACTTAAACCCACCTAAAGAGGGAAGACTTTGAAATCAATGCAGAAATGAAAAACAATATGGTTTAGAAAGTGGGAGGATGTTCCAGACACAGTGGATAACAAGGTTTATATTTGGCATGGGGAGAGAAAATGATCAAAGGGTCCTGGAAGAAGTTTGTTTGGCCAAGGAAAAGGCATAGACTGGGAGTAACAGGCAGACATGCAGGCTTGGCAGAGGGGTGGGTGTTGATACAGCGTGACTTTGAGGACAGTGTAAAGGCTCTGCTGGACTATTTTACATCCTATTTCCACCATTAGAATCTCCCCTGAAGTCAATGTATTACTTAAAGAAGTCCCCACTGCATGAAAACCTATGGTTGATGGGGTAAAATAGAACATTCCCCCACTCCCATAACATCAGCCTGCTTGCTCTCTCATGTAAAATGGAAGTAAGACACCCAACAGATGAATTTAAAATTCATCTGTGCTGGTTCTGAGCTCAGGCATCTGTCAGGACAGCTAGGGTAAACCCGTAGGGGAGGGCAGTGAAGGGAGTTCAGTGGAGAGGTGGGATGCAAGAAGTTTCCATAGCCTACTGGAAAGGTGAACAGAGCTCATTGATGACAAATTGGCTTTGCTTCATAATTCTGAGTCAAGCCAGCTCTTCCAAATGAACCGAGTCAAACTGTGCCCACCACCACCACCCACCACCAAAAAAGATAAGTCCTCATTAAATCTGTGAATGTGACCTTGGAAAGGGGGACTTTGCAGATTTAATTAAGTGCAGGATCTCAAGATAAAATCATCTTGTATTCAGGGTCAAACAAATCTAATGACAGACATCCTTGTAAGAGAAAGGCAGACGGAGATTCAGGACCCAGAGACATTGGGCTGGAGTGGTGCCCTTCCAGGCCAAAGAGCAGCAAGGACAGCCTGTGTCCACCAGAAACCAAAAAGAGGCAAGGAGCAGATTCTCCATCAGGGCCTCCCCAGACAACCAACCTTGCCAGCCCCTTGACTTCAGACTTCTGTCTTCCAGAACTGTGAGCAAATACATCTGTTGTTTTAAGTCACCAGGTTTGTAGGGATTTGTTAGAGCAACCCCAGCAAACTCATAAACCAAAGAAGAACTCCTGGCTCCTGTTCATGTCCTTGTCCTGATACCATCCCATCCATAAAATATTCTTTTTTTTTAATCATTTTTTTAATTTATTTTCAACATAACAGTATTCATTGTTTTTGTACCACACCCAGTGCTCCATGCAATCCGTGCCCTCTCTAATACCCACCACCTGGTTCCCCCAACCTCCCACCCCCCCACCTCTTCAAACCCTTCAGATTGTTTTTCAGAGTCAATAGTCTCTCATGGTTCACTTCCCCTTCCAATTTCCCCCAACTCCCTTCTCCTAACTCCCCATGTCCTCCATGTATTTGTTATATTCCACAAATAAGTGAAACCATATGATACTTGACTCTCTGCTTGACTTATTTCACTCAGCATAATCTCTTCCAGTCCTGTCCATGTTGCTACAAAAATTGGGTATTCATCCTTTCTGATGGAGGCATAATACTCCATAGTGTATATGGACCACATCTTCCTTATCCATTCATCCATTGAAGGGCATCTTGGTTCTTTCCACAGTTTTATTTAAATTTTGGGGAAACAAATAAAACATAAGATTTCCATCTTCATCATTTTTAACAGTGCAATTAATTGGCATTAAGTGTATGGCCAGTGTTGTGCAACCATCACCACCATCCATCTCTAGAACTTTTTTATCTTCCCAAATAGAAATTCTACCCATTAAACATTAACTCCTCATCTCCCTCTCCCCCAGTTTCTGGAAAGCACGATTCTACTTTCTGTCTCTGGATTGGATTACTCTAGGAATACAAGGGGAATCCTACAGTATCTGTTCTTTTGTGTCTGGCTTCTTTCATTCAGTGTAATATCGTCAAGGTTCATTCATGGCATAGCATGCATGGGTACTTCATTCCTATTTAAAGTGAAATTATATATATAATTTATATAAATAAATTTTATATATATATATAAAATTATATATATATAATGTATATATAATATATAAAATTATAATGCAGAAATGATTTATAAACCATATTGTTTTTCATTTCTGCATTATATAAAATAATATATAAAATTATATATTTTATATATATATAAAATATATAATTTTGTTTATATGCATTGTTTATCCACTCATCCATGGATGAACCCTTGCTTCCATTTCCACGTTTTGGCTCTTATAAATAATGTTGTTAGGAACATGGGTGCACAAATATTTCCTCAACCTCAACACGTTATACTTCCTCTTTATTGCATCTCTTGTACTTCTTCATCTCTTCCCTCCTTCTAACTGGAGTAATCCTGGCACCAGTCTCCCTCTTTGTCAGTAGTGTCCTTTTCAGGATAGTTCTTGGCAGTGAGGACCACGGGGTTTCCATAGAGACATGGAAGTGGGACTTAAGGACAGAAGTCACTAGGTGGTAGAGGTGGGGGCAGGGGAGGGAAGCAGGGGCTGGGAGTTTTGTCGGCCCCACATTTGCTAGCTTCCTTCATGTTTTCACTTAGAACACAAGTTACAGATCCATAAAAGGGGCTATAATTCACATTTTATATGAGACCACGAAAGCATCAATTGTCCACATGGTCCACTTTGAGGAATATTATTACTGTCCTTTTTTGAGGTGACTTGGGGATCTCATGGAGGCTTAAGCTGGGTCCTCCCCTCCCTCCTTGGTGTTTCTCCTAAGTTAAAGGTAATAAAGTTTATCACCCAATAAATTGGGACATTTTGGGGAGTAAAAGAGGAGATTTGGGGATCATTTAGACAAAGGAATATGTGGTCACCCAAGACTCACTGCCATGCTATCCCCTCAAGCCCACCGTTACTGCCCTCAGGACCTGCAGCATCTTGGTTACGCCCCTCCTGGAAGTCACAGGATATAAAGTCTCCAAACATGTATTTTGTGATATAAAATCCCAAGCTAGCCAATAACATGGGGTATACATCACGCCCAAGCTCAGTATGTACGATGTGGAACATACCCTACTTACCTTGTATTCCTACTCATTTTCTTCCGAAAATGACAGAGGTACTTATATGAGCCAATGTACCTAAAGCTAAAAATGTATTCACTGTAGCACTTACGAAAAGACAAAAATCTTTTTATTAGTCTATTGTATGTTCTCCTTCTTGCAACATTTTTATTTCAGGGAAGCCAGTTTTTGCTGGCCTGAAGAACAACCTCACACAAACAGCACAAGAATTCTGTGCTAGGAATAGCAAAAGCTTACCTCTGACGGGGGAAAATTCTAGCTTCTATTTATTTATACTACTTTTTTCCCTCAACAATTGCTGTTCTCTATAATTTAAATGTCTGCAAAAATAGCAGTTATGTAAACATTAATGCATAAAAAACTATCATTTCGATGTAGCCTGCAAATCCTGGAAGCTAAACATTAAGGAATCATGAGATTTTTTTCCCCTAAGCAAAGGGAGGGAGTTCACAATCTTTTTATCCCTAAAACGTACCCTTCAAAGCTTTTCAAGTTCAAATTGCTAAGCAGGCCTGAATTGCCATTAGTATTGCATTTTGGTAAATGTTCCTATTCCTTCTGCCTCCAGTCACATGCTCCTTTCTTTACCCACGATAAAGTTATGTCTTTTACTTCTGTACTTGCTGACTTTCTAGTGTTAAGTATGGAGTCTTCTTTCCCTTTGAACACTAAAATTCCCTTTCTAACCATAGTATAATATATGCAAGTCAAGCAAGGCTAGCTTTGAAAAAAGTACTATCAAATACGTCTAATGATCCCATCAGCTTTCATAAATTGATATGTGCTCACAGTTGGAGAAAAGTCCTTATGTTCTAAGTAGAAATTCTTTCCCAGGAAAGTTCATGAAATTCTGTTAAGACTGATGTGCTTCTAGAAGTCATTAGACCAAGACAAGAAAAAGTCAAATAGAGAGGGGTGTGTGTCTGTTTGTGTGTGTGTTAGTGGGGAGATTACAGAGAAACTTACAAAAGCCAAAGCACAGGTAAAATGTTTATTACCTGTGGGTCTAAGGACCCCAACCTGAAACAGATCTCTCACCATGTCTTCAAAAGTCTAGAATCAGCAATGGCCCACATGCTGGCCTTACATAAGAGCATGCTTTCTTCCCTGAAATCTGTGGGCTTATCTAGAGGTACAAATTCTTACAAAAACCCCAGAAGCCCTCAGCTCCCATCACCTGGTAATCACAATATATTCAAGGAACTTGTACCTTCTGTATGATGGGCTCTTAAACTCAGTGACTGAGTCCATGGTCCCTGGTAACAGTAACAATCATAAAACTGCTCATTCCATCTGCCTTCACTGAGCTCCTACCATGTGTAAAACATTGTGTGAGAAAAAATCTTTTACCCGAAAGAGTGTATAGTTTAATGGGAAGTAAACATGTTAGGGGAGATCAAGAAACAACATGCATAGGGACACAGGGAGGGCTAGCCTTTCCCAAGGAACTGGAAAGAACATTCTAGAAGAGATGCCCTTTAAGTTAAACCTAAGAAAATGAGCAAGAAGGCAGCTCACACATAAAGAAAGTGGAGTAAAGCAATGAAGAAGAAGATTCCAGACATACTGGTGGAAAATCCAGAGGTCTACTGCTTGGGCTCCTTGGAGAAGAATGAATAAGCTTCTGTGAGGAGAGCTGAGGATACAGTGAGTAGGGGAAAGGCAACAGATTCCAGGAAAGCAGATAGGAGCCAGACTATAACTTGATAAGCATTTTTTAAATAAATGAACGGATGAATGAATACTTAAAAAACAATTTTCTCCCTTTGAAGTATTTAGAAAACAATGTTCAATGGTATGAGAGATAACTTTTTTTTTTTTTTTTGTGGATGCTAGGGACTGAATATTTGTGTCTCTCCCCTCCCCCAATTCATATGTTAAAGCCCTACTCCTCCATGTGGTAGTATTTGGAGGTAGGGATGACTTGGGGAAGTAATTAGGGCTAGATGAGGTCATGGGGGTGGAATCTCGGGATAGAATTAGTACCCCCATTAAGAGAGCTACCAGAGCATTGCTCTCACTATCCTCCTCCTCACCATCATGTGAGGACCCAACAAGAACATCTACAAGCCAGAAAAAGAGCCCTCACCAGGAGCGGAACTGGGTGGCATCTTCATCTTGCACTTCCAGCATCCAGGACTATGGGAAATACATGTTTGGATTTTTAGTCTCCCAGTCTATGGTATTTTGTTCTGGAAGCCTAAGAAGGCTAAGACAGTGGGATTATTCTTTTTTAAATAATATTTTGAGATCAATAATACTAAGTTTTATATTGAGGATTTGGGAAACAAAGTTGCTAAAGAGCTAAAATATTTTAACAGCTGAATCTATGACTTTTCTGAAGACCACAAGATAAAAGATCATATTGTTTAATAGCTTGGAAACCATTTATGGGAAGAATGAATTTGCTAAATTTTTGTTTAGTTATAAAATAGACACAAGAAATGTGACTGAATAAATAAACTGAAATATATAAAGTAATAGTGACCCACATTCCTTATACCATAGGTCATTTTTCAGTAAATGGGAATTTAAGAGACTTCAGTAAGCACTGGGTTGAACCGTATGTAAGTTCCATTTTGGTAGATAAGACTATAGGTTCTCCACATATCAAGCTGGGACACCAGCTGAGTGTGCCATGGCTCAACTCCATTGTGACACTATGTATGTAGAGAGAGCATCAGATCCCACAGGCCTACAGGGCTGTGCCTCCACCCAACTTCAGACACCAGTCACTAGTCCAGATTGTCACCTGAGCTTCTGACCAACTGGCTACAGATCAGACATTCCCATTACCCCCTCCTTGGGTTCAATTAATTTGCTAGAGTGGGTCACAGAACTCAGGAAACCAGTTTGCTTACTAGATTACTGGTTTATGACAAAAAGATATTAAAGGATACAAGTTAACAACCAGATTAAGAGACACATAGGAAGAGGTCCCCAAAGGAGACCAAAGACAAGAACTTCTGTCCCTTGGAGTTTTGGGATATGTCACTCTCCCGGCCTGTGGAAGTATTCCAATTCACCAACCTGGAGGTTCTCTTAATTCTGTGGTTGAGGGATTTTTATGAGGCTTCATTCCATCAGCATGATTAAGTCCTTGGCCAATGTTGATTAACCTCAAACTCCAGCCCATCTTCACACCCTGGAGGTGGGTTTGGGGGTGGAGGGGCTGAAAGTTCCAACTTTCTAATCACATTTGTTACCCTAGCAACTAGTTCCCATATTCAGGTTACCTGAAGGTTTTCCAAGGGTCACCTTATTAACATAAACTAAGGTGTGGCTGACGGGGCCTTTTTATGAACTCAGGCATAAAAAAATGAATGAAATCTTGCCATTTGTAAAGACACGGATGGAGCTAGAGAGTGTTTTGTTGAGCGAAGTAAGTCAGTCAGAAAAAAGACAAATGCCATATGATTTCACTCATATGTGAAATTTAAGAAACAAACCAAAGGAGCAAGAGGAAAAGAAAAGAGAGAGAGAGAGAGTGAGAGGTAATCCAAGAAACATACCCTTAACTATAGAGAAAAAATTGATGGTCACCAGAGGGGAGATGGGTGGGGAGATGGGAGAAATAGATGTTGGAGATTTGGGAGAGCACTTGCTGTAATGAGCACAGGGTGATGTATGGAAGTGTTGAATCACTATATTGTACACCTGAAACTAACATTACACTGTATATTAACTAACTGGAATTTGAATAAAAAAGATTCTCCTATCACTTTTATCTCTTTCTTCAGTTAGGAAATTCCAAAGGTTTAAGGAGCCCTGTACCAGGAGGGAGGATGAAGACCAAATATGTATATTTCTTGTTATTAATCACAATATCACACATATGGTTTAACCTAATTCTAAATGGTGATGTTGCTGTAATTACAGTCTTAACGTATGAGTTTTATGTAATTTATCACATTTTATAGTGTTAGAAACATAAGCTAGTAATTGAATACAAATTAGTCCTTTGAGTAGCTTTTTAGAATATAATTGTGTCTAAGATTGTGATAAACTAGATGACTAGTAATAAAACTGATAATTACAAAATTAACAGAATTTGATCTTTGGCTATAATTCAGGGGAGAATTCCTCATTAAAGAAAATTAAATGTTAATTGAGATAAAGTGTTTAATTTTAAAGATTATTGCCTTGCAATTGATTTCTTTTTTAAGCGGGAAGTAAACTGAATTTATATTAAAAGCAAACAATTGCATTTTTATGTCAGTGGAAAAAATATTTGTTGTTTTAAATGACCACAGAATCATTAAGTTACATCCTTTGTGGAGAATGGGTCCCAAGCCAGGGTTTTAAACTCTATTTACTGTCTCCTTGATACAGGGTATTTTGAGAATGTATTATAATTTTCCCCACAAAAATATGATTCCACTCCTTGAATCAAATTTATTTTCTTTAATATATTGGGATAATAAAGTCCTGAGCCAATCAGATCTAATTCTGTCCATAAGAAAAAATTGTAAATACGCACACACCTACACTCTCTCTCTCTCACACACACACACACACACACACACACATGCCAACAACAAGAAATAGAATGTCTCAATATTTACTTTTTTGGACAGTAAAGGAACCCTCCCCCAACCCCGATCTTCCGAGGTTCTGATCAACAGTAACAATAATTTCTAGAGTTTTAAGAATGCATTTTATTTTAATTTTTATTACTTTAAAATTATTTAGCTTTTAAATAGGTAATATATGCATGTGGAAAAAGGCCCAAGAGGAGGACATACCATTCTTCCAAACCTCCTCAGTTCTCCTGGTTCCCTTCTCCAGAGTTAACTACTGTTAACAGTTCTTAAGAACCACCCAAGACATAGACTGTAAGAGTTTAACAGCTCTCACAATACTGACCTGTAGGAGATAATGCAGCCGATGTGTATGAATGAAAGTTTCCTAATAGCTGCATTAGTGAAATAAATATTAATATTTTATTTTTATTTAGCTCAATATAGGCAAATGTTATTTCAACCTGTACACACTACAAAAGTACCAATGAGATAGTTACAATCTTTTCTTCCTACTGAGATTTTGAAATTCAGTGTGTAGGTTTGCTCATAGCACATCTCAGTTTGGACCGGACACATTTCATATGCAAAGTAGTCACCATATTGGACAGCACAGTTCTATAAAGTTTCATGAAATATAAAATATAAGCATTTTTTTAAAAGAAGAATTTTTTTTCAAGCTTGCATACAATATTGATTGTTCTTCGTTTTCTCACTATTTGAACATGGCTACAGAGTACATATATATTGTAAACATGTTATAGGAAAATTAAAAAATACAGAGAAGAAAACTTTCAAATCATCTATAATTCTATTTTTGTTTTATTACGGATACAAGGAATAGTTCTGAGCCTCCACGAATCAGTATTTGACATAAATAAATTTTAATCACAAATTCATAGGTGTGAGAAAGCTGCCCAAGATATCATTCAGTTAAATTTTTATTGTGAGATGAAGGACTTCACTAAGCAATAGTAGATCAATTTGTCTGAAATTTGAAATCTCTCTCTTCCTCCCTCTTCCCTTCCCCCTCTCTTTCCTTCCCTCCCTCTCTCTGTCCCTTCCTTTCAGTCTCCTTTCCTTCTCCCCCCTCCACTCTTTCCTTCTTTTGCTCTCCTTCTCCCTCTCTCTCTCTCTCACCATTCAAATGGAGAGCCAATGGGAAACACTATTAACAACTATCCCTATTTTTTTTTTTTAGGATTTTTAGTTTTTTGGTTTTGTTTCTTTTTTAGTTGGGGTGGGGGCTATGCAGTACATTTCATTGAACAAATAACATGCATTGCCTTTGACAACAAGGGTAGGCAACCTCTTTCTTTGCCTGGAGCCAATTTAAGCCTTCTTACAGCTGTGTTTGGATATGCAGATATGGTACAGAAATTTGGAAAATTACCACGTGAAATTATTGTTTATCTTTTCTTCTCAGGGGAACAAAGTTTTGAATAAGCTTTTCATTGATGAATAAAAATCTCAGTGTCTACTTAACTATGAAGTATGCATTATAAAATCACGGGATTCCATGCCGTGGAAAGAACACCAGGCCAGGAGTCAAGAACGTTCCATATCAGCCTCTCTTCTCTCCAGAGAGAACTTGTAGCTCACTTACCCAGCTGGCTGTCAGCTACCTGCTCCAAGGTGGGACTCAAAATTGTTATACCTGTAACAATCCTACAGTTTTTCTTGCCATACATCAGGGCAATGTTTTTAAAACCTTCCTTTCAAAATAACTATTTTTAATCTTAGTTACAAAAAATGTGTGATTCACATAAGTACAACTGGATATAATTTTTCTAACATTTCCTTATGGTTTATAGCCCAGGTTGGCAAACTGTGAATTCCAAGGCCAGATGTTTTTATAGAACCCCTGAGCTAAGAATAGTTTTTATGTCTAAATGATTGGGAAAAAAAATCAGAAGAATCTTTCATAACATATGAAAATTATATGAAATTCAGATTTTGTGTTCATATATCAAGTTTTATTGGAATACAACTACGCTCATTTGCTTCCTGTTGACTGTGGTTGCTTTCATGCTACCATGGTTGAGCTGAGTAGTTGAGACAGAGACAACAGGGCCCACAGAGCCTAAAATATTTACCACCTAACCCTCTCCATTGATCAGGGACTTTGGCTGGGAACTTGATCCCAGGACCCCTTCATCATGACCTGAGCAGCAGGCAGATGCCCAATTGACTGAGCCACCCAGGCACCCAGGTTGATTTTTTTTTTTTTTATATACAACCACAGAAGCATGGCAGGAGCAGAAGTTGATTCCAGATCTCTCTGATACAGAGTCTTTGCCTTTAACTTCAGTTCCAGAGCACAGACCTTCCCTGCCTATCACTCAAAAGACCCAAGGTTTTTGACAATGAATGCAGAAAGAGCCAATCTGCTTTAGGAATTGCTGATGAAAGAATTGGAGCCTTCAGGACTCTTAAAAAGAAATCAAAATGACATATTCAGCATGAGTTCACCCATCTATAGAATGCGTAACAATGCAAAAGTGAAAAGTTAAAGTTCTAGGTTCCAAAATAGCAAACAATGCACTGCTTTGTTGCAGAGGCAGAGTGGTCTACTCGATGTTTCCAAAGTGCCCACTAACAGGCCACCATCCTTTCATGACAGAATTGTCACCAATATAGACCAAAGGAAAAAACAATAAAGACAATGCCCTGAATTTTTCATGGAATGCAGTTATTCAGCTTAAACATAGCCCTTTATTGTGAGATCCTATCCTCTCAGATTTTGGGTATAACATATATTCTCTGTTTTGCATGATCACGCTACACCGTAGGTTTTTCTTCTCTAATGGACCTACTGGACAGAAGAAAAAGCAGACAACCCTATTTTGGTCTTTTATTTACTTCTTTAATTTCTTGGTCATTGGAATCCTAAAGTCTGGGAACCAGGGGTTTACATGCCCTTTGACCTAGTAATTCAAATTTCAGGAAATGATCCTCCAGAAATAATGTGTTCTGTAGAAAACAATTTATAAACAAACTAAAAAAATATATGCCTCGGTATTATTTGTAAAAAACAAAATTTCCAAATAAAATCATGGATAGTTAAATTATTGTATAATTATAAAATAACTTGAGTCAATTAAAAATCTCTTGTGGGATTTATCTACTGACATGAAAATACTTCCAGTATTCTGTTAAAGGTGAAAAAAGAAACAAAGCTATGTATGAAAAATAGGATTAGAGTTTAATGAAAATTAAATGTATAATTATAATGTGTGAGAAAACATGCCTAAATGTGTTCATAGTTTTTTTGTTTTGTTTGTTTGTTTTTGTTTTTGTTTTTCAGATCAAGACTGTTTTCTTTAACTACTGTCTTCTTTTCCACCCAGTCTGGCCTTTTCTCATAAATGTCCATTACTGCTTGGGAAATCTTTACTTTCTGGTCTTCCGTTCTTTTCATACGTGGGTCCTTTTCTTCTGTGCTCTGAGAGATCTCTAGATGCTGTTTTCTGCCCAGTCAATTCTGCAGTTCACAGCATGTAATGAAGCCTTTGATCCCACTTCCTGTTGGCTTTCTTTGCAGTCCTTCCTGTTCTACTCAGGCATCTCTTCATGTCACAGTCCTCTCTTCACAGCTGTTTGAGGGAGACCATATATATTTGCATCTTAATTGCCATATTATTTTCTCCTGGTTATGTTGGTAAGCTAAGCTAAGAAGACTTCCTCTGAATACATTCCTTAGGATAAAGTTTCTTTCCTCTGGACCTAGAGTAATTATTAATAGGTCTTGTTTCATCCATTTTATTCCTAAATGAAGAGAGATCTCAGGGGCCCCAGTGTTGGCTATCCAGAGGAGATGGCCGTCATACCTTGCTCCTCTTACCATCCACATGGGGATGGTTAGCCCTTTCAGGTCTTTCCCCAGTGCTTGGCTGTTTGCCCTCATGTATCTGGTATACCGAAGTGGGGTCTTCCCCTTATGGTTGAGTCTCTCCCACCATGAACCAATAAGAACAACAGTCTCCCTGGTCTGCAAGACCACCAGAACTTAGTCTCTCCATTTAATCTCCTTTACCCCGTCCACTGTAACAGGTTAAATTACCCCTGCTGGGAATTCATACTGTAAAGTCCTAAACCCTGGTACCTTAGGATGTGACCTTATTTACAAATAGGATTACTGCAGAAGTAACTTGTTAAAATAAGATCATGAGGATGGCTATTATCAAAAAGACGAGATACAAGTGTTGACAAAGGTGTGGAGAAAAGGGAACCCTAGTGTGCTGTTGGTAGGAATATAAACTGGCAAAGCCACCATGTAATACAGAATAGTTGTTTCTCAAAAAATTTTATTTATTTTATTTTTTTTAAAGATTTTATTTATTTATTTGACAGACAGAAATCACAAGTAGGCAGAGAGGCAGGCAGAGAGAGAGAAGGGGAAGCAGGCTCCCTACCGAGCAGAGAGCCCGATGCAGGACTCGATCCCAGGACCCTGAGATCATGACCTGAGCCGAAAGCAGAGGCTTAACCCACTGAGCCACCCAGGTGTCCCTCAAAAAATTTTAAAAGGAATCACTAAAAGGATCCAGCAATTTTACTTCTGGGTATTTATCCAAAGAAAATGAAGACACTAACTTGAAAAATATCCGTACCCCCATGTTCATCGAAATGTTGCATGCAATAGCCAAGACATGAAAACAACCTAAGTACCCATCAGTGGATGAATGGATAAAGAAAATGTGATATATCCATACAATAAGATATCACTCAGCCATAAAAATGAATGAAATCTTGCCATTTGCAACAATGTGGATGGACCTTGTGAAACAAGGTGAAGGGAAATAAGTCCAAGATAAAGAAAACTACCATACAATCTCACTTACATGTGGAACTTAAAAAAAAAAAAAAAGGAAGCTAGACTCATAGATACAGAGAACAGATGGTGATTGGGGAGGTGGGAGGAGTATGAAATGGGTAAAAGGGGTCAAAAGATACAAACTTAAGAGTTATAGAGTAAATAACTCATAGGGCTGTAATGGACATGATGGTGACTATAGTTAGTGATACTGTCTTCCATATTTGAAAGTTACTAAAAGAATAACTTTTTTTTTTTTTCCTAAGAGATGGGGAGGAGCAGAGGGAGACAAAGAATCTTATGCTGGCTCCACACCCAGCTCGGAAGCTGACATGGGGCTTGAATTCACGACGCTGAGATCATGACCAGAGCTGAAATCAAGGGTCCAGTGCTTAACAGACTGAGCCACCCAAGTGCCCCTGAAAGAGTTAACCTTACAAGTTCTCATCATAAGAGAAAAAAAAAATTTCTTTTTCCTAACTTTACCATACTATGTATTAGAAAAGATGTTAACTAGACTTACTGTGGTGATCATATCACAATATATACAAATATTGAATCACTGTGTTGTAGACCTGAAATTAATATGATGCAATATGTCAATTATACCTCAATTTTTTAAAAAATAGGACGAGGTGTCACCTTTCTGTTCATGTCTTCACTAAATTTGCTGCTGCTCCCATTACGACATATTGTTATGCAACAAACCACCTTGAACATGAATGACTTAAAATGTATTGTTATTTCTCCAAAAAAAAAAAAAAATAGGTCATTATGTTGGGCCCCAGTCCACTAGGGACTGGTAAAAAGGGGAAATCTGAATACAGACTCACACACATACAGACACACACACAGGGAAGAGACATGAAAATGTACGTGGAGACCAGGATGACGCATCTCCAAGCCAAGAAATGCCAAAAATTGTCAGCAACCACAGCCCTCTGAGGTAACTAGCCCTGCCCTCCCTGCAGTGTGGGACTGTGGCCTCCAGAGCTATGAGACAAGAATTTTCTGTTGTGTAAGCTCCCCAGCCCAGTGCTCCATTACAGTTGCCTAGCTGACTGACACGCGTACAGAGGCCCCAGGGTCCTCTGGGATCAGGCCCTGACCACCTGAGGACTCTTCTCTCCCCAACTCCACCCAATACTCCATTTCTAATGCACAAGGATGTCAACGCTGCGGCAAGGCCCCTCCCGCGCTGGGCTATTTCTCTCTTCCTGCAGCCTCCTCCACCTGGAATCTGCTAGCCCCCCTCACTCTGGCCCTCTACCTGCAACCTAACCCCTCCTACCCTCCTCATCCATTGCTGCCTTGAAGCCCATGGTCACCTCCTCTAGAGAGCTTAGCTGAATTAGGTGCCTTTTTTAACGTGACCAACCTTAAACTCTGCGTTTGTTTGGGAGTAAAGACATCCTTGTACTTTTGGTGCTAAAAATAAGAAAAAAATAAGAAATTGAGACTAGTCATTCTTCCTCTCTCAATGTTCCTGTAATTCCCTGAGCCTCTTTCTACAATTCTTCTTCCTAAAGTTATATTATGATTATCTGATTTATAGTAGGATGATCTGGTCTCATCAGACCCACACTAGACCAGGATCTCCTTTGGGACTTTGTTTCTTCACACCTAAATCACCAGCACTTCTTACATAGTAGGTGCTCTTAATAAATGTTTATTTATGTTCTTAATAAATGAATGGTAAGAAATGTTAATGTTCTTAATAAATGAATGGTAAGAAAATTGTCAAGTCTGTTCAAGGTTACCCTTGTATAAATGCAGCCACCCATTCATTCACTGACTTAGTTGTCATCCCTGGACTTCCATGTTCCAGTTAGTAGCTTTTATATCCTCCACTAAGGAGCCAAAGACTCCAGAGGAACATGACACTAGAAGTATCCTAGGAAATATCTACTTTATTTAAAAAAAAATACATCAAGGGGCACCTGGGTGGCTCAGTGGGTTAAAGCCTCTGCCTTCGGCTCAGGTCATGATCCCGGGGTCCTGGGATTGAGCCCCACATTGGGCTCTCTGCTCTGCGGGGAGCCTGCTTCCTCCTCTCTCTCTCTCTCTGCCTGCCTCTCTGCCTACTTGTGATCTCTGTCTGTCAAATAAATAAATAAAATCTTTAAAAAAAATACATCAAAAGTAACTATGATCACTGAGCATACTTACAAAGTAGTTTTCTAAGAGTCAAAATTTGAGATTCATCAAGTCCCTTGGAAAATGGAACTTCATATGAACATTGTTTGATTGTTGTTATTGTTGTTTTAAATTAAGTATAGCCTTCAGGGGCGCCTGGGTGGCTCAGTCAGTTAAGCCTCTGACTCTTGATTTTGGGTCAGGTCATGATCTCAGGGTCCTGGGGTCGAACTCCACATCTGTCTCTGCATTCAGCCCAGAGTCTGCTTGAGATTCTTTTTTTTTTTTTTTTTAAGATTTTATGTATTTATTTATTTATTTGACATAGAGAGATAGAGAGATCACAAGTAGGCAGAGAGGTAGGCAGAAAGAGAAGGGGAAGCAGGCTCCCCACCAAACAGAGAGACCAATGCGGGGCTTGATCCCAGGACCCTGAGATCATGACCTGAGCCAAAGGCAGAGGCTTAACCCACTGAGTCACCCAGGTGCCCCTCGGCTTGAGATTCTATCTCTCCCTCTGCCCTTCCCCCTGCTCACACACAGTCTCTCTCAAAATAAATAAATAAATCTTAAAAAAAAATATAGCCTTCATACCAGAAGTTGTTATAAATCCCCCATTTTAATCAATAGCATCTGAGTAGAAAAAATAATTAATTTAAAGACAACTTCCCTGAGAAATTATTATATAGCATTGTGGAATATCTCTGTATTAAGTCAATAGTGAGCATCTTTGTAATATATCACTGTAGTCCTCCACAAGGATCATTAATATTTATTAGTATTTTACTATATGAGCAGATAGCTTTGTATTATTATAGACAATTCTGCAAGCAATATGATTTCAGCCAACTCTTTTTGTATATCCTTATGTATTCCTTTAGACTAAATCCTTAAAAGTGGAATTTTTCAAGTCAAATTACACTTTGAGATTATTTTGATTTAAATATTCCATACACTTCTCTAGCCCTTGAAAACAAGGAAAGTATTTGCTGACACAAAGATTTTCTTGTACGGACTTGTATGGATCCATCTGACTCTTTTCTACTTTTCACAGTTCAGTGTGAAAGATGATTGCATTGCCCATTAACAATCTTCTTGTTGACAAAATGTTTATCTTTACCTAAAAGAGGATTGTGATGAAGATGTTGGATCTTAAGTTAAATACAAAAATTCTCTCTATTTACATGGTTTAGCAGAAAAATAGCTTGAAAGTGCAGGGTGGAGACAAGTTGAATGAGTTCGAAGTCCCAACAGTGTTTTAGCTGTCTCACTGAAAAGACATTCCAAAATCTTGCAGCACAAGAAATACTTTGAACGTCAGCCTTAAACTTAATCCCATAGGAGGGAGGCTTGGCAAGCAAGTCAACATCTTTCTTGTAACCCTAAGAAGTTCACAGATTCCAGTAAGCTTCCATGCATTTTGCAATCCGGATTCTACCCCATGAATCTTGCTTCCTTTAGAGTTTGTGAAATTCTCTAATTTTTCTAAAATATCGTACAGATCCTCTCTCTGTTGTATGTCTCTCAATCATGAAAGGGCCATTTGGATTCATAGTCTCCAAAATCAATAAAACCTACCCCTCCCCAACTAAAGGGGAGAAGGATCTGGAATCACTTTATGAAATGTACCTAATAATAATATGACAACAACGTGCCACGTTATCATAGCTCAAACTACGCCTGAGACAGCCTGGTCTGTACTTGGCTATCTTTGAAACAAAATCACATTCTTCAGGAAGTGGTGTTGGTAACTCAATAAGCAGCAGCTGTTCCTGGGTCTTTGAAAAAAAATGCTTCATCATTTGACCCGTGCTCAGTATCCAGCGTTATGCCCCATTATAACTGAAGGCCAAAGTGGAAAAGTCTACTTTTATAATGATTGGAAAACCTCTGGGCAAAGAAATACATGAGAAAAAAGATTTTTTGCTCTTAAACTGAGTATCCTCTCTCAATTTAGATGTACTCTGTTCACATCAATTTCTCTGTAATGTTAATTTGCACTTATTACCCAGAAATTCCATACACATAAAATGATTGCTCTGCTCCTTCCAATCTTAATAATGAGTGCTCCAACCCCGCACCATTTTAAAAGCTTTCTAAAGACCCTTTTAAGATGAAAGGTGATATCACTGAATGTAATGTTTATTTACAAGATATTATGATCCCAGGCTTCCAGAATACTCAGTATAAATAACAACCCAGCAGCATATGCTGCATTTAATAGAAATTTGATCCCATCAATTTTACATGATCCTACCAAGGAGAGCGTAGAATGCTAATGATGCTAATGAGAATTTGATGTTGACAGAAGATTCATTTATAAATAAAAATGGCCAGAAAGATTATTAAATCAGATGATAGTTTGTCAATATCTATCTCACATTAGGTCTCACTGTCAAGATGACCAACCACACTTTCAATAACAATAATAAATAACAATTACCATTCCTATGTTGTACTTATGTAGCACTTTTCATCGGTGGGCCTAAAAAGATAGGTATTAAATTATCTTCAGACTCCTTGACAGCCTGAGCTTGAAGTATCTACTTCCAAGAGGAATCTAAATCAACATCATGTTCATCATTATACTGAAATGGCTTTGGTCACACTTGTCCAGCCATCTGCAGATGTCATACTTCATACACCCAGATGACCTGGATAAGAGGTCCTCTTGTCCTCTGGAGAGGAGGGAGGGTCCCACAGTCTAGATCATGCTTCCTGTCTGACTTTTCTTATGCTTTAGTTCTCCTGAAGTGTCTATGGAACTGAGAGGTTCAGGGCTTGTATGATCCAAACATGTTTGCTGAAATCTATACAGTTTGTTCCTTGATTAAAATCACTAGAGCTTTCTACTCATCTTTAAGGAAATGAGAAGAACAGCAAACTCTTTTTTTTTTTTTAAATCTAGCTTTGGCAGTAGAAATATAAATAGAATGACAACGTATAAATTATTGTATGTTCTCATTGATTTGACAGATGGTGACTGTCACAGACCCTGCTATAGTACTGTAGAAATTTTGATTCCAATTCACCTGCCATTTGTATGTCTACTCCGTTGGCATCTGATACAGTGACTACAAGTGCCCCCTGCCCAAGTATTGAAGTGTTTAGTAATAGGTGAGGAAACTCACCCAGAGCTGCCCAGGTCTGATTTTCTTCATTCTCCCTTAAGAGACACAGATAACCTTGAACAGGCTGATAAGAGTCCTAGTCATTCCAGTAGGAATGAAAATGAAGACACGTATGAGAAATGACTGGGAAAAAAAAAAAAAGACAAAAGGAAAGGAGGGCTCACAGAAGACATGACAAATGCTTCCAGTATGTATAGGGTCACGTGCAGAAAACAATACCATCCTGAAGAGGAGGAGCCTCCAGGATGAAGACACCAACTTGGGGACAAGTGACAAAGCAAATGTCATGATACCTATTGGAGTTGTCTGGTTAGAAACAAGAGAGAAGAGTAGGTATGGATGTGATGACTACATACTCATTAATTCTGTAAATGTTTACAAGGGACTCACTCTACATCGGGTACTTTCTGAGATGTTGTACACACGATCTGGAGAAACGATAGGCAAGGCATCTGCCATCTTAGATCTGAGAGTCTGGTGAGGGTGGCAGGCAGGATTCTGATCACTGTACTCATAAATAGAGAACCACAGCTCCAGCAAGTCCTGTGGAGGACCGTGTGTGTGGAGTATGAGGTTGACGTAGTCTGGAGTCCAGAGAAATTCCCTGAATAGGAAACACGTGAGAAGAGATCAAAGTAGGATGATAAGTAAGCCAAGTGAAGGGACAAGGACAGAAAGGATTCCAGAGACTGACCAGTCAGACCCAGGGAATGGAAGAATTGGGAAACAGATAAAGGCAGAATAGGAAGGCCTATGGGATCGTGTTCAGGAATTTTGGCTTTATCTTAGGAAAAATGGGAAATTATTAAAAGTGGTTTGGTTTGGTTTGGTTTGGTTTGGTTTGGTTTTGAGGTGGGGAGGTGGTGATATGGTCACATCTGTACTTAAAAAAAGTCATTTGGTCTCTCGAATGGAGAGTGGGTTGTATGGGACCAGAGTGTATCCAAGAACAGAAGGGGGTTGCCCTAACAGGGCATCAGGTAACAGACTCTTGTGAGACCTAGAATTTTAATGTTTTGCATCATCTGTGTTTGGGGTTTGTAAACTTTGTTTCATTCGCTTACTTAATTTAATCAATATTCAATATGCTAGATGATGTTTTGGAAGTAGAAATTAGATTTTATGTTGATTTTAATCATTTCCCCAACCTTCAGTCACTGCAGTCATGGCCAACAAGATTTCCTTTTGACTTTTAGGAACATTATTCTGCATTCTAAGCTATGAGAGGGTAATATAACTGAACTCTGCAACAAAGTACCTTATTGATTATCAAAGTAATCATCAGTAAAGACAGTATTTATTTATTTATACCAATGGTTATCTTTAAAGAGCTGGATGCCAGATTTCACAAAATATTTTTAAAAAAAGAAAATAAAAAGAAAAAAACCCTAATTTAAAAATAAGTCACTTGGAAAACCTGTAAAACTTCTGATGAACTTAAAATTTCTCACCTCCATATTCGCATCATTTCTCATGAGGCCATGTACCTAATACCCGAATGAAGCTAGACCACAGTAGTTTTCCCCTAGTCAGATTAAAAATAGACATATTTATAAAGGATTTATAGACAGAGTTTGGAGAAGTAAAGAAGTTTCTCTAATTCCAAGATGTTCTTTCTAAGTGTCCAGAAAACCAAGTCATTAATTTCCTGGTTGTTAAACTAGTGTGAACTAATTTAATTATTTATTGGTAGTGACATTTTTTCTTCTTGCAGAAGATATGTATGTAAAGCTGTTAGTATTTATTCTTTTTTTTTTTCCACAGTGGTTTATTTTGTGGTTTAACTCCATCATTTACAACAAGCTAAACGATCTAAAGAGGGCTTTTTGTTTTCTATATGCATCCATATGGACATTAAGCCTTTGTTAGGGCAGAGGGTAGGAAGGGAAAGTCAGAAACCTTAAAGGAGGAGGATGAATTCTCACAATCATGAGAAAGCCATGTAAACTTTTAAAGAAAGGCATGGTAAAACCAAGCCATAAAATTCTATTCTTCTGTTTTTACTGTTTTTATGGGAGCTTCACTATGGTTTGAGTCTAATTTGACATTTGATATTCCGACAGTCAAAAACAAAAACAAAACCAAAAAGCCAACAACAACAAAAACACATGCACACACTACTGGGATTATTCTGTTAGGGGTTAGAGCTGTCAGTTGTGCAATATGGTTCGAGTACTTAAGACCAGCAGACACGCAGCGCTTGGGCAAGATTCCCACCTTCCATCCACACTGTGGGAACACAGACATCAACAAAAGCTGGGAGATACTCCAGGGGCAGGGAGAATCCGTGAAGTGAGGACACCCTCCTCCTTAGAGATCGGCTCATTACACACTTACATTCATTCACTCATTCATTCATCATTCAGTCGACAAATATCTGTGCCAGGCCTGGCTTCAGTGATTCTGCCATATTTTTGTGGGAAGAATGAAGCAAATGGCATCATGCCCACGTCACAGCTGTGGAAGGTACAGCAAAAGCTTGAGGGACCTGTCCCGTGAAGAAGCAACAAAGTCAAAACTAAAGGCAGGTTCCCAGATTCTTCACCACACTTCGCTGGGTGTGTTTCAGAGCAGTGGTTCTCAGTCAGGGATGATTTTGGTCCCCAGGGATCAGTGGCCAATGTGTGGAGACATGTTTGATTGCAGTGATTAGGAGAAGTGAGGGCAACTGTATCCGGTGGGTGGAGGCCAGGGATTCTGCTCACCATCTTGCAGTGCACCGGGCAGCCCCACAGCAAGAATGATCAGGACCAAAATGTCAGGAGTACTGAGTTTAGTACTCCCTGGTTCACAGAGAGCTTCTCTGGGTAACAGGAAAAATTAATAAAAATGAAAGGTAGTTTCATCTCAACTAATGTTGATTCTTTCATAAATGAGTTTAAATCCAACATCTCTCTCACTCTTTCTCTCTCTCTCTCTCTTTTTTTTAAAGTGCTTACTTTGCAGACAGGCTTATTTATTTATGTATTCATTCATTCATAAGCGTGACTGCTACTGTCAACCACAAGGCGTAGCACTTCTATCTGTCCGTGATGGCCCCTGGGTTTACAATTACAGAATGTACAGAACAAAAAGTTTTTCCTACTGTCCCGTGAGTACATTCAGTCCACCTGTGGTTTCCCGAGTGAGAGTGTCTCCCTCCTGCAAGGCTTTAATGAAGTGCATACACTGTGTATTATTAAGAATCTGGTAGTTCAAGAGTATTTCATTTGGAGTAAAACTAACACCCTCCGACCCAAGTAACCTCTTCTCCTTACTCATTGAGATGTTTGAATGAAGAGCAAGCTGGAAATTGTAGCCACTGCTGTGAAGATGTTAAAGGTATGGGGAAAATTCAAGGTGTTTACACTGCATCTTTAATTTCCAAGTGCTAGTGTCCTAATACCCATGGGGAGGTAAGTTGGGACAAGACTTGACATCACTATGTACTGCACGGGGCAAGTGGCTTACTTTTACAGATTCTTGGGCTGGGACAACATTGACTTTGTGACTTACCTCACTGTCAAAAACACATTTACATCATTGGGTCATGATTGTAAAGCAGTTCCCCAGAATGAATACTTACAAGAGCTATTGTTACACAATCTTAAAAGTAAGCCATAGACATGCTTTTACTCTTCAAATCTCTATCATCATTTAAGCAAGTGCCCTACCGAGGCATTTTATAAGCCTATTAAAAAAAATACTTTCTGAAACATTGTCTTATCAACTATCATGACATCAAAAAAAAAAAAGTAAACAAGAATAATTTAATTTCTTTCAGAGCATTCAGACTAGTCTTTTCCAAATAACAGAATGGGAAAGCTTAGTGTTCAAGAATCTCATGAACTTCCCTCAGGCTTTGTACCAACACACTGGACTGTATTCTTTCTAGTGTCTAATTGGGTCTGACAAATGTATTTATTTGAAGGGCAAAGCATGAGTGTGTTTGAATTTCTAAGCTTGGTTCTCCCACAGGGGCATGGACATATGTATCTTTCCTTCCCAAAGCTAGACAGTTACATGCAACATGTTACAAATACTCCCAAAAAGTGTGCCAAACAGTGATATTATTTTAGGAGACTAACAGTGGTGTGGAGGGATGAGAAAGAATTTCTGAAAAAGCAGGACCGCCTGAACAACAAAGATACAAAGTAGAGCAGAAACCACTTTGTTTACCGTAAAACAGCTCCTATTTCAGTACCATCAGTCACTCCATCACGTCTAGTGGAATGGAACCTGGGCCACATCCGGAGGCCATGAAAGGAAGTTTGTAGCCCGGGGATCCTAGTCGCAGGGAGTGATAGCATCTACTGGAAAGCCCGAGGAAGGGTCTGGCTCTAGGAACCTTTATAACTAAAGAATTGCTTTATTTTTTTGTTTGTTTGTTTGTTGTCAGTGTTCAAAGATTGACTGTTTATGCACCGCACCCAGTGCTGCATGTAATACGTGCCCTCCTTAATACCCACCACCAGGCTCTAGAAAGACGGTACTGTGATGGGAGTATGGAGGTGATCTTGATGTGAAATGCAATCCCTTCAGCATTCATTCAGTACCTGCAAGCATTTGTTGAGCACCCAATGTATACTAGTTTAACCTTATCTTAGCAGATGGCACCATTCCATATACTAAGGCCGCAGAGGTGAAAACGCACAGCCCTGTCCCAGGGGCTCACAGTTCACCAGGGGGACTGAGGTGTAAATAAGTAAATCTACCACTATGGGAGCCACTGTCGAGGACGGTGCAGAAAGGGGGCTTCACAGACGAACACCTACAAATTCTACGTAAAGAAAGCGACGTGTAAAGTTCTCGAGCATGATTGAGAGTGCAGTATTTGGACAGGGAGGAGGCTCAGAGAGAGTGGAAAGAACACAGTAGAAAGCCCAGGAGCCAATTTCACAACAGTTTATGGAGGATTCTGCAGGAAGAACTCTGTGCAAAGTTTGGAGCAAATGAAGGGTGGTGCTGTCTGCAAGGAACTTTCCATGTTTTACTTCAAAAGGCGTGTATGTTTTTAGCTCCTTGAGATTAACAGCATGTGAAATGTACATGAACCGCCCTTACTTTCAACTTATTGCCTTTAATCTTTTAGTACTCTAGAGATCTGGTTACAAATTCTGCAAAATATGGAAGGAATCTCCTAAAAATGATAAACAATGATCCACGTGGAGACATAGCCAAATAGTATGCAGAAGCAAAAGATGAAATTCAGTCGATGAGCATAAACATTGGGAAAAAAGCTCCATCTCACTAGTAATTCAAAATGTATACTTAAAATGTAAGAAATTTCTGTTGTAATATTAAGTATATACTTAATGTCTTAACCTGGGGAGATTTTGGTGAGTCTATATGTTCACATGTGGCAACTGGACTATGTATCTCTAGGCCCTTGACTCCCAGAGAAAGGGGGACAGCAGACCTCTATGCAGAGATGTTCATTTTAGCATGATTTATAATAATAAAAATATGGCAGCCAACTGAATTTCCCAAATTAATGGGAGCATTAAATCATGCTTCATTCTTTAGCAAGGTTGCATAGAACATTTGTAATTAGTATTGAAATTTATAATTATGGAACTTCTTGCCACAAGGACATATTTTCAATATAATAATTACTAAAAAGGGTTAGAAAATGACGTGTATGCTATGATTTTAACCACATAAAATATTTATGTATATAAAGAAGAATCAGAGATGCCTGGGTGTCTCAGTCAGTTCAGTGTCTGCCTTCAGCTCAGGTCCTGATCTCAGGGCCCTGGGATCAAGACCCGCATCAGGCTCCTTGCTCATTGGGGAGTCTGCATCTCCCTCTCCCTCTGCTCTCCCGTTCTTCTGCTCCCTCTCTCTCTCTTTCTCTCAGAGGAATAAATTTTTTTTTAAAGAAGAATCAGAAGGGAATGTATAATAATAACAGCTAAAATAATGTAAATGGTTTTTGGTTATCTTGACTCCTCAGATTTTCTGTTAATTTTTTTAACATTTGTGCACTGGTAGAATTTGGATCTTTCCATGAACCACATAGTAATGAGATGATATATATATACCACTTAAAAAAATGTCTTGTGTATTTGTAGACCCACATATTCAGTTGAAAAATATACAAGCATATGAAAATTTAAAAATTACCATTTAGGGGGAGAGGGCAGATTCATTCCAAATTCTGCCTTCAGTAGATTTGTGAGTTGTCGTTATGATGCATATATCACTTGATAGTTTGGGCACAATGGCAGAACATGGTCATCTAAATTATCTGTTTATTTCAGAGCTGGAATTAAAAGTTCTTTGCTAGGGGGCTCCAAATGTCAAGAGGCAGAGTCGTGCTTTGGATTGATTCTGTAGATTAGAACATTTTCACCAAAGCATTTGGCCTGTGAGATCTCTAAGTAGATTAATTGAAGTAGAAATGCATTATTTATTATTTCACACTTAGTGAGAGCAATCAGTGAGCTCGGTTTAATAATCATTTCTTTTAGATACTCACCGATGAAGAAGAATTAGGTAAACATATTTGCCTAATCATTATTTGGGAGGTTTATCAGGTTTCAAAATCAGAACAGTATTTTGAAGAGAGAGTAAAATGATGATAGTACCTTTGAACATTGGAAATTGTTATGGGCCCAGCACGCTTCTGCTGTGCCACTCTGCTACAATGTTCCATTTGGAAGTTCTAAGAATCAGACCTGTTTATACAAGGAATGGGAGAAGGTTCTACAATGTCAATGGAGGCTTTTTCTATTCATTTGAGCCTTCAGATTCTAGACAAATCTAAGAGACAGATGACAGGAACACATTAACTCACCTCAGAACTCCAAAGAGTAGTGATTGCTAATTATTTTAGAATTGGGAGAAAGGCTTCCCTTCCTGTTACAGATGCCCGATTCCTGGGAGAACTAAATTCTACAAAATCAAATCTATATCCATTTAAGGGAAAACTGAACTGCCTGGGCAGTATTGTCACTTCTTGGGTGCCTCTTAGTCCTTACCCATTGCTCATCCCCACACCCCATGTGTGAGTTGTGTCCTACTTCATCCAGTACGGACTGACCTAAGAGAATTCTCCTTTTAGTGGGGGCAGCCTTTGACTGGGGAACCACTGATCTGTGGTTTCTAGCTGTGAAAGATTGGGTAGAAGATCCACGTGATGAATTTAATCTCTGGGGAGGACCTTATCATGGGCTCACATCACATTAAAGTCCGACACTTCCAGTTTTGTGATATGGAGCAAAGTACTCACGCTTTCTGGGGTTCAGCTTCTTTCCTGTAGATGACATCTATAACAGAGGGGTATTATTGGCCTCTCCAGGGGCTTGCTTATACATAATAATTGCCCGATATACAGTGAAACCTCCATATTTCTTCTTCTTTTAAAAATTTTATTGTGGTAAGATCACTTAACATGAGATCTACCCTCTTAACCAAGTTTTAATGCACCATCTAGTCCTGTTAACTTGAGACTGCTGTACAGCGATCTCCAGAGTTTATCACCTTAAATAATTGAAACTTTATACCCTTTGAACAAGTCCCCATTCCCACCTCCAACCCAGCCCCTACTCCTGGCAACCACCATTCTACTCTCTGCTTCTGAGTTTAGGTGTTGTAGATGCCTTATATACATGGAATCATGTAATGTCTGTACTTCTGTGACTGGTTTATTTTACTTAGCATACTGTCTCCAAGGTTCATCTACATTGTTGCATATGACAGGATTTCCTTCATGTTTGAGGCTGACTAATATTCCACTGCATGTATATAATCTTTTTTCTTTTTTAAAAGGTACAGGTCTGTGACTCATCAGTCTTATATAATACCCAGTGTTTATTACATCATGTTCTCCCCTTAATGCCCATTACCCAATTACCCCATCCTCCTGACCCCTTCCCCTCCAGCAACCCTCTGTTTGTTTCTCATGATTAAGAATCTTATGGGTTGTCTCCCTCTCTGCTTTTGTCCTGTTTTATTTTTTCCTCTTTTCCTCTATGATCCACTGTTTTTTTCTTAAATTTCACATATAAGTGAATTCATATGATAATTGTCTTTCTTTGATTGACTTATTTCCCTTAGCATAATATCCTCTAGTTCCATTCACATCATTGCAAATGGCAAGATTTCATTTTTTTATGGCTGTGTACCACATCTTTATCCATTCATCTGTCAGTGGACATCTGGACTTTTTCCATAGTTTGGCTCTTATGGACATTACTGCTATGAACATTGGGGGGCCTGTGCCCCTTCTTTTCACTACATTTGTATCTTTGCTGTAAATACCCAGTAGTGCAATTGCTGGGTCATAAGGTAGCTCTATCTTCAGCTTTTTGAGGAACCTCCATGCTGTTTTCCAGAGTGGTTGCACCAGCTTGCCTTCCCACCAACAGTGTAGGAGGGTTCCCCTCTCTCTGCATTCTCGCCGACATCTGTCATTTCCTAACTTGTTAATTTTAGCCATTCTAACTGGTGTGAGGTAGAATTTCATTGTACCACATTTTTCTTATCCATTTATCCACTAATGGATATTTAGGTCACTCCTACATCTTGGCTACGGGAATACTGCTTAACTGAACATAGGGGTACAAATGTCGCTTTAAGGTTCTGATTTTAATTCTTTTGGATAAATGCCTTATGGCTTTCTCATGGTCCTGATGTCTTCTGTGATGTGCTTGCAATTATTACTACTCTGACCATTGATGCCAATAAAGATACATCTACAAACCTCGACAATAAATTTCTCATTTTTATCCTGTACAAAACCGCTGAATAAGATTTGGAAGTAAAGGGTTCATGAAGCATTTTGTGGTAGCCTAGTCCTGGCTTCCAAGGTGAAAACATTTGAGAGGTGGTGAGTGAAACACAGGGTCTGTCTAAGGACTCATAAAAACGATATTGAGAAGAACATGAACACTAATCATGGACCTTCCTTTCATTCCCCAAGATAGTAAATACAAAAAGGTGATCAATTTATAGGACTCTTGCTACACATTTTCCCCATTGGCTGCTGGAACTCATGCACTTAGGACTCTAAATGCTGTGTTCTCACTCATATACACTGTGTAAAAATTTGGATGGTCTCTGCTGCCAGGTTGCCAAATACAGCTTTTAGAAGTCTTTCCTAGAAGGAAATGAAGGCAGGGCAGTGCAAAAGCTAGTGGCACATAAGTAAAAAGAAAAAACAAAATGAATAAAAGGCCAGAGAACCTATGGATTTAAAAGTTGATAACTTTTATTATGCTTTTTAAATTTAAGAAAGTCCTAGAATTTCTTCCAAAAGATCACAGTCACTTAAAATCAGATTTTTGTTGCTGTTTTCATGAGCAGTTAAATCTCCATTAAAATCTTTGAAAGTTGCAATTCGTATATTGAAAGCCAGCTTAATTAAAGTGACATTATAGAAGCTGTTCGTCAAATATTAGCAACTGTAATATATGGCAGAAACTGAGTCCTAGGGACTCCTGGAATTTGCTCTCCAGAGAGTCCCTTATGCTGCAGACACTGTTTCTTTTTTGGATATGTTGCATGGGGTTGGGAGGGAGGGATGCCAGAGAAAATAAGAGAGAGCCCGTGGTTAAGAAGATATGACAGCAAATTAATTACAGTGGGCAAGAAAAAACCCATTGTGAGGCCAGAAGACCAGGGCGATACAGAGCAGACACATCTATTGTCCTTGACTTTGTTTATTGTCCTTTACCATGACCCTGAGCATAGAGTGGAGTCATGCAATTGACAAGGATCTAGCCCGTCTAGGCACACACATTCCCTTTCCTTTAGGACAGTCACCAGTCCACTGGCACATACTGTGATCACTCCTTTAGGACAAGGTTGACTGTTTGACTGGTTCTGTAGCCCCTGGTCATTTTCCATGAGACTTTTAGGGCTCACAGAGAAGCGTACAGAACCTGTGGAATCTTTTCACTTGGGAACCAATTATTTGATGAAGATCCAATCCATAACTATGTTTGTACCCAGAGTAGATCCAAACAGAGACCACCACTTCACAGTCACTATGGGATCCCATTCCTGCTCACAAAACATCTGGAATCAAGGTCAATTCTTATAGTAGCCCTGGTGGTACAACAGGCTAGATTATGTCATTCCAGAAGAAACTGAGAGCATAGAAATTATTGATTAGAAGAGAGAGATCTTTCAGTAATTTAATAAGCCATGCTTTCAGTAACCAAAAAACAACAACAACAACAACAACAACAAAACTTAACAGCTTTGGATTGGATGTCTGTTTCTCAAAATTTAACATAAGCTACTGGGTTTTGTTTTTGTTTTTGTTTTTTTAAAGAATTTATTTATTTGACAGAGAAAGAAAGCACAAGCAGGCAGAGTGACAGGCAGAGGGAGAGAGAGAAGCAGGCTCCCCACCGAGCAAGGAGCCAGATGTGGGACTTGATCCCAGGACCCGGGGCTCATGATCGGAGCCAAAGGCAGCCACTTAACTCTCTGAGCCACCCCGGCGTCCCATATTGAGTTCTTTTTAATTGACCAAAATATCCTCAACAAAATATAGAAATGAAATCACAACAATTCTTAAATGAAAGATGGACAGAATTTCACTATAAAGATCTGCAGAAGTGGGGAAATGTTTGACCAAATGCTTAATTAATTTTTCATGTGCAAAAATCAAGGATGGTCTACCCCCAACAGTTGTCAAGTAACTAGAAAATTGTTTCCTATTCAGTTTAAGAGATATAGCTATTGATTAAACACATAGTACATGTGGTTTTCTGAAGTTTAACAGAAATTCATATTTCTCATACACAGTAGGCATGGCTCTGTATCTCATATTCTCCAGATCCTCATAAAAAACCCTACAATGCATATCCTATTATTATCCCACCACTACCCAGGAGGATGCTGAGGAGGAGAAGGCTCATATGACATTCCAAGGCCACACAGATAGTGAGCTAAGAATTCAGCAAGAATTCAAACCCAGGCTGTCTGGCTCAGAACCCATGCTCTGAACCACAAAGCAGTGCCACCTCAAATTCCACCTTCTGTAGAATTTTGGAAACAGGAAGAATTCCCTGCACATGTGGAAAAGGTGTGTGATATAATCATTGTTTTATAAACATCATCCCATTTGGATCTTAAGGCAACTGAATGCGGGAGAAAAGTCAAGTATTGAGTATGATGACTGCCATGTTTGGAGGTAAAGAAATTATGGGTAGGGAGGTGATGTGCCACTGGCCCAATGTTAATAAATTATTAAGTACTACACCTTCCAATCGAAACCAGCTCTCTCTCCACTCTACCTATGCTTAAAATGGAAAGTAAAGCGGAACCTTGAAAATGTAGAGGGTGGCTACTTTGTTCTAATTTAAAAATCTGGATTCTGGAATGCAGGCATGTTCTGAAGTCTGGGATACAGGGGGACAGAGACAGGACTCTGCTTGGTGCAGCAGGATCCAGGGAAAGGAAAACCGTCCTTCTGATTCTGCTCAGTGGTTGGAGGGTGGCTTGGAGGTTCTGCTGGCATGGGATGCTCGGGTGTCAATACAGAAGAAATCCCTAATTTGGAAACGGTGATACTAAGTATAAGAATAAACAGACAGGTAAGACCATGCTTCTGTCAACTGGAAGATTTTTCCTACCAAAACTTGGCTCTGTTCTTAAGGTGCTTATCGTCAGTGAAAAAGATTAGAGTTGAATGCACCAAAATTTAGAATGCTGGATACCTCATTTCCCAAAAGTTAGTTTTCTAAGCACCGAGTTTTATTGCTGGGAAATTACTATGGCCTGGTATTAAGTACTGAGATGATGATGGGCTTAGAACTAAAACAAAATTTAGAGAGCTTTGAAGTAGAAAAAGACATTGGTATTTACAATGTATATTTTAGAGAAATGGCAGTAATGAATGACTTTCAGAGGGAAAGTAAAATTAGGCTGTGAAAATAGCTACCTTTGTTTCACTCAAAGTGAGTCACTGTCTGCAGAACTCTCCAGAAGGGGAGTGTGGGCGGCCAGCCCCAGTCGCTGCTGTGATCTTCAGAGATGTCGGAGCAGGCAACATGCCTGCTAATGAGACCTCAGAAGTGTCTGATTATCTCCTCTAATTGCTCTAAATAATTGGAGAGCTGCATGGCCTGGCCTCTCCTTCCCAAAGACGGCCAATTCAAATATGCAAATCTAAAATTATTTGAATACTGCTCTAATTGGAGTCTGGGCTACCCATTATTTGCTGAAGAACAAAACAATCTGACTTACCAAAAAAAAAAAAAACTGACTATCAAATCTATCATTTTAAGCTTCACTGAACTCCCCAAATTACCCACAGGCAGTCCTGACAGGGAGCACTTTACAAGGAAGTTGATGACCTCTAATTAAGACACAAGGAACTTCTAGTTATGTTAATATTTGAAATTGAAATGGTTTGACCTCTGCTATTCCATAAAATACCACCAAGCACAGTGCCAAGCCGGGCACCTTATAGCTGACAAAATGCCCAGTAGCACAGTAAACATATTGTGAAGACACAAGTGCCAACTCCCTTCCCCCTGAGTTGTAATATTACGGAATGGCAAGTCGGAAATGTCATAGGTGATGACACGGTTTTCAGTAGAAACTTGATCCAGCAGAAGCTACTGGGCAGCTCCGTGCCACCAGGAGTTGAGGTCTGCATGGCACACTTTTTGTTCACCTTCTTTTACCTAGAGCAGCCTGTACCACATTCTCTCCGTTTACCTTCTCCACCTGCCCTTTTGAAATGAGTCTCATCTTCTCTCCTCTCCTGCCCTTGTGTCTGTGCTTCACTGTGCCCTGAGACACCTGTTCCTGACCCCTCCAGTAACAACTTAGGCTTTTGTTTTGGTTTCGTTTGTTTGTTTTTTATATTTTTAGCTTATCATTGCATCCACCTTAGTAACACTCATTTTACCACAACTACCCAGATAAGGTGTTTATAAAACCCTACCTTCTCATTTAATGTCTGCCAACTCCATCTCTTTGACCTATATCCTGTCTTTCTCATCTGAACAGAAACGAAAACCCTAAACTTCTCTCAACCATACTCTTGTCCTCTCTCTCCCCCTTTCATCCCTGCCAAATTTCTTGAAAAAATAGTTGCTACTCCCTGCTATTACTTCCTCATCACCCAAAGTGTCTTTGACTTTTACAATTTGTTCTTCAGTCCTACACTAAAGAGAAGTTTTCTGTACACATTAAACGTTAAGGAACTCCTGCTACCAAGACTTGGAACCTCAATTGTTCTAAAGGCTAATGCAGTTGAATCTTAAGTCATCTATATAATGTCTTCTTCCTGAATATCTTAAAGTCAGGTTATAACAAATCCAAAGTCTCATACAGATACTGTACTGATCAAGGGAAACAAATGCTTGACACCATTGTGGTTCCATCCCAGTGATCAGTAGTGCTGGATGTTGGAGGGTGTTAGTGTTGTTATCATGCTGAGTGGCCCAACCTAAGAAACTTTTTTCAAAAAGTTCTCTGCACCATCTCTTTCAAAATCATTTAAACTGCTCAAATGTTCCCCTTGCTTCTATTCTATGGTGAAACACTCATCTAATTCTGCTCTTATCTGTGATGGCTTCTCTTCTTTAGTGGGTCCAATTCCTCCCTCACCCAGAGAGAGGAGGTCTCCAGGAGTCAGCTGTCAGGGGATCTCTATGCCTCCTACACTATCTTCCCTGTGATTTCCTCATAAACAGGACTCTCCTTGTCCCCATCTTGTCTGTGGGTCATTCCCAAATGTGGAGAGCCAGGTCAGCCTGCACCATAAACTATCTGCTGAACAGATCATGATGCACAAATATATCCCACCAGCACATAAAATCTAACATATTAAAAGTGAAACACATCTTTTTTCCTTTCTTCTTTATAAAGCTTATTCCACTCTCCTTTCTTTCTGTAAAAACCATTACCAATTCCCAGGCCCCAGGCTATGAAACTGAGCACCATCTCTGACTCTTTACTCCCCAAGTTAATTTCATCTCTCAAAAAGATACAGAGCATGTTATTCTGCATCCAAACAGCTGGTTGGAATAAGAAGAAAGGAAATCTTGGAGGAAAATGTTATTTTAGAGGATGTAATGGCCACTAAAAGAATTAAGGGAAACAAAAGTTTCATTTGACACCTACAGTGTTCCAAAGACTATAGCAGGTGGGTATTTTTTTTTCAAATATAACAAAAGAAAAGGTCTTATTGCAAGAAGGAAGGGTATTTTGCAAAAATGAAGTTCTGATGACAGACTAGAATATCCTTTAAGAGGAAAATCAAGTCCATCATGTCTATGGGGATAAGCAGGACTGTCCAGGGGGTACCCCAGCAAGCTGGGGAACTCCAACACCTGGATAACAGAAGGAAAGATGGGCTCATGACCAGTAGCACCAGATTGTAATGAAATTATTGGAAATTCTGAAGTACCACAGCCTACTGAGTCTTAAAAATTCCCAAGGAAAAAAAAGGAGGGGGCGGGTTTTAGTATTATATTGCACTGAGAAAGAGGTCAGTGTGTGTCATAGACAATGGAAAGAAATTGGAACTACCTCAGTTCCTATGAGGCATCTCTTTTGTTGAGAAGCTGGTTTGCCTACAGACTTTGTGCAATGATGAAGCTGACACCTGAGCTAGTGATAGGAGAGTTGGTCTTCTTGGAGTACCCACTGTGTGCCATATCATTCTCATTGACTCCTTACAGCCACCCTCCAAATTAGGATGTTAGGTTTACAGCTGAAGGAACTGACACTCTTCAGGATGCTCATAGCACTCAGCTACAAAATGTCCAAGCCAAGGTTTGTACATTGCAAGCTTTGAAAGTCAAGGAATTAACCACTACGCTGGACCATTTCCCAAGTCTGTTATCCCTGTTAACCCAACTCTTAGATGGGACATTTGGCAGGCATGGCAACTGAGTCATCAGTCTCTAAGGAACCATAGGGAATGTCAGGGGGGATCTGAGACCGATGAAGAATATATGTCTGAATTACAAAGGGGAACAGTATCAGTTCTGGCAAAATGACCGTTTTTAACATGACTCAAGAATCAACTGTTCTGCATATAGTTTTTGAGAACTCGAACAGTGGAGAGCACTAGAAGCAACACGGGTTCTTCCAAAGAGACTAAGTCAGACTCTCTCTCTTTTCATTTCCTCTACCATACTTTAGCAAAGTAGGCAATCGGACAGGGGCAGAAGCACAGCCATTTCAGATGGGTGAGGAACATCAGGACATTTAAGTTCATGTGGAACATCCTCACCAAGGTATCACTTTGCCTTTCCTGGTCATCCCTACTGTAGGACACTCAGTGACTGGTAATAATGCATTTATGAAGAGTGAAACTATTTTGGAAAGCTTAGATGAGTCAACAAGTATTCTCTTACTGAAATGTAAGTAATTTTTTTTTTTTTTATTAAGCTATAATATACTGTCATGGAGCCTTCCACCTCTTGGGTCTGCTTCAAACACTGGAAGGAATTCAGCACAAATCTGACCCTCCTTTCCACGTGAGAGTGATTCATATTTAAGCACAGTTGGATTCCTCACTTATACTCCTTAGCTCTGTTTCTCCAATCAGTCTTCCATGAAGAAGAGTTTTCCTTACATCAACATTACCCAACTTGCTATGTTACATAAGAACCACTTAGGGACCTTGTTAATATTTTTAAAGACCTTTTCAAAGTGTGAAATTACTCCATCATTCAGACAAGACTGCAGAACATCCTAGCTTTCACTCAACTTTATCAATTCAATTTATCAATTCAAATCTCTTTATCAATTTAAATCCCTTTCTAAGAATGGTCACTGACACCTCAGACCCCCCATTCATTGTTCCCAGGTGTCATTTACTTCTCCCCCTCCTTGTTATGGGTTGAATCATGTCTCCCCAAAATTCATATATTGAAGTCCTAATCCTCAGTACCTCAAAATGTGACCTTATTTGGAAATAAGGACATTGCAGATGTAATTAGTTAGGATGAGATCATACCAGAATAGGAATTTCCAGCCTCCAGAATTAGGAGATAATTAATTTCTGTTGTGTAAGCTGCTCAGTGCATGGTACTTTGTACAGAAGTCCTAGCAAATTAATACACTCCTTAAAAATGATCCCTATCATGGAGTAAGTATGAGTCACTCATAACATGGAGGTTTGTGGGGTTGTTTCATGGGATCTTCCGAACAACCAAGACTATACTTTCCTCCTTCCTTCTTTGTTACTTGTTGGAATTGTGGTGTTTCGGTGGCTAGCCAAAATCCTCTACCATTCACAGTGCTGTGGCCCAGTCTCCCATTCTGCTCCAAAACCCCCATATGAGCTGTGAAATTTACCCTCATCTCTATAACTATCTTTTTTCCAGGATTTTATTTATTTATTTGAGAGAGAGAGAGAGAGTGCCTATACAAGAGTCATGGGGAGGGAGAAGCAGATTCCTCACTGAACAGGAAGCCTGATGTGAGGCTCCACAATAGTCTCGATCCCAGGACCCTGAGATCATGATCTGAATCAAAAGCAGATGCTTAACCGACTAAGCCACCCAGGTGCCCCAACATCTCCATCTCTATTATTCTGGATTGGGGCAAATAAAAGGTATTTGTTTAAGTTATCTATTGATGCATAACAAATTTCCCCAAAACCTCATTGCTTAAAATTGTTTTTATCACACATCCTCTGAGCCAAGACTTGAGCAGTGAAAGATGAACTTCCAAGTTCACTCACATGACTGTTGGCAAGATTCGGTTTCTCCTGCACTCTTGGACCGAAGGCTTCAGCTTCTTTCAGGCTGCTGGAGAAAGGCTACCTTCAGCCCTTTGCCATACTGGCCTCTCCAATGGGGCAGCTCACCATGCAGTGGGTTGTTTCTTCAGAGTGAACAAGTGAGAAAAACCAGATAGAGAACAAGCAAGACAAGTCACTCTGTTAAAATCTAATCTCAGAAGTGACATCCCATTACTTTTGCCACATTCTATTTATTAGAAGCAAATCACCAGGTCCAGTGCACACTTACAGGGAGGTGATTCCACAAAGATATGAATTCCAGGGAGTAAGGATCAGTGGAAGCTGTTTTAGAAGCTGCCTACCACATCATCCTTGGGCTCAGTGCCTTTCAATCTCTCTCCACGTATGGCTGTGTGACTTGTTTCTTTTTCCCTAATTTCTTTTGAGTTTGCAGCTTTGGCCCTGATCCAATAATATCTGCTAAAGTAAGTCCTGATGCTGTACTTCATGTAGAACCCAGACAAACTGGAAGTCATCCAAGGGAAAACAACCATGATGGTGAAGAAACATGACATGACAAAGGGCTGGGCTAGAAACTAGTGAAGGGACAGTACAGCTGTCTTCAAATAATTGAAGAAAAATCATGTGGATTGATTTAGTACTATCCCAGAGAGCAGAACCAGGACCCATTTTTGGAAATGATGCAGAAGATTTCTGGCTTACTCTAAGGAAAAAGATTCATATTGTCCCAAGGTGATAACAGATGCATTGGAAGATAGTGAGATTGCTATTAGGGCATCAGATCTTGGCTCACCACCTACCACCTATATTCCAGGGAGATGCAGGGGCAAGGCATGGCTGGGAAGTCTGTCCACAAGGTCATTTTTAATGTAGTTCTGTGATGAAATCAATTGCAAGCCAATTTTAAATCAATACCACTCTCATTATAACTCCAGTTTTTACCCTTCTTTTCACTACCAACAAGATCAAAACAATATTCCTAGCTCTCTGAAATGTTACAAAGGTCTCCCTCCAATCTTCCACATGTGAATTGGTCATATTAAATTTCCAGGGGCATGATCTACTCAGGACATTCCTTCTTAGCCAACTTTTCTTGATGGCCCCATTATCTTTGGAATAAAACCCAAACCTCAGAGCCAGCCAAAATCAAGCTCCAACCTCCAACCCCTAGCCTCTCCCTACTCTTCTCCATATGTGTGTCATGGTGTCTCAGTTCAGGCTGCTATAACAAATTACCATATAGTATGTGGCTTAGACAACAAGCACATATTTCTCATAGTTCTGGAAGCTGGGAAGTCCAAGATCAAGGGGCTAGCAGATTCATTGTCTGGTGAAAGCCTGCTTTCTGGTTTGCAGATAGCCATCTTCTCATTGTATACTCCCATGGCAGAGAGCAAGGTGGATGAACTCTCTGATGTCTCTTCCTACAAAGACATTACCCCTGTTCATGATGGCTCCACCCCCATGACCTAACTACCTCCCAGAGACCTCATCCTCTTGAAACCATCATATTGCAGGTTAGGATTTCAAGATACGAATTTAGGGAGGACACAAACATTCAGTCCACAACATGTGAGATTAGACTAGATACTTCATCACCACCAAGTTTCTCCTCTGGGCAAAAAAGTAAAAATGAGTGAGACCCTGGCTTTGCCACCAGCAGTCTTACCATTTATGGAGCAGGAAAGAGGGTAGAGATAAGATACAAACACAGAAACTAAAACATAAAGTTTTAGTGTCCTGAATGGTTGAAAAGTCATAACGACTCCTATCTCAGGAAATCAAGAAAAAATTTCTTGAAGAATTTGTGGAATTTGAACAGGAAGAGATAGAGTCGGGATTTGATCACACTTTCCAGCTAGGAAAAAACAAGTATTTCTTCCAATAATTCTAAAGGAAAGAAAGAAAATGTGAGTTCTTTAAGTCATAAATATTAACAGTAACTCTCAGCATTGACAGACCTCAGCCATTTCTATTCTCGAGTATTCCAGTAAATGAAATATTAAAACATGGTTTCCATATTGTGGTATATTTTTAAATTTTATGTTAAACAAATTAATGTTCTTAATATGTACATACAAGTATAGTATCTCATCAACTAAAGATATTGCTAAAGTTCCAAGGTTGAGCCACTTTATGATGTGAAGTCCAGGAAAAATGTTCCTCCTCCTCCCCACCATAGATCAGGAGTATGAACCACTAAGAGAACCTTGGAACAGATATTGCAGGACATTGATTCCCAGAAAGATGACAGATTTCTGGAATACTATGATATATTTTAGTAATCTGAGCTTATGCTCACTAGATTCAGAAAAGATGGTGCCTGAGCACTGGACATGGAGTTCCAGTGATATGACTCTAACCAAACAGACAACTTGAGGTTTTGGATCCTTTTTTTTTTTTTTTTTTTGAGGAGATTGGCCAAGATGTCCTTTGAGATTGCTTAAATTCTAACATCCAGAATTTTGTCCATTTTTTAACTATATAAGTATAACTTCATTCAGCATAACAATAAAAAATATAGCAACTCAGTCAGAATGGCTAAAATTAACAAGTCAAAAAACGACAGATACTGGTGAGGATGTGGAGAAAGGGGAACCCTCCTACACTGTTGGTGGGAATGCAAGCTGGTACAGCCACTCTGGAAAACTGTATGGAGGTCCCTCAGAAAGTTGAAAATAGAGCTACCCTATAACCCATCAATTGCACTACTGGGTATTCAATGTAAAGATACAAATGTAGTGATCTGAAGGGGCACGTGCACCTGAATGTTTATAGCAGCAATGTCTACAATAGCCAAACTATAGAAAGAACCTAGATGTCCATCAGCAGATGAATGGATAAAGATGTGGTGTGTGTATGTGTGTGTGTGTGTGTACACACACACACACACACACATACACACACACATTGGAATACTATGCAGCCATCAAAACAAATGAAATCTTGTCATTTGCAACAACATGGATGGAACTAGAGGATATCATGCTGAGTGAAATAAGTCAATCAGAGAACGATAATTATCATATGATCTCCCTGATATGAGGAATTTGAGAGGCAGAGTAGGGGGTTTGGGGGGTAGAGAAGGAAAAAATGAAACAAGATGGGATCGGGAGAGAGACAAACCGTAAGAGACTCTTAATCTCACAAAACAAACTGAGGGTTGTTGGGGGGAGGGGAGGTATGGAGAGGGTGGCTGGGTTATGGACATTGGGGAGAGTGTGTGATATGGTGAGAGTTGTGAAGTGTGTAAGCCTGACGATTCACAGACCCTGGGGCAAATAATGCAGTATATGTTAATAAAAATAATTAAAAATTTATATATAGCAACTCAAAACATTTTTTAAATCTTTTAAATTGCTATTTTCTTGCCAACTGTCAGAATAACTAACAGTGTGTACACACACACACACACACGCACACACGCATTTTATCAGTTTATGAATTATCCTAAAATCACTCACCACCTTTGAAAGCACTCGTTTAACAATCAAATGGACAAATTTGCATAGAGACAATTTATTTGGTGTGGTGGAGTCTACGAAACACGAATTTCCATCCAGTATGTTCACATCATTCTGTAACTTCAAATAAAATTGCACTGAAATCCATTGAAACAACTCATTTGGCACATTTTATTTGGCAAAAAGAAGGTCGACCAAAGTTAAAGTATAGATTCACTTATTCAATAGTGTGTGATTTTTGTCAAAATTTGTCAACACTTTCTGAAAAGATATTGTGAATGGACAGAAAAAGGCAAAATGTCATGCTAGATGCAGCCGAGTTTTGCTTTGATCAGTCAGTCAATGCTTATTACCTTTAGAACTTTAAATTATGTGCTCAAAACCTTTTATTCCTTCCATACCATAGTCAGATTTCTTCCCTCCTCCCTTTCTAGCAAGAGTACCCTTGTAATATGGATAGTTTCATTTTTGAAATTTTAAGCTATCCAATTATATTAGTCAAAGGGTGCCAACTTTCAGGTATGTAAGAGGAGTAAGTCCTCAAGAGCTATCCACAGCATTAAGCCTATATGTAATACTGTTGTATACCTAAAGATTTGCTAAGTGGTATGTGGTACCCACATAGCATATGGTAAGTGTTCTTATTAGGAGAATAGTAATAATAATAATGAGGATAATACAAACCTTTGGAAGTGATATATATGTTTATGGCAGAGAGTGTGATGATCTCACGGTTGTGTAATTACCACCAAACGCATCAAATTGTAGACATTAAATGTGTTGATCACAGCCCAGAAAGTGGTTTTAAAAAAGAAAAAATCTTAGGGCTCCTGGCTGGTAAGTCCAGCATCCAACTCTAGATTTTGGCTCAGGTCCTGATCTCAGGGTCATGAAATCCAACCCTAAGTTGGACTCTGTGCTGGGCATGAAGCCTGCTTCGGATTCTCTCTTTCCCTCTCCCTTTGCTCCTCCCCCCACGCTCTTTCTTTCTAAAAAGAAAATAAATTTTAAAATTTTAAAAAGAAGGAATCTTAATAGCATTTTCCAACAGACATGATTTTATAATCATAAGATTAAAAGTACACCAGCAAATGTAAGATGATCGTATCATCTACTACAGGGAACACTACACATAACATATAGACTTAACAAATGCAAAGAAAAGTGGTCTTTTGCTCTTCTTTTCATTCCCAAACTCCAAGTTACTGGAAAAGATATGAGCTCAATAAGGAAAATTGCAGCTTTGTTTCCCTTGTACTTTGCATGCTGTACAGAAACTGACCACCACAATAGGAAAATATTTACTAGATTCAATTCACTTAAGATCAAAGATCTATGGTTTGTTAAGTATCCTACCAAATTATTTTCAGAACACAGACTGTGAACATACACTGGAAAAACATCCAAGTATTTAAGCATGCAGTAATTTATGTTGATTTCTATTGCCAGCTATTACTGCTCAATGCTCAACATTACATCCTGTGTTGAGGTGGGCAAGGTAACGAAGCATTAAGTCTGGCCTGGGCTGAGAACAGCCCTGTCTCGGCTCTGTGCCCATGAATGAACATACGTCAGGGTAGAGCCAAGCCAGCAGAGTGTCTGGCATTTCTTCCTGGCTGACCTTTTTTTCTTTCTTTCTTTTTTTCCTTCTTTCTTTTTTTTTAATACTCTGAATGTGTGCATGTTCCAATAACTGGGCTTAAGTTCTGCCTTATAGATGTAAGACAGGTCTTTGGCTTGTCTGTGGCTGAGCTTTCCCCTCAAACTTTCTGGCATGCTTTAGAATGAATACTTAGACATAATTTGAGGCACATCTCTCATCAGAGCCTAACTGAACTATCAGTTGGTTGGACGTAATGAACTTCCCTCTCGATGGCGTTCATTGGAGTTTCAGCTCGCACTAGCGCATTTACTGGCCTGATGGGACATGTTTTAAATTATAGAAGACAGGGGACCTCCATCTATCAGAGAGTTTTCCTGAGGATCTTTATGCAATTCCTAAGTACCGTAAAACTTACTAAACTCACAGCTTCCCAGAGAGGTGTTGATAAACAGATTTACATTTTGTATGGTTATTTCACAAACTTATTAATGCTTAGATTAGGACTTCCTCTTATTAGGTGGGTAGGTGTAATATGTTCTCAAATGGAGTATAAGATCGAGTTGAAGGATAAAACCTTCAGCTTCCAGCACATTCCTTAATATTTAGGCATTCGCGTTCCTTTGTAAAGAAAATCTTCATACTGAAAAGAAAAAAACATAGCAGCCTGATAGGTGAGGGAATAGAATGATTCTCTTGGGAACCAAGGGAACAAGAAGGTTTCGTATCTTCTTTTCTCTTCCCAGACGTAGCTACAGGCAAAATTATAGAGTAAGTCAAATTAATCTCCAGTAGCTCCTCCCTCCTTCTTCTGTGCTTTGGTTCACTTTCCCTACTACCTCTTCTCTCCTCTCTACAAGCAACTGCTGTATAGACTTGCTCTCTTTTCTTTTATCAAAACATAGCCTAAAAACAAAACAAAACAACAAACTTTGGATGAGGATGTTATATCAGTCATTCACATCTTAGTATAAACTGAAGTAAATATCTTATTTTGATCATTGTGATGTACATTCTCTTCCTTCACTAAAAGGAATTTCTGGTACCAAGGTAGAATGGATTATTTAAAACAGAGGAGGAATTTCCCAGCATACCTGAACTTGCAAACTTACTCTGCTAGCAACATAAGGCCATCTCTGGGCTACCTCAATCATTTGCTTCTGTATTCAATCTCTTGGCCAAAAGTTATGATATAATCAATTCCAGGACAAATCACTTGTGCATGCTGGAGACAGTAGGCACTACAGGGATTCAGAGAAGGAAGACTCTTCTTGGTTGAAAAAATTCTTCAAGACTTCATGGAGGTACTAAAATTAGGCTGGGCCTTGAAATGGACATCCTAGGATCTCCCTGCACTTCTGCAGCTATGAAATATTTATGGTGAAATTTCACTTAAACAATGTGTATGGAGAAATCTGGCCAAAATGCTCCACTGGTAGACTGCCAAAGTTTGGAATTTGTGGAGAAGATGGAATCATAAGTAAGTCCTGGCCTTACTTTATGTCATCTCAGAGACCACATTTAATATAGCCACATGAGTGCAGGCCTTCTCTCCTATGGTCAGAATGTCTACCAATCAAGGCTTCCTTTGGGAGCCATCTCTGGGGATCTAGTCTTCTCTCAATGGTACAGATCCCTAAACTAGATCCCATGGCTGATAGAGAGACAGTGGCCTGAGAGGAGCTAAGAGATAAAAAAAGGGTGATCATAAGGGGGCAGATCATGGCAATCTGGTAGAATCTGGGGAAGACAATGTACACTCTTTGGCTTACCTGTCATATTTGTATTAAGTACCACTTCTAGGCTCTGTGCTAGGGTTCTAACATCCATGCTGGGTTCAGTTGTGTCCTGCCAAAATTCATTTATTAATACCCTCAGGATGTCATAATGTGATTTTATTTGGAAATCCAGCCTTTGCATGTGTAATTAGTTAAGGCAAGGTTTTAGGGTGGACCCCAATCCAATATGACCGGTGTCCTTATAGGAAGGGGAAACTTGGACACAGATGTGCATATAGGAAGAATATTAAGTAAAGATGAAGGCAGAGATGAGGCAAGGAATGCCAAAAATTGCCAGCAAACCACCAGAAACTCTGCATGAATCATGGAACAGATTCTCCCTTGCAACCTAGAATGAATCAGCCTTGCCCACACCTTGATCTTAGGTTTTCACTTCCAGGGAATACATTTCTGAGGCTTAAAACTACTCAGTTTGTGGTACTTCACTATGGTCACCCTATAAAATGAATCCAGCATCAACTAAGGTACGGTCCCTTCCCTCGGGCACCTCCAGGTTAGAAAGAACACCTGCAGGGCACTGGTGGGAGTGTGTGGGAGTAGAAGGAGGCTTTGAGGGCATGGCTGAAGGTATAGTGGGAAGAGCACTGCATGAGCAGTCCAGAGGACTGGGGCTAGGTGACCTTAATAAGTCAACCTACTTACTAGAACTGCAGTTTTGTGAACTAGTACCTGAAACTTTGGAGGAGGTCTGCTTGAACTCACTCTGGCTCTCCTGTACCCAGTGCCCAGCCCAGGGACATCGCGAAAGCTGATGAGGCCCCAGTGAGAGTGGGAGGTTGCTCAAAAATACTCCACATCCTTTTGAAAGTTTGCAGAGAGCTGGCTGTCACGATGTCTGGGATCAGAACATTTCATTATTATTCTGCTGTTGCCCGCAGTGGTGCAGGAGACTGAAATCCTTGGCTCCTTGTGGGCGGGGCCACGGACCCGTAATCCCTTCCAACAGCCCGCTGCCCATCATTCCATGTAGCTTCATGCTTGATAAAGGCCTCTCTCTGTTAATGATTATTTTCATGAGATAACTTCAGAATATCACGTGGCTGGTATTCCTAGGACGTTTTGTATTACTAAAGACCACCCTTGGAAATTACATGCCTCCTTCCACCTTGTCACCAAACATACCTATACAGCCTTACCCAGAACAGTCCTTATCCCTGACATTCACCATACTCTGGGATGTTCTAGATTTTATATAAGTATAATGCTTACTTTCTGTATCCCTTATAACAATGGCAGCTCCAAAAAGGCAGGATCTGATCCTGATCAATTCACATGAATTAGAGCTGAGTACTTCCATTCCAGGCCCCGGTATCCAACCTGCAGAGCCTTAAAAAGCAGAACATTAGAAATAGTTTGGTAGAAATCAAGCACAGAAAGAACTATTACAGAGCATTCGGACTCCTGGCTCTGCTCAGATGTGGTGGCAGAATTCTATCTTGGTCCCCAAGATATCCTCCTTTGGTGTGTACATGCCCTGTATAACCTGTGAATATAATGAGCTATCAGTCCTGGGATTGTGTCCCCTTATATGGCAAAAGGGAGAGGGGTTACCTAAAGTGAGCCTGACCTCATCAGGTGAGGTCTTTAAAAGAGAAACTTTCTTCGGCTGATCCCTGAGGAAGAAGTCAGGGATAGATTCCTGTTGGCCTGGAGAAAGCAGCAGCTTCCATGCTGCAAATCACTGCAAGGCCCTGATGGCAGGGAACAACCAGCACCTCCTTGCAGCCAAGGAGACCAAAGTGTATTAAGGAAATGAGGGCCTCAGTCATGCACGACAAGGAAATGAGTTCCATTAGTAGAGAGCTCGGAAGAGGTCCCTGAGCCACACATGAGAACATCTAGTATCTTCACTGAAGCCTGAGACATCCCCAACAGAGAGGCCAGCACACCACACCTAGATTTCTTATCTGCAAAAAACTGTGAGATAATAAATTTGTGGTGTTTAAGTCTCTCTGATTGTGATCATCGGTTACATGGCAATAAAAATGAATGCAGGACATTAAGGAGGGCTCTTGATGGAACGAGCACTGGGCATTGTATGTAATTGATGAATCACTGAGTTCTACCCCAGTAACTAGTAACACAATATATGTTAACTAAATTGAATTTTAATAAAGTATCAAAAAAAAATGCAGGGGTGCCTGGGTGGCTCAGTAGGTTAAGTGTGTGACTCTTGATTTCTGTTCAGGTCACAATCTCAAGATCATGAGATTGAGCCCTATATCAGGCTCTGTGCTCAACACAGAGTCTGCTTGTCCCTCTCCCTCTGCTTTTCCCCCAGCTCACTCTCTCTCTCTCTCCAATAACTATATAAATAAAATCTTAAAAAAAAAAAAGAAATGAATGCATAGGGTTAGCTAGCTCAGTTGAGTTGTTAATGGTTAAAGACAATGAATAAACAGAGGTTGGCAGGGACTGGAGGAGGGATGTGGGAGAAGGGAGAGCAGAATTTGTGTTGGATATGATGAAAAATTGGGGACATAATTAGTGATGATAGCATTGTGAATGTATTTTATGCCACTGAGTACACACTTACAAATGGCTAAAATGACAAAATAGTATGTCATGTGTATTTTATAATTTTTAAAAATGGAAAAAAAGATGACCAAAATAAATAAATAAATAAAAAGAATATTAGATCACTTACTTCTTTGGTTATGGCCAAAGATCTTTTCAGATCCTTAACCTCAACCCTATTCAAAATTAGTTCTAATTAATTAAAAAGAACACAAAATGTCCTTCAATTAAAGTAATCTTTTTTATTTCAAAATATTTTAAAATTTCAAAAATAACCTCCATCAAATAAGTATCAAGTCTCAATGACTCATGAAGCGGGGGCACTAGCAATGTCAATTCAAGTTAGAAGGGTGAAAAGTAGCCGAAGTTCTATGAATCATCTGGAGATTTAAAAAATAGGAAGAGAAGAGTTACATACCCTGAAGAGAGGAGAGTGGGTCAGGTCAGAGGAGTAGCCCTCATGAGACCAGCCAGAGAAACTTCCAGGATTTTACCCAAGTCCAGTGGCTCTTGGAGCAGACTCAAATAGGACAAACAGAACGGCATGGTCAGTGGAGGGCAGGACTGAGAAAGGAGGCTGAGGACACCCTCCAAACCAAGCACAGGAGGGGGAAGGTCAAGAAAAGGGGAGAAAGATTTTGTGGGGGTCCAGTCACCTGGGCCTGACGCAGCTTCCAGAGGCCCCAGGGAAGCCAGAGGGGTTGGGGGGTTCTGGGAAAAGAGCTAACTTGGGGCAGGGGAGGCCTGAGATGTTTGGGTCCTCCCAACAGTACCTTTTTCAACATTACAACATGGCTCCCCTAGGCTTTGCAGAGCATGATAAAACATGGCATCATTTTATCACCCACCCCCCACCTGCCAACTGGGTTATCTCATCAGGCCATCAGAATAAGAACTGAATTTGCTCTTGGAAGGTCCATTTCATTCCTTTGGGCTACAGTCCAGGTAAAGTCCTGACCAACTCAACCAGTTCTTGCTGTGCTTCCTAATCTCTTATGCCCATAACCTTCCTCCCCCAAACCACTTGGCCTCTTGCTTGCTTCTCCAGTCCCTTGCCTCGTCTTGCTCCTTCTACAAGGGACCGTGCAATTTATCAATAATATTAACAGTGATGGCACTAGCACAACCCAATATCTTTTATGGGACACCCCAGTGTATTGACACCATGCTCAACACTCGCATACATGATCTCATTCAGGTTCTCACAGGAGCTTTATGAGACAGAAAAGCAAAGAGCTCAGAGTGGGTGATAACTTGTCAATAGTCACACAGTCAGTGAGTGGGCTATGGGGTTTGAATTCAGCCTTGTCTGGCCCCAATGTTTATGTTTTCAATTTAGGATACCCCAAGCCTCTATCAGTTATAATCCTATGAAAAAGAACAGCATGGTGGGTGAGCCATATTTCCCTTATGGGATTTTCTTTCCAGAAGTCTGGAAACCTCAACCAATGTCAAGGGTAGAGGGAAGACAGATGTCAGTGTGTCAGATGGAGTAACCAGAGGTGAGCACTCGAAAACCCATAGAAACTTGAGAAAAAAAAAAAAAAAGACATATACATTCACGTGCATATTCAGATAGAGCAAAAGAAGGAAGGCCTTATGGCCAATGTGATAGATAAATTGAAAATCATAGTGCCCGACTCATTTGGTAAATGTGAGGTCTTTCCTCACTGATAACACCCAATAAACGTTTGGGAACACAAAGAACACACTAGACAGTTGTCTGCAGAAGATATTCTGGAAAGAGAAGAGAATTCGTTTCTCAGTAAAGTGAGCATTCGTTTTTGCCAGGTGCCCCCTTAAAACTGTAAATCCTCCTTCACTACAATATCTCTTACTTTAAAAATAAAACAAAATAATGAAAGCTGTCTCTAGCTTACCCAACATCCAAATATTTTGAGTACTCCCAGTACCAAAATATATATAAAATACATAAACACATTTGTAACCCTAGTTCTGCAAAGGTCCTTTATCTCTCAGATATTTTGCAATGGTTTCCATAACCTGGGATACTGCTTGTAAAATTTATCTTGACAAGCTAACAGATTTTCCCAAAGAGTTGCCAAGAAAAATTTTAAAGAAAATATGGCTTAACCCAGTTTTCTTGTGTATTCAGGAAAAGACAGGATATACATTTACATCCCTAAAAAGTAAGTCATCCAATTTTTTTTTCCCAACATGAGTTTAAACATGTTTGGAAGAAGAAAAACAACTCAACTAAATTATTCAGTATTCAATTTTGTTTTGTTCTCATTCTCCAGAATTGCTTAATGATGGGGAAAATATAATTTTAAAAAATGCAAGCTATAAAATAATCATAACAGTAAAAACATTCTGTTATTTCTTTCAAAAATAGCAAACTAATTGGGAATTGACATAGTAAGAATGACATTTTCTGTCTGGAATTTCAGAGAAAGAATTGTTATAGAAAAAAAAATGACATTTGAATACCTAAAACCTGATTCTAAACAGAAAGTCTCCTTGTCTTCAGAGTATTTCAATGTAAAATTAAAGTTTTTAAGAAAGAACATCTGATTCTAATCTCTTTTTTCTATGACGTGCTTTCACTTAAATCTTTCTAAAATCTGATTGGTTTTGAAAATACCTATCCTAAATACCACTGATGGCTCTGTGGTCGCATAAGCAAATTCGTGGAGATACCACTGACCCAAGCAGGTCTTAAATCACAGGTTCACAGAATGTTCCCAGAGAATTGTACTTTTTCTAACTCATGTTTGTTTGTCTCTTTATCCTCTCACGTCTATCTGAGTTCACTAGACCTCAGACTTGTACTTTTCTGATCTGTACTCACACCTAGCTTTTCCTTCCTAGCTGTTTATAAGCAAAAGCACGACTGTGAAGGTGAGGGTGCCTTTCCTTGTGAGGGTGTTAGTCATCCTCCTGTGGCATGTGAGCTCCATGAACTGCAACCAGCACGTGATCAGATGGCCTGGAGTTGTGGCTCATGCCTGCCTCACTCCCCGAGTTTTAGCTCTCCTGGAGTTGATGGGTTTGATGGGCAGGTAGAGAGGATGAGAAAGTAGAAGAAAATGAGTAAGTTCACTTCGCTCTTTAAAAGACACTTACTTGCATTCACAGCAAAATGTTTCCTGGGCAAGCTTCAAAGCAAATTTCATAGCAAAATGTAGAGATGCTTCACAGCTAGCTAGCTAGCTAGCTTGCATAGGCTACATGACTATTTTCTAGGGGGTGATAGAACAGAGAATAACTCCATTCGTTGGCTTTATTAGAATAAGAAGATTTTGCTTTTGTGGGTATCAGGAGTGAAAAATAGAAGAAAACTTCCTGGAGAAAAGGGTGCTCCTTGGGCCAAAAGATGCACTACCAAACCTGTCCCCTGCACCACTGGACAGTCATTCAGAAGAATACATATGGTGATTTGGATTCAATTTGACTGTTACTTAGATACTCAGATGAGCTGAAATGAAAAGTTCCAGTTCACAGCAATTTTTCCAATAAAAAGGCCGACTGAAGCAACAGACTGGTTTGAGTTCTGAAGACCTCTGAAAAAGAGACCCTTTCAGTAAGAGCTGAGCATCCTAAAAATACAGCTGGATTACCCAACACAGAGACCAGAAAGAAGAAGAAGAAACAAAGGAAATTATTTAAGCATGTGATATAGATTTTCTAAAAATTGAAGTGATCTTGGGAAACATCAGCAATTCGTTGGACAGCCTTATTCATACTTTATACTTCTGTGTTGCTTTCCTTTCAGATTATGGCCCCAATCCTGTTCCTGAGAAGGGCCGCTATACGTTTTATAAACACCACGATGACCGGCAACCTCAGGATTGGGCTGAGCAGAGTGAGATACTAGCCTGGGACACAAAATACAAGGAGACCCCCCCCGCCAAAAAAATGCAGGAATCAAGATACATAAGGTTTGGCTGCAATAGTCTAAAAAGTCAAAATCAGTGACAAAAATCACTATGAACAAAAGAACTAACCATTTCAATAAAGACAGGATTCGGTATCCCTGAGGTTTCCTTGCACCTCAGCCTAGAACAGGGCTTAAGAGAGCACTGTTACTGAACCTGGTATTATTTTGACTTTTGATATTTTGCTCATACATGGTTATCTGCATTAGTTTTGATTTTTAAAAATATTGCATTGAATATTATGAATCTCGATGGTTGACATTTTCTGTGCCCCCTTAAATGACATGGCAGAAACAGTGCCTCACTGAGCTCACTGGAGCCCCTGCTTAGAACTGACAAGAAGGGAATAAAAGCAAAGATGAGATTCTGACAGAAGCCCACAGGTGTGCATCCAAGGCAGACAAAACCCTGGAGACCTTTTTATATCAAAGACAGGCTAATTCCCAATATATAACAGCCACAGAGACGTCTGTGACTGTTTCTAAAATTTTCCCATTTGGGTGTTCCTGAATTAGCTCTAAATACTGACTTTTTAACGCAGGGAGGCAAAACAAACTAACAAACAAAATTAGCAAAATTCATATAGTGAGAATAATAATGGGGAGGATTTCTAAGTCAGTATCTAATTTCCATTTCAAGAGTGAAAATTTGATTTTTCAGAAAGGCCAATCTTTCCATTTCTCAGATTCCAAGATGATAGTATGTCTATAAATTTGTTATTAGGTGCTTGAATTTTTGAAATCACATAGACAAACCCTCACTAGAGATCTACTGCTTTCTAATCAACAAAGGATAATTGTCTTAAATGGCCTACAATGATCATTGTTTTCACCTTTGTTTCCGCACACTAAAAAAAAAAAAAAAGAGGAAATATCCCATAAAATGAGAAAAAAAATTTATAGCCACCAGAAGATAAGATTCAAGCAAACAAACTATGTCTGTAAGTATTTTTGGCTAATTGTTCTAGGGCTTAAAGTCTTAATGAATGAAATCATTTTGCACAACATTTAGCATTAACATATATAAATGTAAAAAGTGTGTGAAAATTCTGAAATTGTCTAGTTATGAGTGATTCACGTGTCTTATCATTAAAGCTTAGCAACAGAGTTCTGAGAATGGTGGTTTCAATATACATTTTCACTCTGGCATGTAGGAAAGATTGCTCTGCCACCTATTGGCCTTCCGTGTGAAATAGATTCCATCACACCTGGGAGTAAGGTTTCACGGGCCCCATGGACAGAAGGTATCGCCTTGCGAACTGCAAGCCATCCTGGCTGGTTCTCGTGGGGGCCATTCGCCAATGTTGGGCACCCCACCCCATGGAAAATGGCAGGACTCCCCAAGACACCACAGTAGCATGGCCAGTTCTGAGAGGTAACAGACCACATTCCTCAAGTCTATAAAAGGGAAAAGTGTTCACAACACAGGACCCCTAAACACATGCTTGAAGACACCCCCCCCTTGATACTACAGAGAATGTGGGCTGAGTTCATCTCTTGCTCTCTGTCCCTGCCCTGAGAGAATCAGAAAAGAGATGCCACCCCATTTGTTTGGGGCACAAATACAGTGAGGAAATAGAGCAAAGTAATTTACTGGTCATTTGCACCAACCCAAGGAATTCTGCGAATGGGCAAGAGTTCACCTCAACCAAGGCTCTGGACCTAGAATTTCCCGAAAGCCTCAGGAGACACACATGTTTGGGATGGAAACATCTGAACTCCTCAGAATGACACTAATGGAGTTGGGATGGAAACAAATGATGATTCTGTATTTTCTTTTTTTCACTTAGTAAATAGCATCAACCACTAAATTTTATTTTCCCACAAAGGAATGGGTCAAGTCGTCCACTTCCCGCACTGAAATGACCACAAGCAATGCTACTTGTAGACCGTTGACACAATCTTATTGGATCTGTCCGCCTCCTCCTCCTGTCCCTACCCACTGCACCACTGTGGCTTGACTTCAATGGCTTCTCTACCAAGTCTCTCTGATCCCAGCCTCATACCCTCACCCAAGGCCACCCACCCATTCCCCACACTGCTTCCAGAGTGCTTTTTTCAAGTAGCAAATCTAATTCTATCATTCTGTTCTTTCAAATTCTTCAGCAGCCCCTAGCCCCTATCAAAAGAACCTTTGATCTTCGTTACAGAATGAATGTACAACCTTCTAAGATTGTACCTTCCTCCTCACTATTTTTTATTTTTCCACCAATCCCTGATCAGCCCAATCCACCATAGACATGGGGGTGGGGGTGGAGGTTAGAATCATTACATGTGCTATAGCAGGAATGCTAAAAGAAAATGAATAATAAAATTTTCAAGAAAAGGTGGGCTTTTAAAGAATCTTGTAAAGCCCATTAACACAGGAAATAAAACAAAAGAAAAGTAAATACATGAAAAATCCATGGTGTTGCATTGGAATGAGAGAGGCAGACTGACATGTAATTTTAAAAATTTTCGGGATCTAATAGAATTATCTTTATCCTTTTTAAAACAAAAACACATAATTTAAAAACTCTAATATTACTACTCTACTTTATTTAACAAACTTCTAAGCATGTAAAATAAAATTTGCAGTACCGTTTTGCTACGGAGAAGTATATAGAAAGATCAAAGTATTTCCAATGTATTACAGAGAATTATTTATGTCTTCTAAAAGATTATGTCCCTGTGCAGTTTCATAGGATAAGGACCTGGATTAACTTTGTTCTACAAAGAAGGAAAACCTGATGTATTATATGCTTTCCCATTGCCTCCTTAAGTGGAGTCAAAAGAACAAAGCATTTTCCAGAAGGAATGAAGTATCTGTCCACAGTGCTGCCTTGAGATCAAAAGAATGTTTTAGCAGTTTTATTGGCAATCTTCTGAGGCCTTCAAATAATATTTTGCTTCATAAATGATGAGTGTTAGAGGCTGGAAAATCCTACTGTAAACAAGTGAGTGGTTGTCACTCAGGATTTCTGAAAAATATTACTTAATGCAAGTACTAAGAACATTTCTGGTGTTCGTAGTTTGCGTGATTGTTTTCAGTTTGTTTAGAAGTAATCTCTCAAACCATTGCTTGCCCTACTTTACCGGAAGGTAAAAAACAACAACAACAACTACAAAACAGTAGTAAGTGACACTCTATTTTTTCAGGTGAGAAAATGTACAAAAAAAACTTCACCAGTGGATTAAGTTTCCCGGGGCCACCGTTAACAAACGCCACAAAGCGAGTGGCTTAAGCAACAGACCTCGATTGTCTGGAGTTTTGGAGGCTGGAAGGTGCAAGACCAATGTTTCAGCAAGTTCCTGAGGAGGGCCTCGAGGGAGAGTCTGCACCAGGCCTCTCTCCTAGCTGCCGGTGGTTTGGACGATCCTTGGCTTTCCTTGGCTTGTAGGCACATCAGTCTCATGCTCTTCAGCTTCACATGGTATCCTCCCTCGTTGCAGGTCTGTCCACATCTCCCCCATTAGCATCAGGACACCAGGCATATTAGATGAAGGGCCCACCCTGAGGACCTCATTACGTAGATACGTCTGCGATGACCGCAAATAAGGTCATGTTCTGAGGCACTGGGGGTTACGAATGCAACACATGAATTTCAACAGAACACAATTTAACCCATAACAATCACATAACTATGTTTAAGGGCACACCTAATTTAAATAAGAGAGAGAATAGCCTTGCAGTTGTTGGCTTCCTTGTGACTCTGGCTCTCCCTCAGATCTTAGAGGCTCATTTAATTCTGGGTCGACCACGAAAGCAAGGACGTGTGCAGTGGCAGAAGCTTTAACCTCACAGAGCTGCTTCATTCAGACAGTCCAGAAGGCAAGGATCATTGTCCTTGGACCTGCTGCTTCCTGGGGCTCTGCTCTTACATGGGGAGGCTGCCATCGTATCCAAGCCAGTTTTGCCCCATGCCAATGTCTACCTCTTTATTTCCAGGTTTCTGCTCAAAATGGGAAAATGGCTCTGTCTTGAACCAGGTGAATGTAAACTCACATTAAATGCACAAGGGAAAGTATTTCTTCAGAGTAACAGAAAGTTGAAATTGCTCACATACACACGCGTCCTTTTCTGTGTGCATGACATAAATCATCTGGACGTCTTTTCCCAGGTATCCTCCTTAATTTTATAGGATAAACCTACTATGTTTGCAGTGTTGAAGACTTTCTTCCCTGGAGAGAGTTTCTCGCCCTTTTCTGAACACAGCAGGACCTTGTAAATCTCCAGAGCTTCTCTTACTAAACCATACCTTCTAGCCATATTTCCCACTTGGCATAAGCCACCTGAATCTCTCTTAGTAACCATATGATGACCGAGGAGTCACCATCTCGCTCCTTCTGTTTCTTCTCAGCCTGTTGGGGAGACCACCTATCACAACCTGGTCTGCCCATGACTGTCCCAGTGTCAGCCCTGAAAGTCCCATGTCCTGGGACCCCCTAGGTCTGAGGCAAAAACCTGGATGGCCAGTCTCCTATGACTGATTTGCCCTTCATATGATATATTTTAGTCCATCAAGAGTTTAACTATTCTAGACTTGTAGCCAAAACAGGATGTAAATGGATAGTGTCCCTGAGGCAAACAAACAGACGACCTCCACAGCAAATAAACCAGATACTCCTTTCTTCTAATTTTTCTGGAACATCAGAGAACAAAAACAGTGTTGCAGTTTCATCCTATCTACCAGACCTTCAGTCCTGATTCTGGAACTTTCCTCTGCTTGCCTTCACTTCCATCTGCACCAAGCATGTTCAAATCCAGACTGCTATACCTCCCCACATCCCCCAGGTCCCTTTTCCATGGGAGCTCACTGGCTCTCCTCCTGCTCTCAGGAGAAGGCCAAGAACCACGTTCATGTCATCTTTTCTCCTTATCAGTTGCCAACTCACAATGTTTATTCTCGTACAAACAATGCCTAACGTTGTTCACAGTGCTCTTATAAGAGCTATTAGAGCTTCACAGCTATCCAGGTGAAGGAGTATTGGCTTTATTTTACAGTTGCAAAAGCCAAGTCAGTGATGTCAAGAGACTTGTCAAGGTCACGCCATTAGTAAGTGGCAAATTCTGGCACTTGAACATGGGTCTTCTTCCCCAAACCACTGCTTCCTTTGAAAAGACTCTGATATGCTATCCCTGTGTATGTATGCATTTGCGTGCGTGTGCGTGGACCCTCACTGCTGCCTCCCTGGACTAGGCTGTCACCACCTGCCACCCAGTTTACTGACTCCAAGGTGGTTTCCTTGCCTCTAGTCTGTATCCATTCAAGGGATCCTATATACTCGGACCTCAGACTCCTCTGATCTCAGCATGCCCCTCTCTGTTATAGACCTCCAGTCACTCCTTCCACACACAGAAAAAGTCCGAAATCTCCTTCAGGTATCCAGATTTTTCAAAATCTCCCTGCCATGTTTTCTGTTTGGCCTCCCCAATTCTGAATCTCAAACATGAACTCTTCCTCCATGCCTGCCTCAGTGGGCTTTAGGGAGGGTCATATGGATCCCCGATGTCAAGCCTTCACTTTCCTTTTGCCTGAGTTGCTCACGTCCCTCCCCTGAATAGCCTAATCCTTGTTCAACAAAAGGGCCACTTCCTTCCCATGTCTTACCCAAAAACTGAGTCCCATTTTTTTCCACCTTTAACCAAGACCTACAACATTTCTTTCTTTTTTCTTTTTTTTTTAAAGATTTATTTATTTGAGAGAGAGCATGTACTTGTGACTGGGGGGAAGGGCAGAAGGAGAGGAAGACTCTCAAGCAGCCTCACCACTGACCAAAGAACTGGGCTCAGGGCTCCATCTCAGGACCCTGAGAACCCAACCAGAACCAAAATCAGGAGTTGGCCGCTGAACCCACTGAGCTACCCAGGTGCCCCCAAGTCCTGTAACATTTCTGCAGATACAAATGGATCCATTCCACACTCATTCCTGTCCCTTCCAGGGTACTTTTTCCTGCAAAGCTAAAAACGACATTCCCCAGACTTGCAAACAGCTTAGGTGAACTTTCTCTCAGTGAGCTATGTTCTGTCAAACAGTTGTGCCTGGGGAGACATGTACATGAGTACTCAGAAGCACCCAGGGTGGGGACAGGAATCTTGTTGGTTAGCTGTGGCAGAAATGGTGGCACCAATGAGGGTTCTGCTAGAACCAGCCCAGGGGTGGGTGGGTTTCTCCTTACATGTGTAGAGGCATGGTTCTCCTCAGCTTTTAAAATTTCCACAGACTACCAACTACCTTGTAGCTTATGTTGATAAAATTAGATGGACTGAATTCTGGTGTCCCTGAGAAATTTGGGGCATAAACTACAATGCTACCTTCAACTCTATGCGGACCCCGAGAGATGGTTGTAGCTCCTTCTGCCTTCACATCCACAAGAAGAAACATGAGAATCATTCCCTGCCAAGTATGTTATAGGGTCACAGAGGCTGGGCAGAGATTTTGGAGAGGAAAAGTATAAATACTAAAGAATCAGACTGGAGTACTCTCTCAAGAGACCCTTTTTTACTTCCTCCTTTGGATTCCCTTCTGAATTGTCTCCCTTGCCCATCCATGTGGCTGGGGAGTGAGAAGGATTTGGAGATAACTTCCATTTGGTGGGGGTTTCCAGACTAAAAAAGAGTCAACATAGAATATGAGGCAGGACCCAGGTGAGAGGCTACCTAGGAAGGTCAGATGACCTGCTTCTCTCAAGACAGAAGAACTTCTCCTGTGTCATCTTCAGCCTGGTTTAATTCATCATGGATAGAACTTCCTGGGAGAAATTTATCCCCAAAGCTCTGGACATAACACGCCCCCAGAGATTTCCCCTGCTTCTCTTCTTAGTGCAACTCTCCCTCTGAGAACCTTGCACTGTCGTAAGAAGCAGAGAAAAAGAGTTAAGCATTTGCATATTCTGCTCCTGGTTATAAGTAACATATTTGGCCCTTTCCTCTCCAACTAGGGTATACACCACCAAAGGGCAGGAAATACGTCCTGGCTTCACTCATATCACCTTCTTCTATCCACTAAAATTGTCTAAACACCTGCTGAATAAAGGTATGTAGAACTTTACACCTTGATAAATTCTCCCAGTCAGTTTTTATTTATCACTGCTGAGAAGACCCATCCCAGAGTTATGTACTTCAGAAATCTGAAAATTCAATGTAGCCCATCTTCACAATGTCTCATGTTTTGCATGTAGCTTGTGGCTATGCCAAGATTCCAACACAAGGAAAAACCTAAAACTGGAATTTTTTTTTTTTTAGTTAAAAAACAGCGATAAGAAATCCAAACCATGTGTAAAAAATTGATGAGAAGACAAAACTTCTTTTTTGAATGAACTCTATCAGAGACAAAAATAAAATACTCATATAAATTGTGTGTTATCTTAAAATTTTTACTTAATCAGGATCATTTAACTACTATCCATGTTATGAGTTGCTACTAACTCATTTGATTACTATGCATGAAAATACTGTTGCAGCAAAAGCCAGTTTGTCCTTTTAGCTTGCTTACTCATAGCTTCCTGTTGGAAGTCTAGGAATACACAGAACATGTTAAAAGAAAAAGTTAAGAACAAAGACTCCATATTTCTGGATGTAGGATTCACTTGTAGCTCCATGTGCTGCGGCAAATCCACTCCATGTCATGGAAAACTACTTCTCTAAGCACTTGCGCTGTGCTAATTGATCTTTTAATTGGTTCAGTCAACACTCTAGTCTCTGCACACAACACGCCCTAATTGCTACAAGCAGCTGTCACAACGCTCAGATTGGAGAGAAGAGGAGAGCATCCAGTCAAAATCTGTTTCCAACAGTCAGTCACTGGTGAGAAGCGGATTGGTCCACACCAGCAAGCTGAGAAGTTTGCATAAACAAAAACAGAAACTATATTTTCCCATCATAGCGAGTATTTATAGAGAAATGCATTAGAGTAATCATTTCATCATGGATATGGACATCAAATCATCATGTTGCACACGTTATGTGTATATATACTATTTTTATTAATTAATTAAGTAAGTAAGTAAATAAGTAAGTACCTGGGGAGGGGAAGGGAACTGGTACAGCAGTGTGGGGTCTCCAGAAGTGGAAAGTGTTAGAAACACTCTCTGGGCTGCAACTGGACTCAACTCCATCCTGCTTTTATCTATCCCCTTTTCCCAAGTATCTGTTTGGCTTTTTATTTTATTTTATTTTTGGTCCTGAAGACCTATCTCTAAATTGATAATGGCTAAAAGGGGGAAATTACATTCACTTCGTAGCAATTTTTTTTTTTTTTTTTGTGGTGAGACTTAAGATAAAGACTTTTTAAAGTGCTCGCTTTCAGCAGGTGAGGAGATTGAGATTCGAGGAATGTCAGTTCCTAGACAGAGGTCGCACAGTGCGTCTGGGAAGAACACGGGCTAAAATACAAGTCTTGTGAATTCCCACAAGGTGCGAAGAAGTACAAATGGTCTGCTACCTATTGTGTCCGAGGAAGGGAAAATAGGAAAACATATGTATATCAGTTTATTTTTACAAAAAGAAACGCAGGAAGGAGAATCCAAGAAACCATAAAATTGATTACGTACAAATGGGGGAAGGTGGGAGCAAGGAGGCATACAGGAGGCAGTGCTCTGTTATGGGTACCTCTCCTGGTATATTTTATTTTTGAAGCCCTATTGATGGTCTGCATGCTCAAAAACCAAAACAGAATCAGTCCCAATGGGGAGGGAAACAAAAACTACAAAGAAAACTTAAAAAAATAATGAAGATATTTTTATTTTTTTATTTTTTTAAAGACTCTATTTATTTATTTGACAGACAGAGATCACAAGTAGGCAGAGAGGCAGGCAGAGAGAGAGGAAGGGAAGCAAGCTCCCTGCTGAGCAGAGAGCCCAATGCGGGGCTCGATCCCAGGACCCTGAGATCATGACCTGAGCTGAAGGCAGAGGCTTAACCCACTGAGCCACCCAGGTGCCCCAAAGATATTTTTAAATGAATACCACACTATAATGAAGAGGAAAATAGAGGAAAGTGAGAAATTGGTAGTGAAAATAAGAAGGATGCAATCCAAATAACACGGAAGCATGGAGTCTGATTGTAAAACCTCAGTGCAGGGTAAGTGGGATGGCAGCAGACTCACAAACAAATCCTGACTGCTCTTTAGAAGGTTAGTTTCTTGGGGTATCTTTCTGCAATTCTGGAAATATTTCAGATGAATTAAAGGTTTGAGCAAATGTGTCAATGTGCAGATGTCAGTGGGAGCCCGTGTTCTCACGGTGGAAAAAAGAATATACAAATCTAACTGGAGAAGGCAAGACACAGCTCTGTGGTGATAGATTAGCATCAAGGGTAATGGCATGAACTGATTATTTCTAAAATCTGTGTGCCGTGGAGGTATATTTGTGTGTCTGTTTGCTTGCATGTGCACGTATATGCGTATGTTTCCTGTCTCAGCCCACTGAAAAGACCAGGAAAGACACCTCAGTAGCAGCCGGCGCCATGGTGCTCCTATCTGGACATCTAATGTCATTCTCTGGATTCGTCCCCTAAAAAAGAACCAAGCATCTTCAGAGAAATAGCTAATTCTAGGACGGGGGCAGGAAAGAATCAAGATGACCTAGAAAGTAAGAAAGTGCCCAAAACATGAAGGTGACATGTCTCAAGGACACAGTCACTTTCAGGGGTTCCTGCTGACCAAATCTGGGACAATTTAAACACCAGAATCATGGAGTCGAGTCATGGACTGCTGATAAATAGGAATTCATGATACATGCTGATCATAAGTAGGTGAACACGTGGGGGAGAAGGGATGGAGCTTAGGTACAGTGGGATGACTGGTAGATGAAGCGGGGATATAAGGAACAGAAAATCAGCATTTTGCAATCATCACAGTAAAGACTCAGTCAAGCAAAAATCATCGATGGATGTTAAATCTAGAGAGAATTTTTGATGAAGAATTAGATATTTGTGTGGTCTTAAAATGTTATGTCACTGACCATTAGTTGCAAGGGAGAAAAAAAGAGTAATTAAGTTGTAGAAATATCAAACAACCCTTTAACCAGATGACCCATATTAACATCACCAATGGGGCTTGATGGCCACTGAGAGTCCCCGGATACGATACCTTGAAAAGGACACAACATCCCATATGCAGAATTTCAGCATGAATTGCATGGCCCAAACCTAATCACAAGGAAACATCAGAGAAGCCCCAAATGAGAAACATTCTATCACAGGAACGGAGATGTGGGGCAACCACATTCTTCAAAATGTTAGTGTCCTAAAACACACCAAAAAAGCACTGCAGAAATATTTTAGATTAAATAGGGGGGGTTAAAGAGAGGGATCTAAAGGACATTATTGGGCCAACTGACAAAACTAGAACGCAGATGGTAGATTAGATAAAACACTTTATCAATGTTAAAATCACTGAAGTTGATAACTGAATGATGATTATGTAAGACAGTATCCCTGTTCTTAGGAAATAGTACCAGTAAAGAATTTAGGAGGAAAGGACCACAATGTATGTAACTTACCCTCCAATTGTTCAGGGGAAAAAAAGTGTGTGTACGTGTACATGTGCACATGTGTGTGCATGTATATGTGGGGAAGGGAGCACAGGTAACAAAGCAAATGGGATAAAACGGTGTGTAGGAAATGGGGTCTGTGTGTTCTTTGTACAAATTTTATTTTCACAACTTATCTTCTGGTCTGAAATTATGTTCAAGTAGCTTGGAAATGATCCTTGTGCAAAATGAATGTATCTATAGATGGCCACGATAAAATAGCACAGCAAGTGTCGCTGAGCACTGTTAGGGGTAAATGCATGTATATTAATACACCATTTCTGATGTTTTAGGACACCTTCCAGTCCTACACCAGTGCTTTGGTTTCCAAACCTTACCTTCGAATGGGCTGTATCAGAATCCCTGGGATGCTTGTCAAGAATGCAACTTCCAGGGACCCAGTCCCCAAAATCAGATACAGAAGTTCTGACATGGTCATGGGAATTTCACAAAGAGAAATAACCCTGCCTGACTGTGATTATGAGCAAAATTTCTTTACATTGTAACCACTTCCTTGTGTTTGTGAAGAGACATCTCAGTGGAATCTATCCTTCACACTCAAGCTCTCTGCTGGTTCCTTATCTGGAAGGTCCCATCACGGTGGGTGGGGGAAGGCAGGGGCTGGGGGAAGCTCCCAGCATCTCACCTGCAGCCCTGACAACATGGCAGGTCAAACAACACATCTTCCCAGCAGCTTCTCTACGCCGTCTACCCTCTCCAACTGCCTACTGATTGCCTCGTGGACCCCTTCTATTCCAGCTCATCTTGTAATGACACTGGGATCCAACCTGAGCTCTAATCATAACCTCCAAGCTTCACCAAGTAAATAAACTAACCTCACCAGGAGCTCCTGTCATTCTTCCAGGCGCCTCTGTGATACGGAGTGTGCAAGGTCACCTTTCCTGTTTGTCCTTTCTTTTTTATCAAAGCATCTTTATGCATTGAAGAGCGATGCTACTTCGGTTTCCTCTTGCCAACGTGTTCATCTCCTCACATCTATCTGAACCATCTGTCAAGTGTGAGGTAAAGATGGTTTCGCAAAGGGGAATGCCACCTCACCTCGCAATCCTCCTTCTAACTGCCTCCTGGGCTTGCTTGATAAACAATGCTGTTCTAATAATGCAAAATAACATTGAGGTGTTTTTCCTTCCCACCAAATAGCTCTTAGCCATTCTCCCAAAAGAAAAAGAAAGAAAGAAAGAAAGAAAGAAAGAAAGAAAGAAAGAAAGAAAGAGAAAGAAAGAAGGAAGGAAGGAAGGAAGGAAGGAAGGAAGGAAGGAAGGAAGGAAGGAAAGAAAAGATGTTATTTTCTTTATCTGAAGTTTTCATTAATTGGTTAACTCCTAGGCTTGTGTGATGTCAATGTCTGTATCTCTACATTTAATCTCGGAAGGAACAAAGAAGCACCTAAGGAAAGCAGCTACTCAAATGGCATCTCTCTGAGTCTCATGTTCCTTAGGTGTTTCATGCTGCTTGGTCTCCTGGTGACTGAATTTTCCATCTCAATAGTGAAGAAGTTTTACAACAGATGAATGGATAAGGAAGATGTGGTCCATATACACTATGGAGTATTATGCATGCCTCCATCAGAAAGGATGAATACCCAACTTTTGTAGCAACATGGACAGGACTGGAAGAGATTATGCTAAGTGAAATAAGTCAAGCAGAGAGTGTCAATTATCATATGGTTTCACTTATTTGTGGGGCCTAACAAATAGCATGGAGGACAAGGGGAGTTAGAGAGGAGAAGGGAGTTGGAGGAAATTGGAAGGGAAGGTGAACCATGAGAGACTATGGACTCTGAAAAACAATCTGAGGGGTTTGAAGCAACGGGGGGTGGGAGGTTGGGGGAACCAGGTGGTGGGTATTGGAGAGGGCACGGATTGCATGGAGCACTGGGTGTGGTGCAAAAACAAGGAATACTGTTATGCTGAAAAAAAATAAAATTAAAAAAAAAACAACAACAACAAAAAAGAAGTTTTCAGCCAATGCTAATCAAGAAAAGGTCAACAGGCTGGGCTAAAAGAGAGAAAAAAAATGGAAATTTCCTGAATCATGCATACATGTGTTATCTAAATGCTTGTTTAAAAAAAAAAAGAGAGAGAGAGAGACTTCACTTTTTACCTGAGATCTCAGAGTCAGTAAAAATTGGACTTGTCTGTGTTTTGAGCATGAACACCCAACCACTCCTCCACCCAGGCTCCCGGGTAACTTGGACAAAATTTTCTCTGAATGGGGCATCTGCAAATAGCTGTGGTTCTCCAAGGAAGGTCCCTAAGCCAACAGCATCTTCATCTTTGGGAATTCGTGAGAATTGCAAGCCCTCAGGCCCCACCCCAGACCTACTGGTTCAGGAATTCTTGGGGCAGGGTGCAACCATCTGGGTTTTGACAAGCCCTCCAGGGAACTCTGCAGCTCCCAGAGCTGAGAACCAGTGGCTACCGCACACCACTGCCCACCTGCTAGAAATTGAAAGGTTGGTGTTTGCTTCAGACATCCTTTGAGCAACGTGAAATCAAATAGGAAAAGAGATTTTGCATTAATTTTCTTAAGCTTCCTAAGTAAAAAAAAAAAAAAAAAATGCCTGTAATTACCCAACCGACATTGAACATTCCATCATTGTTCCCCCGTTCAAAATAGATTATTATGGAGAATACTTGTTACATTTTTTATGGACTGGAAGCAGTTACAGAATTAGTCCCTGCTTGTTAGCTTCCAGACTAGGCATTGTTGAGTCTGTGGGTTTCTAGAGGGGGACTCGAGGGCATCTCTGAAGGAGGATGGGAACTTGTTGGGAGAACTGGACCTCACACCTCGCCTACCCCCTAGCCAGAAGCTCTAGGTGACAGTGGCCAAAACATTGCATACATGAATCCAACTTGCTTTTAGAGTAGTATCTTTAGTTAAACAAAATGTTTTCCTCATCTTGAAGATGTGGAGACTGAGGTACAGGTAAGCCGGCCTTGCTCAAACAGCTAACAAGTGGAGAATCCAGAACTGAAAACTGGATATTTTGAGCCCGGGCTCACGTTGGGCTGTCTGCTCACATCTGAAGGAAGGGTTCGCTGGCTAAAAATATACGACAACAACTACACTAAGTGGGGCCAGAAGACTAGAAGCCTGGTCTGAGGATAGGAAAGTGAGGAAAAGCCCCAAGGCAACACACACACACACGTACGTGAGCACACACACTCTTCCCACTAGGACCACTATGGCATCAAAAACCCTCTGTTAGAGATTCACGCCCATTCTTCACTGTCTTTCCTTCATCTTTATAAAGTACAAATACCCAGCACCCCTGCTCCCAGCAGATTATAGCACTTATCAGTGTATTTGGTTGTTCTGAAGAAGAGGATCAGACCAACTTAGTTATCCATTTTGTCCAGAACAAGGAGCATAAAGGCGCAGGGTAAACACAGACGGAGGCTGCTACGACAAGTTTCATCCCCTTGTACAGTGCTCAGACCTGTCTGAGGGACCTGCTGTCTAAAGGTGATTTGTATGCAAGGCCCGGGAACATTCTGGAAAGGAGCATGTGCTGGTAAACAGAACAGGACAAGACTGGCTTGACCCAGGGCCCGAGTCATGAGTCTGAGGGGAGCGCACTGCTCTCGCTAACAGCTGTGATCCAATCTGAGGACGGGCTGTCTCGCTCCTGGAAGCCTCTAATAGCAGGTGAGATGTAATAGCCAAGAGGGAGAGAAGCTTCTCTGCACCTCAGGAGGACCCTGGGGTGGGGGGAGATGGCTCCAGAAAACTGAGTAACTTTGACACTGTAAGACCCAGTGCTGCTGCAGAGACGCCAGCATGCCATGGTGTCACGGACTGGTGGTCCCATGGCACAGGTGCTGGTGCCTGAAAGAGTTAGCTCTGCCCAGAGCAAGTGGTAGGCATGTTCCTAACAGCAGATAATGAGTAGCAAGTGAATATTGGATCTGAGAACACCACAACTAAACTCGGAAATGCTAGGGGGAGCAGGATTAACAGGGAACTAAGGACCAAAGCACAAGGAAATCTCACCTGCGGTGGGGTATGGTAATGGCATAATATGCTTTTTTTTTCTGTTGTCACAGGTTGACCTGTGTTCCCCAAAATTCAAATTTGTTCCCCAAAATTCAAATGTTGAAGTCCTAACCCCTGAGGACCTCAGAATGTGCCCTTATTTGGAAATAGGGTCACTGCAGATGTAATCAGTTAAGATGGGGTCATACTTGAAGAGGGTGGGCCCTGATCTAATATGACCAAGGTCCTTATGAAATGGGAAAATTTGGACACAAACATGCACACAGGGAGGACACAAGAGACTGAAATGACATGTCTACAAATCAAAGGGACACCAAAGATTGCCAGCAAGCCATCAGAACCTAGGGGAGAGGCACGGAACAGACTTGTCCTCACAGCCTCGGAAGGAGTCAATCCCACGAACACCTTGATCTTGGACTTCCAGCCTTTAGACTGTGGGATCACACACTGTAGTTACTTTCGTCAGCCAGTTTGTGGGACTTCCCTACAGCAGCACCAGGAAACCAATCCAACTCGAGTACAGCTTCCTGTGTGCCCCCAGGTTGACATGAGTGACCTGGGTCAACTACCAACTACATACACTGAAAGTCCTTTTTGAAAATCTGGGGTCTCTAAACTCTTCAACGGGGCCTGATCATAATACAGTAGCAAGGAGTCAACCAGGCAGTTCCTGCCAGGAAGAAGATACAGTTTTTGGATTTTGGCCAGAGCAGGAGGGCCTTGCTGTTCCTTCAGGAGGGGTGTTATAATCCAGTTTTGAAGAGCTGGTTTGTTGGTTTGTTTGTTGGTTGGTTGGTTTTTCTGTTGATCTGGGTCTTCCCTCTGGGGAACACATGTTTTATTCTTCACTTACTTGCAGAAAAATCAGTTCTTCTTTGCTTTTCCCTTTTCGACTTCGATTGTCAACTTCTTAATCATGGCTTTATCTTTCTTTATAAGGTCATTAGGCACTCAAGGTCAGTAGGCACTCAAAAACTGTATTAGGGAGGATGTTGATAAGATGCTGAGATGAGTCGTGTCTTCAGGCTTCGACTTGTCCCTGTGGGAGCTAGGAAGATTACTGACATCTACCTCTGGAAGGTGCTCCTGTCTCCTTACCGAACTTCTAAAGCCATTCATACAACTTGTAGTCAGAGCTCAGTACAATATTTGTTGAAATGAGATCTTTAAATACCTGGTATCAAACAAAAATGGGAAAATGTCTCATTGAATCTCTGGAAGACTTGCTGGTCTTAGAACATCTGTATGAGCTACTTGGTGATGTGTGAGAAAATTGTACAATCCCATCTTTTACAATGTAACTTTCACTAGCATATTCGAGAATGTTTTTCTAATTTCCAAAAATTATGTAACCAAGAATTTATTTGGTGTCTTGTGCATGCCAAGCCATGTGTAATGGAGAATAAAGAAACTCGATACACGGTTTCCGCTCTAAAGGACCTTTTTTGGTAAGCAGGGGGAGATCTCAGACAAGAAGCAATAATGGCTAAATAAGGTGAGGTGTGGAATTTTGCAAGACTCAGGACTCCAAGGAAGCGTGCGATCCTTGGAGACAGAGAACCCAAAGCGACCTCACAAAACCAGTCTTGTTTTGGCTGGAGATTCAGTTTGGCTCAAACAAGTCCTTTTGCCTTTGGGTTTCTAGTTCAGTAAAGGTAAAATGTCATTGATACTCCAAAGTGCACTCATGAGAAATGCCCAAATCTAGCTTTAAATCATGTGAATTTATTGTTGGTCAGTGAATTTTAGGTCAATGGCGGCAAAACTTTTCCTACCTAAGTGGACCTCTGTTGCTACCCAGCAGCTGACTCTCTCCACTCAGGCTGCCTTACCAATTAGGCTGGGGGGCTTAGGCAACATTTCTTTGTCACAGTTGGGAAGGCTGTGAAGTCCATCAAGGTGCCAACAGATTCCCTCTTCCTGCTTTGCAGAGGGCCACATTTTTATTGTGTTCTCACGTGCTGGTGAGAGAGATTATCTCCCTGGTGTCTTTTCTTAGGGGGTTACTAGTCCATTTATGAGGGCTCCATCACTGTGAACCTTTCACCTCCCAAAGGCTCGGAGCTCCTAATGCATCACACTGCTCAATAAGGCCTCCATATACGAAATTTAGAGGGAGACAAAGTTTCAATCCATAGTGACATTCGTTACCCTGTTGCTGTTATAATCCACCTAGCTTCCTTTCTCCCACTCTCAGACCAAGCACATTGGCAGCGATTGACCCCACTCCCACTTGCTCTTGTGTGGGCCCCAACAGCAGGCTGGAGAGTACTCCACGCCTCAGTGATGCCCATAGTAATGGGTTTGAGAACTGGCAGAGTTTTGTCTACACGGAGCCAAGACTTTTTTTTTTTTTTTTGGAAATGCAATACTGTATAGCAGGTACCCACATCAATTTATAATAAAGTATTGAACAACACATGAAATATGAATTCTGTAATATATTAAAAATGAAATTAATATAGTAATATTAAAAATATAATATCGCCGACTTGGAAGGGTTTAAAAAAGCACTTTAGAAGTGCTTTGATGGTGGTGGGTATTATGGAGGGCACATATTGCATGAAGCACTGGGTGTGGTGCATAAACAATGAATTTTGGAACACTGAAAAAAAATCAAATTAAAAAAAAAGAAACAAAACAAAGGAGCAAAGGAAAAAAGAAGAGAGAAGCTAAGAAACAGACTTTTAACTCTACAGTTAATTCTAGTTACTCTGAATAACTAGTTAACTACTTACTGGTTAACTAGTTAACCAGTTATATTTGGTCTCCAGAGGGGAGGTGGGCAGATGCTTAACCAACTGAGCCCCCTAGGCGTCCCAATTTAAATATAATAAAAATAAAAGGGCAAAACTACATAAAAGCTGCAAGTGTAAGTATGTCAGCAAAAAATTATTTTTTCTTAAAACCCAGGAACCTGTCCATCTCAATTTCTTTTTCCTTGGGCTAGAAGATCTATTTCCTCTATGTAAAGAAGTACAAAGAATATATTAACAATACTTCCATGACCGCTCTATCCGTATGCAACCAGAAAGTACCAGCCATCTTTCTACCCACCCCCAGCCTCATTAATATGAAATTCTGTAAGTTAAACAAATCAGATGGGAAAAAAAAACCTGCTCTTTTTCAAAAGTTGAATTACATATTTTAAAATCAGGACTAAAACATTGTCCTAAAACATTGTAAATGTGAATACTTCTGTTGAGAGCATTGTCATTTGCTGATAATGAAGGAAAAGCTATTGTTATGTCTGGTTTAGGGGGAAAAAAAGAAAAGATTCTGAATCTGATGGCTGCCAACTGAAAATAAATAATCCCGAGTAGGCACACAATTGCAGCTCATGCACTGCCAGACTTCCCCTCTATAAAGCCCTCGGGACTGGGACCATTTTTAAAGGCTGCGGAGTGACCAGAACATTAGCTAATTTCAGAGAGTGCAAAAGGAAACACTCTCTACGAATTCCAATAAGTATTGTCTCTGAAGATGACTTCTCAGAACTACCAAAGTCTTTATAGAGATTTTAGCTGGGATGATGGTGCTTGTAAGTAATCTTGCCCCAAAGCAGTTCATTTTCAAGAATACACTTACATCACTAATTGTTCTCACTTAGAGAGCTATTTAGTGCTCCCTGGTCCTCAGGCCCCCCTCCTCTGCCCTCCCCTCCCTGTGTCCATCCTATCTTCTAATAGGGAAGCTCTGAACAGGCAGGGAGCCATAAAGGCAGCCCTGCCCTCCCATCTCCCAAATGAGGATAGGGAACTGCAGATGGGGCTCTGGGCCGCAAAGGGCTCTTTCTTAATGAAAAACAGAACTAAGACTTTGTGGTAAATCTCCAGGAATGAAGGCAGAGCATCTTCAAAAAAGTTGACCGATAATAATTTCTTTTTAAAAAGCATTTAGTATTTATTTGAGAGAGAATGAGCGGGGTGAGGGGCAGACAGGGAAGCAGACTCCCCACTGAGCAGGGAGCCGGATGTGGAGCTAGATCCCAGGACACAAGATCATGTACGACCTGAGCTAACAGCAGACGCTTAACCGACAGAGCCATCCAGGCGCCCCAATAATAATTTCATACAGATATAAATGGCAGCAAGTTACCTAGACCTAAAGCAGAGATATGAACCACTATTACTTAAGAAAAAAAAAAAAAGTTTGTAAAAAGAAAAAGTGAATTCTCTGAACAGACTCTCTAGCAAAATAAAAGAAAAAAAAATTCAACTCTAAACTGAATGAAATTTTTCTACCCCAAAGAAAGGACAGCCATTGATACTACAGGGGTCTCCATATCCATTATAAGATCTTAGAAATCTCTGAAGTTAAAAATTCCCAAAGATGATTGATTTGGACCCCTCAGTTTTGACGAGAAAGGAAGAACTTTTTCTTCATTGCTTGGGGTATTTGAGTGAATGCACTTGGGAAGCATTCTCTGGCAATAGATCTCTTCAAAGACTATCTTAGGTGATTCATATCGTAGACTTTAAAACCTTAAGCTCCTTCTTAGCATTTGTAAAAAATAAAAATAAATTCAAGGTGTAGACTGAAACCTAGGATTTTTGAGAATTTTCCTATACTGAGGGAGGAGATGATTCAAGGTGTCTTTTTTGGGATCATGGAAAGGCATCCAACTGGTAAAAATGAGTCTTCACTCCTTTCCTTATGTTGGGTATCAACAAGTCACTTACTCCCTCTATGATTCAAAACTAGGCTTTGTGCAACCAGCTGTGTTCTGGTGGCAGGGAAATGGTATACATCGTAGCAGTAAACCTCTCCTACAGAGACAGGTGATTTCACTGTGCTCTGAAATGGAGGGTGCTGGCCTGTAGCGAACCCACCCACACGTGAGTTTAGATTCTATTGACCATATGTTGCCTAGAGATTTTCCCTTTCCATAAGCAAATCACAACTAAAAGAAAAGTTGGTTGAACATCATCAAAAAAATAATAAATTAAAAAAAAATAGAATGTTTATTGATTGCTTTCTTTGTGCTCAGTTCTGTGATTCCAGGGACTAGTCCTTATCCTACGGGTCTTACCAGCCAACAAAGCAATGGTGACATAAAGCCGTAGGGACGTCCTTACTGGACAGCCAGACTTAGTGTTAACTGTGAAGATGGGAAGCATTCATCCCCCGAGAGGCAAGGGAGGAGATGGTGCCTGGGACTGGTACCAGGGACTGGTACCAAGGACTCAGGAAATCATTCCTTTTCTTCTTATTAAAACTTTTCATTTTGAAATGATTTGAAACTTACAGAAAAAATTACAAAACTCCTTTGTACATTCACCAGATTTCCCAACTATCTACATTTTATCAGTTTTGCTTTGTCATTTTCTATCTTTTGAATCATTTCAGAGTACACCGCTGACAAGATGGCCCTTTGACTAAACACTTCACTGCGTTTTTCCTAAGGAGAAAGATATTCTCTTACACAAGCTCCGTATAACTATCAAAACCAGGAAATGAGCACTGATGCAACACTATTATCAAACTCCAGAGATGATTTTTAACTGCCTTTTTTGCATATCTCCCTTTCTCTGTGAGCTTCTGTGCATTCAAAAGAACACAAGAGAAGACCCTCACTCTTAGCCAGGTCTCAGAAGATTCCATAAAAAGAAAAAAACATTCCAACCATGGAAACCTCCAGTCTAAATGAAGGATCTCTAGCAAGATGGCGTTCACCTATCAAAGGAAACCCATTTCAACTCATCCTGTAGCTGACTCCATCTCTTCAAATTCCCTCTGACAGCAAAAGCTTCAATAGTTAAGCTTCGCCCAAAAAGTTGTCTAGCAGTTTTTCCCGCCCCACTGCCCGTCCCTGCCAGCTTCCTCCCCCTCCCAGTCTGCCCCATGTCTGACACAGAAGCCACATCAGACACACAGCCTGTCAACACATCTTTGGCTGCCTGACTCTCTGCACCCTGGTTGTGGGGTCAGGAGCAGACACAAAGCTTCCAGCATGGAGATGATTTAATCCAAATCGCTGGCATCTAGTGAGGGTGCGCAGCCCGTGGTTGTCGGGCGAGGGATTGGAATGAGGTGTGAGTGCTGGTGAGAATCTTAAATGCTCTCCTGATTGACAAGCACCGCCTCTCCTTAATTTGGGTTTCTAAGGCTCAAAATACCTGGCAACCCAAATCTTCAGCTGTTAATCTGGGATTTTCATTTTAAAAGGACGTTTGAGCCTTTAGATGCAGATGTTGAAATCATTTCAACATGCTCTTCCCTGACAGAGTTCAGTGTCATAAAAAACATTACTTCAAGCGGGTTTTCATACTTAGTAACAGCCACATTTGGGGACTTGGCTCCCAGGATGGCCTGTTAACCAAATACAATCATGTGATTTTTCTAATGACGCTTCTGGTTCTTCCAGAAATATGAACGGATGGACGGTCTAATGACCAATTCCTGGAACATGTGCTTTTCCAGAACTTTCTCACAACCTAATACATTTTTCTTCCATTAACAAAGTGCATAACATTTAGCATTCTCTGGCTTTAAAAAAAATAGAATAAAGAATCTGCAAAAATGGAAGAAGTAAGTGTTAAAAAAATCTTAATGATAATTTTTTAGTTTAGTTGAAATTGGAACTCGGTTCTAGACACTTTCCTCAAAGTGTGGTCCACAGATCAACAGCATCAGTCTTACCTGGGAGGTGTTCAAATGCACAGTCTCAGTCCCCACCCCCCCAACCTGCTGAAACAGAATCTGAATTTTAACAAGATGCCTGAGTGATTTGTAGCTACATCAACGTTTGAGAAATTGTATCATAAACTGATGTACTGCCCAGGCAAGACTGGCAAACAGGCTAAAAGAAGTTATTGTAGTGTGATCACATCACAGAAACAGGTTTAATGGAAGGGGGGGAGCACAGTAAATTACAACAGCAGGAGAAGAGGGAGTGGGGGATGGGCAAAATTGTTGAAGGGGAGTGGGGAGTTATAGGCTTCCCATTACCGAATGGATAAGTCATGGGAATAAAGGGCACAGAATAAGCAATATAGTGAGTGATATTATAATAGTATTATATGGTGACAAGTGGTGGGAGCCATACTTGGAGTGAGTAGAGCATGATGGGCAGAGTTTCCAAATCATAATAGTATATACCTGAAACTAATGTGACATCATGTGTCAGCTACACCCAAATTTAAAAAAATTTAAAAACTGAGCAAGTGCTCTCTGAAGGACTGAATAATTAATAGGCCACTTCACTTTTCCAGAATAAGGTTGCCAGATTTAGAAATGGGCACTCAGTTAAATTTAAATGGTAGGCCAATGGATATATTTTTTAGTATGCTCCATGCAATATTTGGACATACTTACATTAGAGAAAGTGTTTGTTGTTTATCAGAAATCCAAATGTAACTGGGCATTCTATATTTTATCTGGTAATGCTTTTGCAGAATCTCTAGATTAAAAAAAAAATGCATAATGCTTCCATTCAGCTTATTTGTAAACTGAGCCAAAGATAAAGCTATACAAGGTGATAATGTCAACGTATGCTGGCAGTTTCCAAGATCCCTTAAAAAGATTTTTAGTTATATAGACACACTTGAAATTTCTAAAAGTATCAACAGACTAAAATTCTAATCGGCAATTCTAATATCGTTACTTATAAATTAATCATTTTCATCAGACCCAAAGATGATAATCTAATCCAATCTCCTTTTTGAAGCCTGACATTGTCAATTTCTCAGTTCAGTTTCAATAAGGGCCATCAAGTCTGCCCCAAGAGTCACATCTTTTTCTTACCTGATATAGTTTATAGTTTGCTTGCTGGCTAGAGAGTGCAGTTTCCATTTCTGGGAACTATCATAGTTTATGCTTTTGTGGCCTCAAAATTGTGCAAGAGGATTTATACCTGTCTTGTTTACTTCTTAACTCCTGCATATCAAAAACAACAAGGTCCACACTGAATTTTATCCAGGTTTTCTTTCTGCCTCCTTATCAAAGCCATTGCTTTACATCAACTGAAAATAAAAAGAAGAAATGTCTCAACCCCAAAAAGCCAAGTGTGGTCAGTAGTTATTCCCCTTTGTATCTGCTTCCTGGAAAATAATTTTAAAGACAGAAATAGTCCTTCTGAATGGCAGGTTTTCTAATAGACTCTGATGAACCTTGCTAATCAAACAATAACTTTTCCTTTCCCTACTGATTTGCATCTAGAGTTTTTTCCTCCTTTTCTTTCTTTTTCTCTTTCTTTCCTTCCTTCCCGTCTTTCTCTTTTTCTTTTTCTTTCCTTCCATCCTTCTCTTGTGTCTGAAATTCATCTTACTTTCCACAGCGCCTGAGACCAGAGCTGATCTAGCTTCTCTTATCAGCAGTTAAGTGCTAAATCAAAACAGTTCTGCTTCCTGTGGCAGGGAGGCTTCGCACAACCAGATGAACGGTTTGTGATATTCTGGGAGGGGGTGCTGTCTGCTAAATTTGCAGCCCCACCCATCCCCAGTATGTTAACTGTCACCTCTTCCCTCTGTTGAAGACCAGGGCAGTGAACCAGGGTGTCTCAGGGAGGCCTCCCCATCCCCACCTTTGTCCTTACTTCAGGCGACTCTATGAGGAAACCAAATGGCTTAAAAAATTTATCCTATCTGGGGCACCTGGAGGGCTGAGTCTGTTAAGTGTCCACCTCTTAGTTTCAGCTCAGATCATAATTTTAGGGTGGTGAGACCTAGCCCCACATGCGGCTCTGTGCTCAGCAGGGAGTCTGCTTGAAGATTCTTTCCCTCTGCCCCTGCCCCCACTCACTTGCCCACTCTCTCCCTCTCTCCCTCTCTCTCAAAACAAATAAATAAATCTTTTTAAAAATTACTAATAAAATTTATTCAATCTGACGCTCTAAAACCTGGCAGTTTTGATTATAATTTTTCCCAAGAAAGAAGACAATTCTTCTGTTGGTTTTCTGTTCTTAAATACAGAGCAATTAGGATCTATGAATGACTAGGCATTCTATTTCTGAAGTGTAATATTTAATTTTAATTTATTCAACAAACACTTAGATAACACTCACCATGATCCAAGCAGGCAAAGGCTTAGCTGTTGAGTCGTAAAATAGTCGGAAAAAACCTATCAGTTGGGTGTCATTATTGTCCCATTTTATTGCTGAGGGAAGAGGCCAAGAGAGGTGAAGCAGCTACCCAGAGTTGGGTACCCAACAAGGGACAGACATGACACAGGGAACCCTGGTTCCATGATACTTTGCTCCCTCTATCCAGATCCCAGCAAACCTTTCACCCAGTCACTCAGGTGATTCCAGGATTTTTCCATGCCTAATCATTCTGGATTCTCTCAAGTTAGTCTCCACCCTGGAGTACATCATTGTGTCACTGATGAGACTTTTCACACGTCTTTCCACAGCGCTTACCATTGTGTGAACACCTCTGTAAGAAGGCAGACTCTACCCATTACCTAGCCCTGCATGATGTAAGATAATAATATCCAAGTAGCTATCTTCCAGTATTCTAAAGAACTCAGTTATTAATAACATTTACAAGAAAACAAGTTAATAAAGTGCAAACAGCACCATGCAGTTCAAAATTGAACTTTTACCTGCTAAGAACAAAACAAAACAAAACAAAAAAACTGTAACAACCAGTGATTTCACTCAAATGGGAAAGACAGATGATAAATGGCCAAGGCCAATGACTGCAGTGCAAGGCACAGACTATTCATAGAAGAGAAAAGAATTCAAGCATGTGTTTGAGGGCAATAAAGTAAAACTGAGAAAAAAGTGTAAAAGAATATGAAGTCACAAAAAAGTCTTTCTTCTGATGTTTATTTTTGTATTAAGTAGCACAATGATAATGCAATCAATTGACAGTGATCTTCAGAACAAAATATTTTACTGTCAGAAAAAAAAAAAAACAAACAAAAGACTTAACCTCACCCATGCAGATGGTTCTCATGCAATATTCTGAAATCATTGAAACAAGTGGATGGCTAATTTTGTTCTCCGTTACAACAGAAACAAAGTCTGGCAGAGAATGAAATCTTTACCATACACACAACCAACATCTACTCATCCTTTTTTTCCCAGCTACTATTCAGATCAAGTTTAAGAAACCACCTTTTAAGTCTCCTAGAAGTCTCTGAAAAATAAAAATAGGCAAAAAAGAATGCTTATTGAGGACTGTGGGTGGGAAAACCATGTACCTAATTTGTTCCCAGAGCTTTGAGAGAAAGCAAGATGATTATACTAGCCGATTTGCACTGATTCATCTGAATGGAGTAAGCCAAGCACAGAGTTGCTGAGTTGGCTGTGACAGCCGGGTTGGCGGGGGGGCGGGTATTGGGGGATGTTGGGGGGGTGCGCATTCTTGGAGCCAGATGTTCTGGGCCACTGTCAGCTCCCATCTTTCTGATGTGCCGCATCCTCTTAAGATGATTGTGTAGACTTTTTTGCAAAGTGGCAGAGAAGGGGGAAAGGTACATGGAGCAATACTGACAACTCAGCGCTGTCTTAATTGGGTCAATCTTGCCATCAAAGGAATGGGGTATTTCAGGAAAAAAAAAAAAAAGAGTTTGTTCACAATATTAAGACCCTGTCTATTTCTTAACACCAGGTGAGTGACACGAGCTATAAAATATGTCCAGGTTAATTTAATCTGTTTTAAGACTTCACAAGGGTGGTTTTATTTAAACCACAGTCAGCCCTGGAATGTTTCCTTCTCAATGGCCTAGGTGCAGCTCTGAACCATTCGAGGAAGTGTCAGGGACTTAGCACCAGAGCAGAGGAAGGAAAGTCAGACAACCGCCATGACTGCTGCATTCCCAGAAACCAAGGGTGCGATCTTAAAACATTTGCACCTGTGACTTGGAGTGACTTTGCAAAGAGTTGCAGGAGTTGATGCAATGGATGAGTGTTCCAACCCCAAACCTACCGCCCCCTCTTGTTCCCTGTAATTTCCATAATAGAAGACAACAACTTCTCATTTCACAATTACTGATAGCAATCACAAAACTAATACCCGTGAGAAAGGTTACACTAACATTAACACAATCCCACACTCAGATGCATTGATCGATTATTTCATTAAGCATTGCAAAGTGATGGTAGGCTAACTCCTTACTGTTTCTTTATTTATGAATTGGAATTCTACTAAGAAAGAAGAAATTTACTTCCTCAACTCTCTCGTTATCCTGAGGTACAACCTTATCCAGAAGGGGCAGTGAATTTTTTGACTCTCTTCCCTTCTGTGCCAGTTTCCAGAATAATGAGTTGGCTCCCTAGCATCTTACAAAGGGAGCACATCAGCTTTGTAAATACTGTTATGAGTGTGTGGTTTCTAAGAGATCTTTTATGTTTTGATATACTGAAGACACTCCTCTTCTTATATCCATCCTCGGATATGGCTGTTCCATCTTTGGCTGGCAGGAGACTTTGCGTTTTGGCTACTGTGTGTTTTGAACCTTCTGTACAGCACAATGACCTGTGGTAGCTTCCTTGCTTCTAGTGTGACAATATATTACAATCTTTTCTTGAAGATTCCCTGCACCCACCTGAAATCAACCAGTTTGGGGCTTTTCTAAAGCCCCCTGGTTGCTTTCAGTGGGAAATATTGGAGCCTGGGGTATGGGTGTTACGGAACTCTTTGCTTCTATAAGGTTATTGGTTGTAAGCCTTTCCAGTGAACAAAGTCAGAAAATATTTGTCAAAGAAATACATCAGGAGTTCATACTACTATTTCCAATTCAAGATTAGGGTTACAGGTCTTTATTTAATTTCCTTGATTTTTCTATTTGATTCTCTTTTACTCTGATGTCAACGACCTTGGTTCTTTATGACAATAATATAATGTTACATGCTTTACCCTAATTTACATATAAAAAGATTCAGAATAACCCTACCAACATATTACAAACAATATGATTACTCAGCGCAATTTCAGATCTCTTTGCAGTTCTTTTTGTACTTAGGATACATCCCACTGAGGTTATACAGCCAAATAAATGAAGCCAAAATCATTTGAAGAATTCCTTCTTATCACATTCATGCTCAGGTTGATTTATCTAACTTGATTTTGTTTTTGAATGAAGGAATTATTGTCTTTACCTGTTGTTTTATAATTTTACAAAAGTTTTTTGTGTGCTTCTAAATGTATAAAACAAGATGCATCTTTAAAACTCTAGCTTCTAAAACCTAATGCTTCTACTCTGCTTCCTACTTCCCTCATAATTAACCACTTTCATTAACTTTTGCTTTTTGTCCTGTTTTTAATGTATTAAACATTAAATAAATACTTTCGTTTCTTAGATAAAGGCTGTCATTCATACATTTTGATCTTCACCTTGCTTTTTTGCATTTAACAATATATCCCAGAGATTTCCCCATGTCAGTATGAAAGTCTTATCTCTTTTAGCAACTATGTAATAAATACTCCAGTATTTGGATGTAGCATGGTGTGTTCAACCAGACCCCTTGTGATGAACATCCGGGTTATTGCCAGTCTTTGTCCACTGTAATTAATGCCATAGGAATAGGCTATTGTGTTCACTTTTTTTTTTTCATATTTTGCTAGCTTCTCCTAATCCCAGAAGTGGGACTGTTTAGCTATAAGGTATGGGTACATAATATTGCTAAATTCCCTCCATAGGGGCTGTGCCTTTATGCATTTCCAGCAGCAATAAGAAGACCTCTTTCCCTACACCTCAACAACAGAGAATACTTTCAAAACCAACTTCCAAACCAGCTAGGGTACTTGCTAAGAAAGGTCTTCACTGGGGAGCCAACAATAAAGCTATCAGAAGCCTCAACCAATACTGTTGAAGACTGAGAGAAATTTCTCAGGCATATAGATCTGAGAAGTGACTGGGAAATCCTAGAGTGGTAGCAGAACTGAAAAGACAGAAGTAGACCAAGGAGACTCTGTTTAGCTTCATTGAACTCCAGAACCAGCAATTGTAATAGTTATGCCTGTTACTCCTTTTGCTGTGACCTCCACTGTCTGGGAACAAGAATCATCTCCACTACGTAAGAAGGTCACAAACCCCAGAAGAAGCAAGGGCTTGCTCAAGGCAGGGCCATCCAGCTACTAGAACTCAATAGAACATTCTTTCTTTATAGTTCCAGGAGGCCCAGTGGAAGAGTAGAAAAGTAGAGAGCCATTGGCTTGAAAAGTTGAATAATGGTCCTTATCTCAGTCCTGCTGCTGAGCAGGTGTGGAATCCACAGCGTGTTGCTTGGCTTCCCGGGTTTTAGTACCCCGTGCTGCGAAATCAGGGGATTGAGTAAGAAGTTGTCAGTTGCACTCCAGGGCTCTGCTCTACATTCATGAGACTAGAGGACACTGCATGCACCAGGATGGGAAGGGCTGGGGAGGAAGCCCTGTTTCCACATTAGGCCAAATTCAAGTGTCCAGAACCTGAGACACTCCCATGCTGGGTGTTATTTCCAAAGGCATTAACACTCGGGGGACCTGGTGCCCATGTTGGGCAGAAGGGAGAAGTCAGAAAAGGGAGTATTTATTTACTATTCAAGACATTTAAAAACAATTAGCCAACTTCCTATTGTAAGCTGGGCATTTTGTAGGTGATTTCCATTTATCATGGAGTCTTATCATCACTGCAAACCTGTTTTTCAAAGCAAGAAACAGAGTCTCCGAGACGCTAAGTGACATCTCCCAAATCACACAGCCAGAGCAGGGCTGGGCTTATAGTCTAAATATTCTGTGTGTCTATGTGTTATACATTGCTGGAGAAAATCAGATGTCATAGGAGTTATAGAACTTGGATCGGACACTGTTAGTTGAATCTTGCACAAAGCTGGAAACTCTGGGCTTGCTGGAGAACTTCTAGTTTTCTTTGAATTGTCTCCAAGGAAAACTGTCAAATGACCATCTGACAAGGAACTCAAAAGCCATAAAAATAATTGCATCAATCTATACCCAAAAGCTAGAAGACATACATTTGTTACTATGTTTCTGGCCAAGCAAAAGAGGTGATCAAAAGAGAAATTGACACTTAACTGGCCAATAATAGTGCACTGGGAGATTTACAGATATGATTTAATTTAATCTTCATAACAAGGCTGTAAAATAAGATTAGTCTTCCCATTCTGCAGGGAAAGCACCTGAGGCTCAGAGATACAAATCAGTTTCCCAAATTCTGATATTTAATAGTGGTAGGACCATGATTTTACTAAGGCTTTTTTATTCTAATGCCTACTCTCAATTTCTCATGTTGCAATAAGCCAGTGCTATAAGACCAAAGGAACCCTTGAGTGCGCTTGAATGTTCCATCTTTTTTTTTTTTTTTTTACTTTAAAGAAAAAATTTTAATTAGGGTGCCTGGGTGGCTCAGTGGGTTAAAGCCTCTGCCTTTGGCTCAGGTCATGATCCCAGAGTCCTGGGATTGAGGCTCACATCGGGCTGTCTGCTCCGTGGGGAGTCTGCTTCCTCCTCCTCTCTCTCTGCCTACCTCTCTGCCGACTTGTGATCTCTGTCTGTCAAATAAATAAATAAAAATCTTAAACAATTTTTAATTATTATTATTTTCAATTAGCCAGCATATGGTACTTCATTCGTTTCTGATGTAGTGTTCAGCAATTTATTAATTGCATATAACACTCAGTGCCCTTCACCACACATGCCATCCTTAATACCCATCACCCCCCTCCTTACTGTAACCCTCAGTTTGTTGCCCCAAGTCCAGAGTCTCTCATGGTTTGTCTCCCTCCCTGATTTCTTCCCATTTAGTTTTCCCTCCCTTCCCCTGTGGTAATCCAAGCTATTCCTTACATTCCACATATGAGTGAAGCCTTATGATAATTGTCTTTATCTGCTTAACTTATTTCACTTAACATAACCCCCACCAGTTCCATCCATGTAGTTGCAAAAGTTGGGTATTCATCCTTTCTGATGACTGCATAATATTCCATTGTGTATATGAACCACATCTTTATCCATTCACGTGTTGAAGGGCATCTCTGCTCCTTCCACAGTTTGGCTGTTGTGGACATCACTGCTATGAACACTGGGGTGCATGTGCCCCTATTCTTTGCTACATCTATATCTTTGGGGTAAATACCCAGTAGTGCTGCATCGTAGGGTAGCTCTATTTTTAACATCTTGGGGAACCTCCATACTGTTTTCCAGAGTGGCTGCACCAGCTTACATTCTCACCAACAGTATAAGAAAGTTTTCCTTTCTCCACATCCTCGCCAATATTTGTTGTTTCCTATCTTGTTAATTTTTGCCATTCTAACTGGTGTGAGGTGGTATCTCATTGTGGTTTTGATTTGTATTTCTCTGATGGCTAGTGATGCTGAACATTTTTTCATGTGTCTGTTGGCCATTTGTCTTCGTTGGAAAGGTGTGTATTCATGTCTCTGCCCATTTCTTGACTGGATTCTTTGTTTTGGGCGGGGGTTGAGTTTGAGAAGTTTTTTTTTTAGATCTTGTACACTAGCCCTTTACCTATAGTGTCATTTGCAAGTACCTTCTCCCATTCCATGGGTTGCCGGTGCAAGGACTACACTTCAGCACCACTGGCCCATGGTATCCACTACACAAAGTTTCCAATCCCTGATTGTGGGAAATGGGACACATCTACACACATTTGCACCTAGGCACACCTGCACCACACCTGCACAACACCTGCATGCCATATACCTGCACGACACATGAACCTCACACAAGCACCACATGCACACTCACCCCCCCCACACACACACACCAGAAACATACTAAACACCTGCATAGCTCCTAATACACTCTGGCATCAGGCATGCAAGCCCTACCTGTCCACACCACATGCTCACGTGCACACACCCTCATGCTGACACACAGCCACACCACAGTGTGCACCACACTCCTGCAACATACATCTCTAAGCCATGTAACTCTTCCAGCTGCCCATATGCAGACAGGTACTCACCTATACATCATGCATCTGCCCTGTGCATCCACAACACCCATTCCACACCTCTACTGCATATACCCCACGACTACACCTTACAGGTTCACGTGTGCACACACACACACCCCACCCACAGGAGGGCACTGTCCATTTGAGCCACACCCTCCATTCTGCACATTCCAAGCTGCCTGCACCTACCACCTTGCTCTCGAGACACCTCCTCTACCTCCTTCTTTTTTCCCCAGCCCTTTCCCCTTTCTTTCTCTGGCCGGCCCAAATCCCAATCCCAAAATGTCCATCCAAAAGGTCCCAAATGTCCTAGACATCTCTAGATTTTCTTCCCCATCCCCATCTGACTTATCTGTTCTTCATGAAACAGGTTTTTATGAATTCTCCTTTGAATTCCAGGGCATTCTCCATTCACCCAAATAAGTGCAGTGAGAAGTTCCAATCATTTCCTGTGCAAAGCCTTAGGCTGAGCCTGTTGGGAGGAAAAGTGATGATGAAGATAACCTTGACCTACCTTCCTTCCTTCCTTCCTTCCTTCCTTCCTTCTTCCTTCCTTCATCTGGTGCACATGGTTGGGTGAGAAACATGTATAAGACAGACACACCCTGTGTAGTCTCACACTTCACAATCCAGTGGTGTTGACCCTCCCTCAGCCCCTTCACCAGGAGTAAAGCAGAGCATCCTGTGCTAAAGTATGGCGGGAGGATTCCAGGGGCCAAAAGAAGCCAATGTGGGCAGGAGGTATTAGGAACTTCCCAGGAGGTGCCCACAGTGAGCAGCAGGCTCCTGTGGCCTCCTCTGAGGTGAATTCTGGCCCCCACTGCAAATCCACAAATGGGGGAACCATCTAGAAGAGCAGGTGAAAATTTAAATTATTGTGATATTAGCAAGAATAGTAACAGAAAAAATAAATAATAGCTACCTTTTCATGAAGACATATTCATACTATACATTCTTAGATTTTTAAATTTTATTTCCTCTTTCTTTCTTCATTTCTTCCTCCCTTTCTTTCTTTTTCTCTTTCTTTCTTGTTGTTTTTTTCCCCCCAGAGAGAGAGAATGGGGAGGGATGGGGAGAAAGAGAGAAAGAGCCCAAGCAGGCTCCATGCCCAGTGCAGAGACTGACGTGGGGCTCAATCTCAGAACCCTGAGATCATGATCTGAGCCAAAAACAAGAGTCAGATGCTTAACCAACTGAGCCAGCCAGGCACCCTTATGCACTATACCTTTTAACTGCTAATTCTTACACCACGTTTTATCACCCCATTTTTCAGATAGAAAGCAGATCCCCCAAAACACTAGCCTGAGGTCTCACAAATGGGAAATGGGGTTTCAGGGCTGGTGATTGACTCTAACAGCTGCTTCCTTACTACGTGTCCTGACAGTGGAATCCTTGGGCAGCATCGATGCCATCCTCAGACATGGCAAGCATCTCTGTCCCCGCCCTGCCCTGTGTCCACCATCAGCACACCAAGCACAGAATCCCAAGGACAAAGGTGTTAAAGAAGACAAATTTGATGAAATAGATGAAATGACTGTGATTCTCATTTTTTTTTTTAATTTGAAACAAAACCGTAACTTAGAGAAAAAAGTGTTGAAAGAGATCAGCCTGACAAACCACAAATCACATTCTGTTTTGGACTCCCTGTTTTCACTGAGCGCCACACATTTGCGTGGCTGGTCCCGAGGTAGGTAGTGAGGTGGTCCAGCTTGATTTAATGTCTCCGTGAAGCAGACTTGTCCATACAAGTGCGTCCTCAAGCTGTAGTTGAGGGCAGGGGGGATAAGTAGTCTCTGGGTCAGAAACCACTCCCTAGGTTACCTCCCACTTGCTCCGTCTGCTGACCTCTGAGGAAATTCAGCCCCACAGCCAGCATCTGTGGTCCCATCAACCAGGCTGCAGTAAAAGGTACTTAACGCACACAGCTCGTTTTGCAAGGTTAGAAGGAATCAATAGGAGATGTGTTTAATGTGGTATCGCTATCCGTCTCATCGCACTTTTAGAACTGGCATATCCACAGTGGTGTATAATCGTAGTCTCTCAGTACAGAGAATGGGCTTCGTGCGGTGTCAGATAGATATCATGGCCCCCAACAGACACACAAAACCTGCCAAGTGGCCTCTGGAGTTCCACTCTTGCTATCAGTTTCTTTTTCAATTTTTCTCTTTCTCCTTTTCTCCCTTTCAAATGTTCTCTTCTCTTCTTTCTCTTCCTCTCTCCCTCCTTCCTCCCCTCTTTTCTCCTCCCCTTGTTCCTTCTTGCTTTTAGGTGTTTGATTGGCTCCCCTGGAAGATACCCAGGGCCTCAGCAAACCACAAGGAAGCTGGGTGATTTCCCTTGCAATCCCCCAGCACACATATCGAGTGGGAAACCCAGGCTTTGAAAATCTTTCATGGGGGCCATTGCTGGTTGGCACCGACCTGCTCACAGCAAAGCAGACTTTTCCTTAAGCTTCAGGGAAGTTATTTTGAAAGAGAAACCTGTCTGGACAAAGCATAATTAAACACAGCACATTGTTCTTTAGTTAAGAAGACCACAAGGTAAACATTTTTTTTGTGGGTCTTCATACATAATATAGAAAACTATGGAAAAAATAGAGATAGTAAGGTTAAAATGATGTCATGTGTTTGTGGGGCCCTGGGAGCACTGCTGATTTCCATAATGAAGCATGAGGCAAAGTGTAGACAATAAAAAACAGTGTCAGACAGAAGAAACAAATCAGACGTTGGTTAGCCAGTCTCTACCAGCATTTGCCCAAACAACCTGGTTAAGAGTCACCTCTATAAGAACTTCCTAACAGAGTTCTTCCTATTTTGGCTCAAGAGTAGCTCAGCATGCAGTGTGGCCCTACCTCCCTGGAGCAGCTGACAAGACAAGAGGTAAGTGACTCCATTGGTTGGCATGAAACCTTATGGAAAATTACCATTGTTAAAGTGTTCAGTCCAAATGGCTGAACTGGGCATTAAATGGTTGTATTAATTCTCTGGGGCTGCTGTGACAACTAACCAAAACTAGACAGCTTCACCAACAGAAATGTATTGTCTCACAGTACTGGAAGCTGGAGGTCTGAGATCAGGGCATTAGCGGGGTTGGGTCCTTCTGAGGGATGAGGAGGAGACCCTCTTCTGGGTCTCTCTCTCAGCTTCTGGAGGTCTCTGATGCATCTTGGCTCAAAGATGGTTTTCTCCTTGTGTTTTCACATCATCTTCCCTCTATGTTTTCTGTCTCCGTGTCCAAATATCCTCCTTTTTTATAAGGACACCAGTCACAGTGGATTAGAACCCATCCTAATGACATTGTCTTAACTTGATCATCTGCAAGGGTTCCATTGCCAAGTAAGATCACATTCATAAGCTAAGACTTCGATGCTGTTCGGGACACAATTCGATCCATAACAAGAGCCATTTGTCTTCACACCCTCATGCTCACCACCTAACTCTTATCCTACATTGAATTGGAAATGCATACTATGTGTCCATTTAGAAAAGCACACCAAATTCACACCAAAATCCATTCAATTCTCTTTAATAGTGCCTTAATTACCTCTGATTTGAGAGACTTATGTGCCAAAAGGGAAACAAAATTTCCATATATGACCACCCAGAGAGTGAGCTTTTCCAAGGACATAGGACAAAGATTTGACCCAGGTCATATGGAAAAGACTAAGGTCCCAACACGTCCAAAATAGAAGTGTCTTATCACGGAATGAGGGTCCAGGTTGACATAGCTATGTCCTTCCTTTGGAAATTCAAGAAAAGCTGGGATGAAACCTGACTAGCTTGAGTTCTGTTCTATTAAAGCATTACTTTGTCTTTCATACAAGTGATAAAAATAGCTCATTATCACATGAAATGGGTCAGGCGCATGGAAAATTGAGCGTTATGCAAATTATGGCAACATTGTGTAAGATCCAACATGACTTATAGTTTTGTTTCTATTCAACTAATAACGAAACTAACAAGGAATTCTTTCTCCAATTTCCTTCCACATGTTTAGAACATTAAATGTGAAAGAAAAAGTACCTTTCCTATTGGTTTTAAAGTAAGGTCTTCATGATTTAAACATGAGTCCCAGTTTGGGTGTCAAGAATGGGGTTAACATGCATATGTGAAAAGCAGAAGACCCATGCCTGGGACTCCAGTCCATCAGTCTTCTACCCTATAAATTGATCTCAGCACCAGGATGCTTCTCACCAGTCCCAAGGATCAGAGAACTGATGACCTTATCAAATAAGGGGACTAAAAACCATAAACTCAACAAGAGTGGAAAGTGTCTTGTAGCAGAGCCCCCAGGCTGCCTTCCACCTCCACAGGCATCTGGGGGAGTAAGGACCCCTCCCAACTTTCTAAACCCCATGGGAATGCGGAAGCCACACCCAGAGTTGTTTTTCTTTTTTATGTCAACAGGGCACCCCAGAAAATGAAAATCTCCCCAAAGCATCATCACTTAACATTTCTGGAGTCCATTTCTTTTCTGATGGCAATTGCAAATCTGTAAAAGTGTAAAACAGCATGATCTTTGTTTCTGGTTGAGTAGAGACCCTTCCCCCAATGTCATACAGTACAGGAGAGTCCTGGCATCCTCTCCAGAAAGAAGCTCAATATACAGATAATGGTACTTCTGCTAGTTCTAAGTCACCAAGGGTTTAACATACATTTTGAGATCCCTTCAGAGAAAGCTCATATCCATAACCTGATGTCTCCAAGAACAAGTGCTCTCCCCATTCTTCAATAAAGGTTTTTTTGTTTGCTCACCATGTTGGTGCCTCTCCTGAGGACTCAGTATTCCTCTTTACTTCAGCCCCAGTGTGCCCCCAGCCTTCTGGCTCTGAAGAGCCAACAACAGTTCCACTGGGTTCTGCCAAAGTGACTCCAAGTCTGAAGAGTGAAGGAGGCCTGTGGGTCCCAGAACAGACACCATGACCTTCACACACAATGTCTAATCCAAAAACCAATCTCCCAAGTGGGGTGCAGCCTCCCCACATTCCTACAAAGATGATGAAGCTGAGAAAGGCTGAACAGCCTGCTGAAGCCCAGCCACTGAGTCCTCTGTCCTGGTGGACGCACCATGAATTCTGAAACCAAATTGCTCCATGTTGCACGACTCTTCAATGTGTTTCCGTCTGTTGTGGTTTACATGAATGAAAGGGCCTCCGTTTTGTCTCATTCTTCAATACAATATTAAAGGTAATTTTACCAATGTCACCTGACTTTCATGACAAACTTCCAGGACACTCTTCCTTTGATACATGCAGAAAGTGATTCTGGGAAATGATGCAGGATGGCAAAATGAGGCTAAACTTAATCAGCAGTTGAAATCCCAAGCATCTGAATTTCTTTAAATAGGATCTGAGAGATCCTTAGAGTGAATGTCACAATTGTTAAGTGGGTCATTTTTTTAAAGATTTATGTATTTGAGAGAGAGAGAGAAAGAGAACACATGAGCTGGTGGAGGGGCAAAGGGAGAGAACCTCCAGCAGACTCTGCCCTGAGCGTGGAGCCCAACAGGGGCTCAATCCATGAGATCACAACCTGATCAAAACCAAAAGTTGGACGCTCAACCAAATGTGCCACCCAGGCACCCCTCATTAAGCAGGTCTTTATTGAGCAACTACTGCATGCCTAGAAGGATGTTGAACTGCTGAAACCCATCAGTGACCTAAAATTCCTTCTAAATGAAGGATGCAGAAAGGAAAATGTGATTCCTGGGCTGGACAAGAAGGGCTGTATTTGGGAGGCACACGTGGCCCCAGAGCATGGGAGAACACGAGTGGGGAAGCAGGTTAAGGTGTGGAGGCAAGGGTGAGGAATAATCAGATTCATATTCCAGAGAGATCACTGGCTGCTGTGTAAAAGACCCATGTCAGAGGCAAGTAGGCAGTGGTTACAGTTACTCTGTCTGAGATGAGGGTCTCCTGAGCCTGAGAAGCAGAGCAGAGTGAAGACATCCCCAATTTAACAACTTCCTTCCAATATCTAACACACAATGAATGAGTCACATGTCAGTATCTAATACCAATGAGCTGATCTCATGCCTAAAGACCACCAGGGCATTAAACTCTGGTTTAAGTGTGTTGGAAGCTACAAACAGAGGTTCTTGCTAAAGCTTCCTCCCTGCCACACCAAAGAATTTCCTAGAAAATAATGTAGAAACACTGCAGTGGGTTTTAGAATTGATGAATTCTGTGGTTAATTCTTGAATGAATCCCGCCTTGTTGGGAAGCCTTTAAAAACTTTCTGATTCCCCATTTGTACATCTATAAAATGAGGCAACACCACCTACAGCAAAGGGTTTCAAGGACCATAAAAGTGATGCATGCATATTTGTTTCTGATGGGCTATTTACAAAATTGCCACACATTTAGAGGCTTAAAACAATAGAAATTTATTATCTTATAATTCTGAAAGGCAGAATTTTGCAATAGGTGTCTTTAGGCTAAAACCAAGTGTTTGGCAGGGCTATATTCCTTACTGAATGTGTCTCTGTGACTTTTCCATCTTCCAGAAGCTTCCTTGGCTTGTGGCCCCATCTTCGAAGCCAATAATGGTAGGTCTGGTGCTTCTCCAGTCCATCACTATAGCCTCCTCTTCTGTCTCTTTCTCCCACTTTAAAGGATGCTTCTGATCACATTGGACCTGTAAGAATAATTCAGAATAATCTCCCTGTTAAGGGAAGCTGATGAATTCCAATTTCAACCTTCCTGTTTCCAATAGAAACTTCTCTGATACCTCCATTTCACAGATGAGCACCTGGGACCCAGGGACTCACATGGCATTTAGTGATGAAGCCAGAATTGGAATATGGTATCTTGCTCGCAGTCAAGTGGTCTCTCCATCACATTCTACCTTCATGAAGGACCTTGTAACTACTTCCACAAAAAGTGATGAGTTTTCCCCAATTCTACAGAGTGCACTGACCCGTTGTGTGACCTAAGCTAGCTGGCCAAAACATGTAGATTCCAGGCAAAATCAATGAAAAAGACAAGTAGTTTTTTGCTGTTGTTAATTTCCAGGATAGAAAAATAATTTGATCAGCATTCAGAGTATTAAAAAAGATTCTGAGGGGGACCTGGGTGGCTTAGTCAGTTAAGCATCTAACTCCTGATTTCAGCTCAGGTCTTCATCTCAGGGTTGTGAGATCGAGCCCCAAGTCAGGCTCTGTGCTCAGTGGGGAGTCTGTTTGAGGATTCTTTCTCTCCCTCTGTGCCTCCCCTCTCTAAAATAAATAAGTAAATCTTTTTAAAAATTCTCACATGTATACGAAAGTGCTTCAAGTTTCTTCCCTGTATCATCAAAGTTTAGAAACCATATTCATCAAGTTTTGAAGGGAAGAGATGTTAGCCAAGAATCCCCTGGCCCCAAAAGTTGTCATTTATATACAAGGTAACTGAAAAATGTTTCTGGAAAGTGCACAACCATTTCCAAACATATTTGTTAAGAATATACTTCAACTTACTGAGAGAAAAACACTGTAACATAATATAATATAACTCATTAAAAATAACAGTGTGACTCTAAAGTCACGGGTGAAACCAACAGAAACTGAGGGGTGGCTTTGAATATAACATGGGAACAAAAGACTATTTATGTGCTCATTTTACACAGAAGCTCATCAGTAAACAGTCTTTGATTTTTTATGTTGACTGTTTCATAAATATAGATATGAGCATTTTAAGACTTAAAGTAAATTATTAGTAGAATTTAAAACGAAATCATTAGAGAAGAAAGCAAAGCAAATATGACCCATTTTTTTTTAACTTGCTAGGGGAAAAGACAGAAGGAGTGTTTACATAAGCATGAAACCAGACAAGGGAATAAGCACAGTTACATCAGTAACAATATACCCTTCTCACCAAAACTACCATGGTGAGAGATCCCCTCTCTCAAATAGTGAGTATATTTATTCACTATTCATTATTCACTAGTGAAAATAATGAAATTATACCAAATATTATTGAAAAACTGTGACACTTAAAAGAAATTGGCAAGTAAGGATTATTAAGTGATTGGGCAAAAATACAGGAGCTAAAGTCAAGAAGAAATAAAATTAATATAATGAAAGAAAACAGGAGCTGGCATATTGTTCTGAGGCAATGGAAAATTAAAAGAAAAATCCATTTGCTGGAACGAAGAGATACAGTATTTTGGTAGTAAAAAAATTCCAAACAGAAAATGCAAAACCCATAAATCTTTCTATGCCACATAATATTCTTCAAAACATAGTAATCACAGACTATCCAAGGCACACAGACCAGTTAACAGAAGCACTGGGTCAGGAAGACCTAACTGTACCTTCCCTGACCTTATAGTTGGTGTGTGAATGTATAAGCCCTGTGTGGGGATGCAGGAGGAGAGAGTGTCCATGTGACAATAAGATCAATGTATTGGGCATGCAGCAAATGTGTCTAAAGGAGAGCAGGAAGATACATTTCTATCAAGTTTAGAAAGAATATTTGCGACTAGTAAGTACACATGATACCTTTATGCTCATAAACTCAATAAGTGGCAAAAAAATATATGGTAAAATTCTCACACCACCAATGAGTCTCTGAAAAATGATTGCAGGTGAAAGTCAAACACAGCATTAGGGATTATTTAGAAAATAACAGAAGTGAAAACCTACTCTGTCAAAACATCTGGAACACTGACAGGACACATTCAAGCAGATCTATAACCTGTAAGCCTTTCATTCAGACACAAAAAAAGAATGACACTTACTAAACTCGGTGTCAAACTAAAGAATGGAAAAATGAGAACACACAAACACACAAATTTGAGTAAAACAAAAGAGAGAAAAAATAATGGCAGAAATTAATGAATTTGAAAACAGATAAGTAATGGAATAAACACATCTAAGATCTGGTTCTGCATAGAAAGACTAATCTAATAGAAAGACTAACTAATCAAACAGTTAGGTCCAATCTAATAAAAAGAGAGAAAATATATATAATTGAGAATAAAAAAGAAACATGCCTGAAGATATAAGTAAAAATGATATGAAATCCTATTCTGACAGATTAGAAAACTATGTAAATTGTGTAATTATTTTATTTTATTTTATTATTTTATATTATTTTACTGAGAGAGAGAGAGAGCAGTGGGGAGGTGCTGAGGGGGTGGGAGAGAGAATTTCCAGCAGACTCCTCGCTGACCATGGAGCCTGATGCAGGACTCAATCTCACAACACTGAGATCATGACCTGAGCTGAGATCAGGAATTGGCCACTTAACCGACTAAGCCACCCAGGCACCCCTAAATTGTTAGATTTTCAAAGAAAATATGAGATGTAGAAAAGTTGAATGAAGATATAACTAGGGGAGAATATTTTAGTCTCTTCTTTAATTGAGGTATAATTAACAGATAACACTACAGTAGTTTCAGATGGACAACATTGGGTAGAAGATTTTGTTATTGTCTAAAGTTTCTTGCCAAGAAAGATGGAAGCCTTTTCATTTTTCCTATGCCAATCCTCCCAGAAAATTAAAAGTACAGACCCATCTGCCTTATGATTCTAGATGAAAAATTCTAAGTAAAATATTGGCAATGTCATTTGGAAATGTATTCTATAAACATTGCCTTGTAACCAGGAAAAATTTGTCCCAAGAACAGAAGAATAATGTGCCACAGAAATCCCAAACTGACCTGCTGTATTTTTGAGAAGAAAAGATCACAGGGCTATGAGCATGTTGAAGCTGAAATGTATTTGACAACCGTAAATATCTAATACTGACTTTCGCAAGGTCTTACAATCATCAATGTTCCTGAAGATGATGAAGACCTCTATTGCCCACTTTCAGCCCCCCAGCTTCAATGCTGAGATGCTCATGATACTCATATTGATGTCCAAGAAGACTTGACACTTCCTGTAGCCACTGTTTTCAAACCCTGTTCTGAAAGTTCCAGCAGTGCAAACATTTTTACAAAGACAAATGACTATGTATATGTATTGCAAAGAAAGAGACAAGTGAATAGAAATAGCAAAGAAAAGAACATAATTTATCCACTGGGGTTGGATAAGAAGACCTGAATCAAGGAAGACATAAACCATATTCTGGGACAAAAGAATAAAAAGGAAAATTCTTATCCTCCAAATAATTAATAAGCATAATTAATATTTTTCATTCTAGTAAGGTCTTTGAAAACATGGCAGTGCAAAGCTCAAGTACATCTCAAAGAATTAAATACTTACTAATTGACTGTTCTAAAAAATAAGAGACATACATGTTGTTTTTAAAAAATACATAAATTTCAGGGGCGCCTGGGTGGCTCAGGGGGTTAAAGCCTCTGCCTTCGGCTCAGGTCATGATCCCAGAGTCCTGGGATCAAGCCCCGCATCGGGCTCTCTGCTCAGCAGGGAGCCTGCTTCCTCCTCTCTCTCTCTGCCTGCCTCTCTGCCTACTTGTGATCTCTGTCTGTCAAATAAATAAATAAATAATCTTTTAAAAAATACATAAATTTCAGGAGTGCCCAGGCACCTCATTCGGTTGAGCATCCAACTCTGGTTTCAGCTCAGGTCATGGTCTCAGAGTCCTGGGATTGAGCCCCATGGCAGCCTCTGTGCTCAGTGAGGAGTCTACTTGAGGATTCTCTCTCTTTCTCTCTATTCCTCCCCCTGCTCATGCTCTTTCATTAAAATAAATAAATAAATATTTCATGAAATATATATATATATTTCATGAATATATGGTATAGTTTTATGTAAATAAAATTATAGTGTGTATATTATAGCATGATAAAAATAACAGAAATGCAAATCATCTGAAAGTACAAGAGTATTAAGTATAGAAATTATGGGAAAGCATATAGAGATTTCAAGGCAGGCTTTAAACATGTAGAAAATATTACACCACTAGGTCACATTCACATAGTTAGAATGATTCCAAACTGCAAATGTATATGCACTTGTATATATAAATATTTGTGCTGCCCCCAAAATTTATTAAAAATTTTTTGATTTATTAAAAAAAAGTTGAAAGTTAATATCAGACAAAATTGTATCATAGATATAGATAGTTTTTCTCTAAATAGTGGGTTTTCAGATGACTATCATTTTTTCTTCCTGTTTTTCTATATTTCCCACATTCTCTAGAAAGAATACACTATATAATCAAAAAAGATGTATTTTCATAGCACTAGTGACTTGCATAAGGTTTTGTGGTAATAATTCTCATTCTTTTTTAAACATAGAAATCTCTGACAACCTTACAGCACTTCAGAACTCTGTCCCAGAAAACTGCATTATACACAAAGAAGCACTGAGCATGATGTTTAAAGGTCTTATAGACCCACAGAGGCCCATTCAGGGACCCTAGGCAAAGAGTAAACTCTCCAAATCTCAAAGCAATTCCTCATGCATTATCTCAGTAGACCCTTACCAAAATTTTGTAACAAAAGAGTTATTACTTTTGTCATTTTAAAGATGAGTAAACCGAGTGTCTGGAGTTTGAGAGCACGTAGCTAGTAGAGACAGAAGTGACCAGATGAATAGCCCTATCTGCTTGTCTTAGCACTGAACATTTTGTTATGGAAAGCTTCACTTAGTAAATGCACAACAGGATGTCAAATAAACAAAACCAGAGCTTTAGTCTTGATTTGGAAAGTTTGGAAAATGTCCTGATTTCACTGTGCTCTGGTTTCCTCATCAATAAAGCAAAGATAACAATACTCGCTTTGCATATCCCCCAGAGTTGTTAGGAAGAGAAAGTATAGAGGAAAGCACTTGCAAACATAATTGATCTTTATTATTATTAATACATAAATGTTTCTATTATGAATCTATTAAAACTCAGACGAGTCCTGAGGTAAGTGCTGATGGGATCTAGGTAGGAGAGATAAAAAAGGCAAAGCATTTCACTAAAAGGCAATTAAAATGAGCCATTCTTGTTCAAAAAGTATGTCTCCCTGAGTAATTAGCAATATATTGTACATTCAACAATGGTTTGTTGGCCACGTTCTATTAAGTCAGTTGTGTGCAGCTATCCTGTGAAAAGAAGCAACCTAATCCAGAGCTTCCTGCTTTAAAAAAAACAAAAAAAAAAACAAAAAAACAAAGTTTGTTTCCCCAGGTACCTGTCCAAGCTATTGCTGTGAATTAATTTTAATGGTAAAAACTTCAGGTTAATTTCAAACTCTTTCTACTGCACTCATTCCAGACATGCTGAAGAGCAAAGAACAACTGAGACACAAGAAGGGGCCAAGAGACTGCCACACCATTGTACATATGGAACACATCTTCTTTATCCATTCGTCTGTTGAAGGGCATCTCAGCTCTTTCCACAGTTTGGCTATTGTGGACATTGTTGCTATGAACATTGAAGTGCATATGGTCCTTCCTTTCACTGCATCTGTATCTTTAGGGTAAATACCCAGTAGTTCAATTGCCAGGTCATAGGGTAGCTCGATTTTTAATTTTTTGAGGAAGCTCCACGCTGTTTTCAGAAGTGGCCCTTTCAACTTGCATTCCCACCAACAGTTTGAGAGTGTTCACCTTTCTCCACATCCTCTCCAAAAATTGTTGTTTCTTGCTTTGTTAATTTTTGCCATTCTATCTGGCATAAGGTGGTATCTCAATGTAGTTTTGATTTGAATTTCCCTGATGGCTAAGGATGATTAACATTTTTTCATGTATCGGTTAGCCATTTGTATGTCTTCATTGGAGAAGTGTCTGTTCATGTCTTCTGCCCATTTTTTGACTTTATGGAATATTACTCAACCATCAGAAATGACAAATACCCAACTTTTGCATCAACATGGATGCGACTGGAGAAGATTATGCTGAGTAAAATAGGTCAAGCAGAGAAAGTCAATTATCATATGGTTTCACTTGCTTGTGGAACATAAGGAATAGCAAAGAGGACATTAGGTGAAGGAAGGGAAAAATGAAGGGTGGGGGGAATAGGAGCAGGAGATGAACCATGATAGACTGTGGACTCTGAGAAGCAAACCGAGGGTTTTAGAGAGGAAAGGAGTGAGGGGATGTGTTGACTCAGTGATGGGTATTAAGGAGGGCACATATTGCATGGAGCACTGGGTGTTATATGTATACAATGAATCTTGGAATACTACATCAAAAACTAATGACGTACTGTGTGGTGACTAACATAATATTAAAAAAAAAAAAAGAGGCTGCCACACCCCAACTGATGGTCAGATACCCTTCACTTGTCTGGACACCCCTGACCTGTGCCTTCCATAGGGACAGTCCTCTGTAAACGTGACTGCATGGAAGTATGGGAAGGAGACTCTGTCTCAGAGGCTCTGATGGCAAACATCTGGGCATCCTTTTACCCCTATCAGATTCAGTTTCCTAATCTGGATGTCAGGAATCCTGTTATAAGTGGGGAATCCCTGAAAACTATACTGGACTGGGACAACGCGTGGAATCATCCTTTATTGAGTTTGAAACTTTCCTAAGCCAGTTTCTTCTAACATCTTTATCACAGATACTCTGTGACATCACCTAATATACTAACAGTCTGTGCCTAAAACTGAACCCTTTATTGACACTTCTATTTGATTTTCACTGCTGATTTTTTTACCTATTTAGCTACCCCTTTTCATTATTCACCAGGGGATGGGCCATCTGGATTGATTATCTATTTTATTTCTTATGTACCCAACGGAAGTGTAGTTAAAGCTCAAAATTTTATGGAATGATTCCTTCATTCTTAGTCATAACCCTGCTATGACTTCTCCAGAGTGATGGTTATAGAGCCCATGGAGTGAGATCACTCCAGGCTGCTCTTCTAACCTCTAAGTGGAGTCAGTCCTCAGGGATGGATAAAATTTCACTGAATTTTCCCATTTCATTTATATAATGAAATCATTGTTTGGCCTTCATTCAGTACTTTTGCCCTTTTTGGTCTTAAGGTAGACCATTCAGTAGCCCCCTCCAATTTCTCTAGGAAAACTAAGAATTACAAAAGGGCTCCCTCCAAATCTCAAGAACTTGATTTTTTTCCTTAAAAAATTAAAACTCCCTCCCACACACACAGCATTATGCACCGTATTTGCTTGTGTGTTTTTATATACATACAGCAGTGAATTGACGTATAAATCTATAATGAACTTGACCAAATTTAAACAATCACCTGAAAATGAATCAATTATCATTATTAATTGGGTCATATTATACCATTACAGTGGTGTGATTAGATTCTGTCCCAAAGAGCGGTGTGGAACCAAACACCGGCCTTCAGTGCAATCATCTTGGACACTTGTTAAAATAGAAATTACCAAAATGTACCACCAAACTACTGACTCAGACCCTGGAGATGAGGCTCAGAATTAAGCATTTTTAGAAAACTATGAGAAAGCATTTTCATGGAGAGCTAGTTCAGCCTGGCTCCTGAATTTCACCTCTATTTTTGACCTTTTATGGGGAAGCTAATGTTGATTCCAGAGAGTCGCTAAAGAGGACAAACTCTCACCTAGACCTCTTTAAGCTAGTTCTGGATGGCAGGTCTGGACACACTCTCCTTCATATCCCAGCCTCAGAAATGGTATTTAAAGGACCAGGCCAATTCAAGTCTTCTTTGTGAAGGATCACAATGGGGATTTTAAGACAGCTGTATTTAGGATCGACTTTGTGCCTTCCTCTCCGCCCCCACAAAAACAAACAAACAAACAAACAAAAAACAAGGAGGGATTCCCATGTTCAGCAGTACTGCATTTTATTTCACTGAGAGGCTTTTTGCTAACATCATCTCTTATGGAATTTAAGGAAATTCTCCAGTGTGAGATATTATGGACCATCACAGAAATGACGGTCTCACAGAAAGATTGGCTGTGGAGACCAGGAAGTTCCCATGCAGAGTCTATGAGTATCTTCTGGATGTCCACACTCAATCGCTCTCCCCTACCTATCAACTCTTTGGAAGGAGATTATAACATCTAAAGAAGGCAATGATTTCTTTCTGAGTTTAGCAAGAATGATGATACTCACCTAAGGCAGAAACAAAGTGGGAGACCAGTCATTCTTCAATCTGTGACCAGTCATCTGACCAGTCATTCTCTATTCTTTATTCTCCTTTTTTAAAATTCTATAATGAGAAGTAATTTAAACAGCCATATGCAGTTGTGTTCCATGGAGTCCACTGAGTCTATGCTACAATTCATAAAAACTACCTCACACAGCATAGACTTTTTATTAGCATGGTGAAATTTACCTTACCCATCTCTTCTTTTCTCATTGGTGACTTGTCATACGACCTTGGGCGAGTAACTTCAACTATCTGTGGTCAATAGCTCCTATCCATCCTGGTATAAGAATAATGAGTTACAGCCAGTGGAGACTTTGGGCATCATAAGAGGAATCCTAATTTTGCTTAAGTAACAAATAATCCCCAGTAACTGTGTTCACCATTGTGTTTTAAAATAAACTTTAAAAACTATTTAATGCCTATAGAGGAATAGGCAGATGTGTCCATTCCTAAGCAGTGAAATAAACTGAGGTCCAGTAAAAAGGAATTTGTTTCTGTGCTGGAACTTATTTCCGTGGCGCTGGAAAGGAATAGCTGATAACACTCTTCTCTTTTTCAATATAAATCAATAGAATCTCTTATATGATGAATAAAAGTTAGAACAGCCCTGGGGAAGCATATAGATGTTAGTATTATTCTCTAGGGCACACACACACCCACAAACACACACACACTCCTACACACACACTTATAAATTGGATGTCATGATGTCTCAGTGTATCTGAGTCACCCACAAAAAAATAATCGATTTCAGAGCAAACACATTCTTAAGAAAATGAAGTCATATAGCCAGCTATTTTCAAGCAGTACTTGGAACTGAGTATAATATTTCTCTTTAAATTTTAGATGCCCGGGGTGCCTGGGTGGCTCAGTGGGTTAAGCCGCTGCCTTCGGCTTGGGTCATGATCTCAGGGTCCTGGGATCGAGCCCCGCATCAGGCTCTCTGCTCAGCAGGGAGCCTGCTTCTTCCTCTCTCTCTCTGTCTGCCTCTCTGCCTGCTTGTAATCTCTCTCTGTCAAATAAATAAATAAAATTAAAAAATAAATAAATAAATTTTAGATGCCCTAGTTAAATGGAAAAAGATAAAGACCCAACAGGTTTTTCTTTCCCATTTCATGACAGCTACCTGGGCATTGACAAATTTTTGTCAGCCTTTCCTTACCAGCTAACTCAAAGATCTAAATGTCATTTGGGAACATAGTCATGAGAAAATGCTCTCCTGTGATGTAGATGATAGGATGCTGGGTACTTGAAACATACATTAGCAGATATAAAATGGCGACCAGGCAAGGGCAGACTGAGAAGGGCCCACAGAAGTGGTTGTTTATGGAATAAACAGAGGTAAAGTTTTGGAGATCAATTTGTTGATTTGTAACCTAAATTCCCACAAGTTAAATGGAGGGAAATAAGAAGGAAAGTCATTGAGTAATTATAGAATGTTCACTTAATATAACTAGTGCCATGATAAGCAAGAAGCCCAATTAACAGAAAAATTCAGGTGGTATTATGTTAAATGGAAAACTCAACACATAAATCAATGGATCAAAGGATAAAAGTCAGAAATAAATCAATATATTTATGAAAAGTTAGTTTTTAACAAAGATCATTCAAATTAGTGGGGAAATGGTGTTGGGGCAATCAAGAAGCTCCCTGAAAAAGTACATTCCTCCCTCATACTTATACCAATATAAAGTCCAGAAGAATGAGTGAAAATTAAATCTTAAAAGCATTCGGAGAAAGCACAGAAAAATATTATAGTCCCAAAACGGAAAGTCTTTCCAACTATGATGCAAACCTAAAAGACATAAAAAAAAAAAAAAAAATTGGTCAATCTAGCTATGTAAAAACATGCTTTTACATAGCATGTTTTTATATGCCCTTCCCCCCCCAAAGAAACATCATCAACAAAATCAAAATACAAAGAACACATAAAGGAAAATATTTACAACTCTTAATATAAAGAACTAATTAATATATAAAGAGTTTTTAAATATCAGTATAAAAAACTTCATTGAAAATGGGTAGATGCTGGCAAAATTTAGAGAAAATAAAATAGAATGACTTTTAATAATGTGTAAAGTTTCTCAACTTCCCTCATACTAAGAAACAGACAAGTCAAAACTTCAAGAAAATACTGTATTTCACCTGTCAGGCTAGCAATATAAAAAACTTGATGACATGCTATGTTGTGGGAAAATGAACAGAGCCATCCATTGCTAATTGGAGTGTAAATTGGTAAACCTCTATGAAAGCCAATCAAAATATAGGACGTACATACTGTTTGACCCAGCAATTCAGTCCCCGTGCATTTCTCATGGAGAGAGAATTTAAATTCTTATACTTTAAAGTCAAGAAAGAAAAATAATGACTATTCTTTGGACATAGTCCCAATGCACAAACGAGTCACCACCCCAGCCTTTTTCAAAGCCATCCCAATTGATCAGTGAGAATCAGATTTCATTACTGCACTTCTTAAAGCCAGCCATAAGCAACAAGCTTACCCAAACTGCCAACGTTCTACAGCTAAGGGTCACCTACTCCCTCAGCACTCCCACTGCAGAAAGTCTGTCAGTCCTCAGACTCTGTGTTTCCCCACCCTATATTAGATCAGCTAGGCTTTCTTTTGATAGAACACATCCTACATCCACTCTTTCGTCCTGTGTAACAAGCGGTAAAGTCAGGTCTTGCTTTAGATATTCAATAGTAGCCTTTTTCTATCAATCCAAATACTCACCCACATGAGAAACATCACACGGATAAGGAGAATCAACAAATCATTGCTTAATATAGAAACATATTATAAACAATGCAAATAATGTAAAAGGTCCAATAAATTAGAAAACCAGAAACACTAGATGTCTCCTTGGAAGGGAAATAGTTGTCATGGGCCAATGGACAGAGGAAGGGATACATACATTTCATTTAATTGTTTTAAGTGTTTTTTTTTTTCAATTTTACATGTATTACACTATTAAAGGATAAGTTATTTAAAGTTAGAATTTCAAATCAGATGTGTAATATGAAAAAAACACATATGAAATTGATAGCAAGACAGTAACAGTTGTTATTTATAAATAATTGGAGGATAGTTTTTTAAATGTCGTTTTCTCTAAATATTCCATCATTTTGTGACATAACTTATCTTTTTCAACTGGAACTATTTGCAAATATCATGCTCAGACTCATACAAACATACAACAAATGCAATTTTTCCATTGTAAGTTGGCACAGAACAAAAAAATAAAATGGGAGTGACATAAATAGAACCTTACATATTAGGAGAAACAATCTAAAAGAAAACAGGAATTAGGAAAGTCCAAGGACACCACAGGAGCAAAACTGACTTCAAGGAAAGCCCAAGACTCAGCATAGACTCCAAGCCCCAGATCTAACACTCCTGATACATTGTAACTGAAAAGCACAACACGAAACTTAAAGTTTTCTACATATATGCATTTGTTGTCTATTTTTTAAGTAAGAGAGAAATGCTTTGAATAGTTTTAAATGGATACGATTCTACCTTCTCCATACACTGCAAATATTGAGAAGGACCCAGCAGCATCCACCTCTGGAAGACAGTATCTGCCTGCAGAACCACTACCCATTAGAAAGAACATCTGCTGATGTCAGACTTGGTGAACCCATCAGGTATTTTAAAAGAAACATCTTAATTTCCTTACCACTGAACAATGAGATCTTGGAGTTCAGAAGCCAGGTTTAGATTTTTTCTTTCACCAGATAACTCTGTAAAGGGGTGGGTGGGGGGAGTGAAACAAATGAAAACCAATGTTGTTTTATTAGGCTTTCCTGACCTTTTGACTAAGGAATAAAGGAGTATATTAAAACATCCAAACAATCAAACAGAGAACTCTTTTCATCAATCACTGAATATTGACCTATTACCCAGAGGAGGCTGATTGATTAACAAAGCCAGTTGCAGAGTTTCAGGTAACAATGAATGCTAAAGAAACTTCTAGGTATATTTTATTATTCTATTTCTTAAGACAATTTTACCTAGACCCCTCTGCCATTTTCATTTCTGACCTTGAAATACTTAACTTGGGTTACATCGTTTGCAGAAAATGTAACACTCCAAGCATACAGATTTCTTTCACGGTTGTTCATGTTAATTGATGTCTTCACACCAAAACCTTGACAAAGAAGGGAAGATCCAGTAATTGGAGCAAAAAATAAATAAATAAATAAATAAATAAATAAATAAATAAATAAGTTTCTTCCTAAAAAAAAGTTGTAACTTTTAAAACAAGAAAAAGACCAATTTTCCAATTTACTCATATTTCTTTTCATGTTTTGAAAAATCACTTAAATAATCACTTTCATGTGGATGCATTCATCCCATTTTAGAATAATATCAGTCTCCTACCATTTATAGTTCTTAAAGTTTTCTCCAAATGTCATCATCAGGCAATCTGGCAGTATCTATTACAATTAAAAATGCATATGCCACAATTCCATTTCTGGGAATCTATAAAAGCGCCGTGGTACTCTCTGCAGTGTCGTTTTTAGGAGCCGAGAACTGGGAAGCAGGTTCATACCCATTGATAAAAGACTGGTGGAGCTGGGCTATGGGACAGTGCTGTATTTGCCCCCCAGGATGTTAAGCACTCATTGGAAATAATTCAATAACATTACTGGAAGAAATACCTCAGTGACTTTTGATTAGGAAAAGCATGAGGTAGAAAAGTGTACAAAATGATTCCTTATGTGTGGGAAAAAAAATAGTAAGTTGCAAAACTAAGCTTCTATATCCATGGTTTCCAAGCAGGAGTGATTTCTGCCTATTGTGGGGCATATGGCAATGTCCGGAGATACGGGGAAAAGATGCTACTGTCATCTAGTAGGAGGAAGTCAGGAAGACTCCGCAGCATCCTGTAGGGCACAAGATAACCCCACAGCAAAGGCATACCCTCCTCTACAGGCAGACCCTATCATTTCATATTTGCATTATGTAAGTACAGAAAACATAAGCAAATGCGCCCACGAGGTCGTCAGGGAAGCTCATTTCAGGAGAGCTGGGAGCAGGGACCAGGTGTGGTGCTAATGAGGGGAGGGGACGCTAATGACTACAAGTGCTCTTGATAAGACCAAGATCACAAGAGTTTCTATTTTCTTATGCTTCTGTCAAACAAAGGAAAGGTGCCCCCTATAAGTCATCTCTGCCATGTCGGTCACTGTTCCTTAGAGGCAACTAAATAAATAAAACCGTAACTTCAGAACTACATTGAAACCACACTCTTCACAGATGAAACAAATACAAACCCCACTTTGAAGAAAATCCCAACATAAAGGTCACTGAGACTAGGGAAATGATACATTCGTCAGCATGGCCTGTGACAAATCACGGTGCCATACTACTTAGATACCCATGAATAATCTTGTCAGTCCCAATTAATTTGAATTAACTGCACCCTCTTCATATCAATAGTTTGGTATTTTTATCACATGATGGGGAATTCAATGTAAAATAGAGCAAGAACACCAAAACTGTGACAAGTGATTCATTCCTTTTTTCTCGTTGTGAGTTTGGTTGTTTTTGCTGTTCTTTCCCCATGGTGAGCATTTGAACTTCTCTCCTGCTAGTGAATACACATCAAAAGGGGTATTCTGTACAATGCCACAGGTGACCCACAAAGTCACCTTTCTGAATTAAGAAAGAGTACTTGTCATTTGTCCTGAACTCTTAATTTTCAAGTATTCTATGCAGATTATCACAAATGCATAAAGTCAGGGTGCTCTTTGGATAAGCCCTTGTCTCATGAAAGCCTTTGTGCCATCTGCTCCCCCTGACCCCCATGCCCCATGCCATTGAGCAGCATGGAAGGGCCCAGAGCATACCATGAAATCGAGGCTGCTGCAGCAGATACAGCAAAAACCTGAGAAAAGTACCCATTTAGTGGTCACCCATGTAGTGACCAGTGCCTGGTCACTACACACACAGAAAGGACCAGGAAGGTGAGTGGGCCATGTGGGTGGGGGGGATTGACCCTAGCTACAGGAGTCCCCTTTCTCTTCCAGGCATTTTACCAAGATCCCCAGTGAAACTTCAGCATTTTTTTAAAGATTTTTTATTTGTCAGAGAGAGAGAAGAGAGAGTACAAGCAGGGGGAGCAGCAGAAGGAGAGGGAGAACCAGGCTCCCCACAGAGCAGGGAGCCCAACGTGGGGCTCGATCCCAGGATCCTGGGATCATGACCTGAGCCGAAGGCAGACACTTAACCAACCAAGCCACACAGGTGTCCCTTGAAATTTCAGGATAGTACCCCACCCACACCCATAGTACATTTTTCTCCTCTATGCACCTGTCTGTTTTAGTTTAATTTACAATTGAGGTACAAGAAAAACAAAGGACAATCACTAATAATGACATCGGGAAATTAGAATACAATAATGTTCTATAATAAAAGTGATGTGAGCATTGTCACTCGCAAAACATCTCACGGCACCGTCCTCACCCTTCCTACACTGACTGGACAGGAGAAAATGCCCATGTGATAAGATGAAGGGGGTGGATGATGTAGGCACAGTGACCTAGCTCCTGCTACTACTGACCTTCTGAGATACATCTGAAGGCGGGTCACCTGCTTCCAGACAGGTTGACCATGAGTAACTGAAACCAGGGAAAGCCAAGCCACGGGAAAGGGGGACGACAGTGTTCAACTGAGAAAGCATATTTTGTGCTCCTATTTCCAGTTCTTCCCAGACTCACGAGGCTTGACTCTGTTTCAAACTGCTCTGCCCTTCGTGTTTGTGTAGCCCAGCCCAGTCAGCCCTGCCCCTTCTCTGGGCTCCCTGAGCTGCTTTTCCCACCCTCTACACCCGTCCTGCCTTCTCTCTCATATCCAGCCCCACTAATATACACTATTTATTCTCTAATGTCCCCTGAAAATGGTCACCCCTCTGATTAGATGACACCAAAATCCTTTGATGCCTACCCTATTTTGTGGGGCAAGGTGAATTTCCCCTTGCTGGCCTACATCCCAAAGCCTGGAGCCCTGGGCCACGGGAGCCAGCAGGTTCTAGCTCCCTAATGAGCCCTCCATCGATGGTCTGGCAGGGTTGGCAGCAGACACAGACGTAGCCAGCCTCTGTTTACCCCCCCAACCCTAGTCATAAAGACTCTTGCATGATGCAGGAAACCCTAGGTCCTAGCTGCCTGTTCCATGCACCTGAAGTGGAGTTAAGCCTGTGTATATACATTGCATTGTAATTTTTTTTTTAATTTTCTGCATATTCTGTGTTTCTGATAGTCTAAGAAAAAAATACCAAAACTTTCAGGCACCTGGGTGGCTCAGTCGGTTAAGCATCTGCCTTCAGCTCAAGTCAGGATCTCAGGGTCCTGGGATCGAGTCTCACGTCAGGTTCCCTGCTCTGTGGGGAGTCTGTTTCTCCCTCTTCCTCTGCGGCTCCCCCTGATTGTGCTCTCTCTCTTGCTGTCAAATAAATAAATAAAATCTTAAAAAGAAATGCCAAAACTTTCTGGCTCCAAATCTTAGGGATAGCAAGGGGCCAGGCAGGAGCAGGTCTCTGATAAGGAGACTAACCTGTCCAGACCCACAGGGCCTCTCTCTGTTCATCCCACTCTAGGAGACAGTGGTCCTCTGCCTTAATCACTGGGCACCACCCCTGGCCCCCAAAGCCTGAGGAAATTATTCAAACTGTCCCGTGCTGAACTGCTATCCCTGCCCTGCTTTGCCTCTCCTGAGGAGACCCCAGGCGGCCTAAGCCCTGCCCCCCACCCTCTTGTCTCCTCTTCCAGATCCCCCAGTGTCTTCCCCGCATGGCCACGCATGGTGTGCAGTGCCTCCTGCCCCGAAGACCCGTGACTATGACAAAGTGAGCCTCTTATTGTAGTTTATTTGGTCCTGAGTTGTGTCCTCCTGATCCTCTCCTCGGTCTCCTCTTGAGGGCACCCCTGACTGACACTTCTTCAAAGGGTACCCCCCCCCACACACACACAAGCACTCACACACACACACACACACACACACACACTGCATCTGTAATGCACACAGAATGTAGAGAAGTCCAAAGGTGCTTGGGAGCAGAAGACAAGAACCTCATAGAGGCACCTTCTTATTGCTTCCACATTGCGTATCAAAATTCAAATTCCTGGGGCGCCCGGGTGACTCAGTGGGTTAAGCCTCTGCCTTCGGCTCAGGTCATGATCTCAGGGTCCTGGGATCGAGCCCTGCATCGGGCTCTCTGTTCAGCAGGGAGCCTGCTTTCCCCTCTCGCTCTGCCTACCTCTCTGCCTACTTGTGATCACTGTCTGTCAAATAAATAAATAAAGTCTTAAAAAAAAATTCAAATTCCTCCCTGCCTCGACTTCCTTCCCTAGCATCCTGCTCAGATGACTCTCTAAAGGGCCACTGGTGACCTGATTCCTGCCTAATCTCCTGAATGGTTCCTTCACTTGATGCAAACGTCCCCCTAAACATCATTTCCTCCTAGAAGCTTCCTGTGATACGTCTGGCCCTGTTTACAGCATGCCCATCCCCCATCATACTCTCTTCCACTGTCTGGCATTGTTTTCTTCGTCGTGCATGGAACTCTACGTCTGATAAACACTATTAAGTGGACTGGGTTATGTGATCCCTGTCCCCCTATAATGGGAAGGCTCAGTGGTCCCATGGACTGGTCTGGTGCCCAGCACAGAACAAGGCATAGGCAGACACTCAGTGTAGTTTCATGAAATTCCTTAGTTAATCCATTTTCTGAACAGATGGGAAAAACCTAGAAAGATGGCACGGTCCATCCAAGGTTACTCAGAGAACTATAATTACTGGACATTTTGTTTGAGTCCAGAAATCTTTGCCTTTACGTATTTCTTCACATTGTTTTGTTTTGTTTCATTTTTCAAAAAAAAATTTTTTAAGTAATTGACGGGGACTGTCTTTCCCCAAGGGAAGCCCAGAAAAGCAACTGTATATCCTACAAAGAACATAAATACCGCTTCGTCATCAACCAACGTTTCAAGGAATTCTCAGGAATACTGAGCCTTGACCTTCCTCTTCCCGTGAATTAAAACCACAGGGGATGTTGCACACACAACTTCCACAGGAGCCATGCATTTTCCTCTGGGAGCTGTCAGAGTGCCTGGGGCCCAGCTTCATTGCCTGGGCTTCCAAAGAAACTCTAGCAGAAAAAGCAGGCCCGGGTTTAACACCTCACCTCAAGTCCCTGGGACAATTAACCTCTGCCCTTCTACGTTTGTTTGTTTGTTTGTTTGTTTGCTTTATTCGTCTTTTGGTTCTTTCTTCCTTTCTACATCCCAACAAACCTATGCAGTCAGTGTGGGTCTCCTGATTTTAAAAGATCAGAAAAGTGAGTGTCAGGGAGATTCAGTAACTTGCCCCTGATAATACAGCTCCCCACACAGCATGACCCCAAAATCCAGTGCATCCCTTCATCTCATAGAAAATCCTTATGACCCATTTGTGATTGACATGAGATACACAATGGGGAGGGCATGTGGGGAGAACAGAGGATGGTGAAGAGGTAGGAGCTTGGACTCTGTACGAACTTTGGACACGTTACTACTCACCCATGCTAAGCCTTAACGATCTCATTCAAAAAATAGAAAATGGCATTGTCCTCATAAGACTGATGTAGGATTAAATGAGACAATATAGGGGAAGATTATTAGCTTTATGTCTCATCAGTAATTTGGTAAATAAATACTTTATCCATGAACCTGGATGGAGGGATGTGAGTGTGTGCGTCCGCCGGTGTGTTTGAGGATGGATACAGCCCTGGTGTCTGCCATGGGTCTCTGTGTGTAAAAGCTCTTCTGGTGAAGAGACGCAGGAACCCTGAGCTGAGGACTTGACCCTGGGAAACAGACTTACCTACAAGGATTCCTACTGGGAAACCAAACATCATTGCTATTACTGTTCTTCATTTACCCTGCAATGTCAATGAAAATCTCTCATTCTGTGAATGTCTCCAAAATACGTGTTTCTAATTTTTTTTTTAAGTCTCTGAATACCGATTCTTTTCATGAAAATACTAGCCATTCAGGAAAGCTATGATTCTTTCTTTCAAATAAATGAAACAAAAAACAACACTTCCATTTATATTTTTAACCACTCCATCCCGATGGGAGATAACTATTACCAATCCTGGTGGAAGTTTTCCTCAGAGTCAGTGCTGCTTTAGTTCATGCTATCAAAAGTTGCCAAGTGGTCTATGAGGATTTACAAATATTTAAGTTTTATAAACATTGCGATTTCTTTAAAAGTTTAGAAACCCTAAATGTGCCTTAAAGACTGTGCCTTAAAGACTGTTTCGAACAGTTTTAAATAAGTGTGCATGAGTCCAATTCTCATAAAAGAGCAAAAGGACAATTTATCTGAATAGGGAAAGACTGTTTAAAAAATCCTACCTCCAGGAGCTTTTAGGTACAACTGGTGAAGGGCAATGAGAGAATCTTCCCTGTTCTTGAATCTTGTGTCACTCTATTTTACATGAGCATGAATTTCATTGGACAGACTTGTGCTCTCCTCAGGACAGGAGCAGACAGTTGCCAACATGCACGGCCCAGGTACTGACCCCACCACAAGGGTCCTTGAGCAGAAATGCATTTAATAATTGTTATCTTAGAAGTTTGTGCCTATGAACCAGCACACTTGTCAAAGGATGATTTGCAAGGTGTCTTGTGCAAAGGATCCTCTGAGGTGCTTGATTTAGAGCCAACACCCCAAGAGCCTATTCCTCTCCTATGCTAATTCAGCTGGCAGGGAAAGGCCTGGGGTTCTGACTTTCAGCCACCTGACCCCATCGATCTGCATGCCAGCTTAGAACATCTTGAAGAACTGTGTCCTATGCTCTCAAAGCCACTCAGATCCGTAAAGATACGGGCCAGGCTGTAGGGACAACATCAGAATTGGCTTACAGATTTCTGTTCTCAACAGGACTCCCATTTAGGGCAGAGCTAAGAGAAACAACAACAACAAAAAAAAACAGACCTCAGGATGCCCAGGGTACAGAGAGCTACCAACTTCCTCTTCCTCCCTCTCCAGGTCCTGGGTGTGGTAATGAATTCAGAAAAGCTGAGCTGGAAGGGTACCTTCCTGGCACCAGTGGGTTAAGAGTCTGACTCTTAATTTCAGCTCAGATCATGTTCTCAAGGTCATGATATGAAGCCCTGCCTCAGGCTCTGGACTGAGCACAGAATGGGCTTGAGATTCCCTCTCCCTATGCCCCTCCCCTCACTCACATGTGCACTCTCTAAATATATAAATAAATAAACAAACAAACTTAAAAAAAGCAAAAACAAAGCTAAGTCTGAAAAGTCAAGCTTCAGAAAGGCTGCCTCTGCCAAGGGCCAGGAGGGATGTGTAGAGGCAGGACCTATGTGTGGCCTCGCCAGCTCCCAGCCCAGCCCTGCAGCAGCAGTGCTGGTGCTAGATTTGGGGGGAGGGGCGGGGGGTTGCAGCATTAATGCCACAAAACTCTCCTTTGCTTTTGGATGCCATCTTTCTATCTCAGACAGCACCCATGAGAACAGGTTTTGTGCTACTCCTTTCTTGTGACTTAGAGAAGTGATCTAAAATAGCAAATGAAATTTTCCACTTGTTCCTTACTACACACATGAGCTGCCTTTATCTTTAAATGGCCACAAATTCTTGACACGGTTACCTGGAGTCCTCTCAGTATGACTTCTAGGACACAAGTCATGTTATAATGCAAATTTAAAAAAAAAAAAAAGGTCACTAAGGACAATAAAAGTCCCCTCTTCCTGCAATTAGCAAAATTGAAATAAGATCTTATTGCTCATGGCTGCATAACTTGGTGACAGGAAATCAGCCTGGGAGCCTGACTACTTGGGGTCCTGGTTCAGCTCCCCCCAATCCCCCCAGATGACTACTGTCAGGCTTCTGTTTCTTCATCTTTAAATCAAAGAAAATTCCAGTACAGGAACTGGGGAGGAACTGGAAAATTCTAGGGATGCTATGAGGTTTAAATGAATCACCTGATATCAAGAGCCTAGTATCCAGTGTATAACACATGTTCCATGAATATTAACCACCATCACCGGAAGAAGAGAATGTTCGCAGAGCGTTGATGCCCTCTCAGTTCCATGGACAATCATAATAGTCTTTTTGCACAACATTAAGTAAGAAATGGCTCTCACTAATCGTTAGTTCCATCTGTCTACTGGCCACACTAAGTGACGTCCATCTCCCTCTCTTCCCTAGAGTGTGGGCACACATACAGTGTCTCTGAACTGATACTCTGTCCCCCTAGCACTTTTTAGACCTAATTAACCATAGTATTCGCTACAAATTTGAGAGCAATTGCTTTCCCTGAAATGAAACAAGGGCTCCTTCTTCTGCATTTCTTTGACTGTCTGTCCTCCTCTCTGCATCTCTTACCCACTCTCTCCTCCATTCCTTCGCTCTGACTGTGTCTCTCTCACACACCCACATGCAGACACACATACATGCATGCACACCATCTTAAGACAGAAATAGAGCGTTGAGGAAAAACTACCCAATTGGCTAATTTTCTAACATAAACATTCTTCTTTCCTACAGGTCCTCCACCCACCATGTGAACAGAATTTAGAAACTACACAACCCTGATAAAGTGAATGACTTGAAACTTGCTTATCTCAGCCCACCCTTGAAATTCTCTCATTCTTTCCTTCCCCCCCTCCCCACTTAGCTATATAGCAGACATACATAGGCTGAATGTCCCAGAAAATGAATGAACAAATAGTTTTACCCAGAGAAAAGCAATGTTTTCTCTGCATCCTAATCGTTGTTAAATACTTCAGGGCCAATATGCAGTAAGACAAGCCAGTAATCACCAATTATCACTGGTCTTTTGCCCTCATGCACAAAAGAAGGGAAGTCGGAAAGCCCCAAATCCTTTCATTGGGGACGTGCCTGGAAGCTTTACACACCTAGACAGAACTTCAAAGGCCCATATAATGGAAGAAAAAGGAAATACTATGAGAGAAATAATTTATTTTTTTTTCCAAGCTTTAGTGAGATGTTACTGACATAGAACACATGGGATGATTTGATGCATGTTATCTATTGAGAAACCAAAATCAGGTTCTCACACAATTACAGTTTTTGCTGTGTGGTGGTAACACATGGGATCCACTCTCCACACACCTTTCAAAGATGTAATTCAAAACTTGTTTAAAGATACCAAGAGCCCCCTGTGGAATTTTTTAGGGGGAAAAGGTGGTTGGGAAAGAGAAAGTAGAAGAGACTTAGGTTGAGATTATGAAGTCTTCTTCTGATGAGTCAAAAACATTTCCTAGAAACCAGGATGGGAAGTCAGTGTTCACAGGCTCTTGCATTTCACAACTTCTGAAGATGTGCAGGTGGTTAAAACGGACTTTTTACTTCTTTTTTTTTTTTTTTTAAGATTCATTTATTTATTTTAGAGAGAGTGAGAGCGAGTGAGCAGACGGGTGGTGCAGAGAGAGAAAATATCCAGCAGACTCCCCATTGAGCATGGAGCCCAACTCGGGGCTCAATCTCATGACCCTGAGATCATGACCTGAGCCAAAATCAAGAGGCAGACACTTAAGTGACTGAGCCACCCAGGCGCCCCCAGACTTCTTCAAAAAATCTAGCTGGCCTTTAGATTTGCAAGAGGATCTGGTCCTCTTCTCTGGGTCAGGAGAGCTATCTCCCCAAAAGTTCATGACTCTGTTTCCCATAAGAACTACAGGATGGCCAGGCTTTCTGGATCTTAGATGCAGGATAATCTCGGTTTCACCAAACTCTCCTTAAGCACTGTTGTTTTACCATGATAATTCTTAAAATTACAGAAGGAAAAAAAAAAAAAACCCTGAAATTTTTAAGTTCATGCAAAAAAAAATTAACCCCAGTAATTTCTACTTTCTGATATTCTATTTCACGACTCTGATGCAAGAATTCCAGCCGATTTAATTTTTTAAAATTTTTCTACCTTGAAGCTTTCAAAAAAAAAAAAAAAGAACCCAAATAGAACAATTTGCCTAGTAAATTGACACTCATTTCTATAAATTCAAGTCTGTTATCCAATGCAAATTAGGATTGTTTTTCCTGAGGTGTTGATTGTAAAGAACGGTGCGTGGATGGAAGCTTGACACAATGTATTAATTCTAGCAAGTGTCTGAGTTAAAAAAGAAGAACATAACCGAAATGAATAAAACCCAACATAAGGATAGATTTATTTTTACATTTTGTCCCAAATACAATTTCTTTTTGGAAACTTCCAGAAATGTAATAGCTTTATTAATGAATGGATTAGTTTAATCGTTTATTAGCTTCTACTGCAGGATTCACGGCACTGAAATGCTAAAGTAGAACGAAATCTCCACTTTGTTGCTCTGAGTAGCTGGTGATCAAAAAGCTTCTAGTGTATTTCTCACTCAGAAACCTCCTCTACATACTGTAAAGCCCTAGAACCAGCTATAGGGGTGGGGGGCGTGGAGGGGGGTGTCAATGTGAACTCCAAGGATTGGCTTTTCATATCCAGGCAGGGCTTGTTTTCAGTTGTTTTTATTTCTGAAACGAAGAGCGTTTCCCAAGCTCTTTGAGGAAGCGGGCGGCTCAGTGATTTCAGTGACATGTGATGAACAGCTATGCTCTCGATCTTAGTCACCACATGAGCATCACAGATGGGACAATAGTTGGACTGTCCTAAAGGCATACTTCCCAAAGCACTGGCCTTGTTTGTTGCTTTCTGAAAGGGAAGCACCCCGTACAGGTCTTTCTTTGCTAGGACACGGGCTGTGGCGCCCTTGTTGTCCTGCCCCACGTAGCTTCAGTAAATATCCCCCCCTTTGGCCTGATTTCTCACCCTCTTGAAACAATTCCTTATATTTTTCCAGGCTCCTAAAAATAAAGTCTAAATTCATTACTTTTTTTGTTTTATTTTATTTACTATTTATTTTAAAGATTTTATTTATTTGACAGAGAGAGATCACAAGTAGGCAGAGAGAGAGAGAGGAGGAAGCAGGGAAGCAGGCTCCCTGCGGAGCAGAGAGCCAGATGCGGGGCTTGATCCCAGGACCATGGGATCATGACCTGAACTGAAGGCAGAGGCTTTAACCCACTGAGCCACCCAGGCACCCCACTTTTATTTACTATTTTAAACAGGAAATCAATGCTACTAGAATAAGCAGAACTTTTGCATAAACAGTACTGGTAACTGTACCCTCCTTCAGAACAAAATTACAAAATACCCAACTTAATTAGCCAGAAATGAAAGCCAAGATTGCCTTGTGATGTGCGTATGGTTTACCATCCCCGCCCCATGAAAACCAACAGGAGTTGGGTGCACTTCAAAGGAGATTTTAGAGAAATACATTAATTTTAAGAGTAAATGGATTATTTTTTCACCCCACAACATGAGAAAGAGATGGTAGAACAGAGCAAGAAAATGTTGGACAGATAACAGATGGGGTGGGGTTGTTCTGTTTCAGACTTTACCCGAGAGAAAGAGACAGGAGAGTTGCCTAATCCTGGTATCACATTTCCGGCTATGACAGGAAGAGATAGAACATAACAGATAAAAATGGAAAATGTGAAAAAAATCAAATAATTCTGAGAAAGACACAGTGCAAGATCCAGCTGCAATGAATTTTAAAGGAAATGAGCGTTGTAACTCGCTGAAATTCAAGTTGCCTGGTTAGATATATTCTGATGAATATATATCTGGGGGGACCAGAAAGAGTGGCCTCACCCAGTGGGAGAACCCCGGAGCCCAGGACCTCACTCCTCAACCTCACAGTGCTCTCCCCCAGATCCAGGACGTGTCTCTGCAGCAGGATACCCAATAGCCCCTGGGCGAGGTCTAAGATTTTCACAGTTTCTCGATATTCTACAACAGAAGCTCAGTTCTTTCTTACTGATTCTGAGCAGAAAAATGCAGGTTCTTGGCACATTCACCCCCCTTCTCCAGACTCAAAAGTAGTTTGGCTTACTCACTCCTCTCCTCATGAAATAACTAGAGCTCTTTTGAACTCTACCCATAAAATAACCCTCCAAATAAGATAGGTTCCTCCCAGGATATGATAAGCCCTCCAGCAAATATCTCCCCAGGTTCTCCATTTCTTCCCGTGGTGCTGTGTTCACCAAAAGGGCAAGTGTCCCCTAATAAAGAAATACATAAGAAAGCGATGGTCTGCTTCACATCTCCTCTCCACTGGAACACAAGGCCCCTGTGAGCGTAGGCCCTGCCTGTCTCATTCACAGAGGACCTGTGGCTAAAAGCTGAATGTGCATTTCTTAAAAGACAGGATCACTGAGTGAATGAATGAATTGAATGAATGAATGGAAAAACACTACACAAGGCAAGAATCTGTCTTTCCTCACAACCCCAGACTTTCCCATTTATTTTGTTAACATGGAACATGACACTTCCCAGCAAAGTAAGCATTTAGTCCTGAGGACTAGGGAGCCTTGAGGGAGGGAGTCCGTGTTCTTGGAAAAACATGATAGTGGTAAGAGGAAAAGGAAATGCATCTGCTCAAGAGAACTAAGCCTAAATCAAACATGTCTGACTGCTCACATGGACTCCAAAAACAAATACAGAAATATTTATTGCCCGAGTTGTTCGGCAGATTTAGGAGAAGCAGACTTGTTTGGGTCCCCTTTTATAAATAGAGTTAAGTACAATACGTTTCTTTAAAAACATTTTTTTTCAATCGTAAAGAGTCTTAGGTCGTCTGGCAAGGGGGAAATAATAAAAATATGTAACGTTCCCAGAAAGTTAACCTTTGCATTGACAAAAGGCTCACACACTCACATCAAAACATTCTGGAATAAAATATTAGTATTTACTTTAAAAGTATAACCACCACCGCGGGGCACCTGGGTGGCTCAGTGGGTTAAGCCTCTGCCTTTGGCTCAGGTCATGATCTCAGGGTCCTGGGATCGAGTCTTGCATCGGGGTCTCTGCTCAGTGGGGAGCCTGCTTCCCCCCCTCTCTGCCTGCCTCTCTGCCTACTTGTGATCTCTCTTTGTGTGTCAAATGAATAAATAAAATCTTAAAAAAAAAAGTATACCACCAAAACCAGGCTAGAGCAGGATTTAGGAAGGAAGTTCATGGTTCTGGTCCTTGGACTGAACAGGGATGGAATGTTCTCTCTCCATGATTGACACCCTGAACTGCCTGGAGCACCTGAGAATCAGCAGCTACTCCACACCTTTAACTCAGACCGCTGGCCACACTGTGCTCTGCCAGGATCAGGGCCTTCCCTCGGATTCCCATCATAAGTACGAAGAAAATAAAACTATGCTCCGTTAACAAAAACAGCGGCTTACATGTTGCAAAGTACTTTATGGTGTAAAAAAAACCTCCATATATATTTTATTTCACTCGGTAACCTAAAAATCCTATGAGGTAGCTGTGCCTAATATTATTAACCCTTGATTAGTAGATGAAGAGACTAAATCAGAGGTGAAGCTTTGACCCAGTGGCATGTGGCAGCCAAAAGTCTAGAAGCTGGGACATTTGAACCCTAGAAGAGCTGGTTAGATGATGGCTCCCATCTTGCTCCTTAATCAAGACAGGTGCCAAAATGCCTTAGATTCAGTCTGGTAAGTCAGCATTTATCTTGCCCACTATTTATTTACTTTATTTTTTTTAATTCAATTAGCCAACATATAGTACATCATTAGTTTCTGATGTACTGTTCAATGATTCATCAGCTGCATATAACATCCAGTGTTCATCAGTTCACGTGCTCTCCTTATTGCCCATAACCAGTGACCCAACCCGCCCACCTACCTCCCCTTCCCTAACCCTCTGTTTGTTCCCCAGAGTCAGGAGTCTCACAATTTATTTAGAAAGTGAAGATCCAGGTGAAACAAAACTGTAGACAGGGAGGTGGTTCTTGGAGTCTCTACAACTCAGTCTTTCCCTCTGTAAAAGGGGTCTAACTATAGAACCCAACTAAACAGACTTTTACACACCTGCAGAATGCTGGCCACTGCACCTGGAAGGCAGTCAGAGCTCAGTAGATGTCAGCTGTCATTACAAATGACGTGACCCCCCACTAGTGCAATAGGAAATATTTTTGTTTCTCTTTCTACATATGATATCTAGCCTGAGAAGAATCCAAAATGAAAAAGGTGGACTGATGAAGTGCCTGGGTGGCTCAGTTGGTTGGGCGTCTCCCTTCAGCTCAAGTAATGATCCTGGAGTCCTGGGATCGAGTCCTGCATTGGGCTCCCTGCTCGGCAGGATGTCTGCTTCTCCCTCTTCCTCTGCCCTTCCCCCATAACCCACACTCATGCTCTCTCTCTCACTCTCAAATAAATAAATAAAATCTTAAAAAAAAAGGTTGATTATGACAATAAGTCAATGTCATGTAAATTATGGGCGTGTTGTCCCTAAATTATAAAATAATTAGATTAAATTAAAATTAAGAGTCCCTGCTAAATGGACAGTCATATGCTTGGGGAAAAAAACAGTGAAGCAGCCCCCCAAACTGTAGTCTCTGCTGCTTTCTGGGGTTGGATTCAGAGGTGCTCTGACCTGGTTTTCATCCCATGTCACCAACCATTGCTCATGCTTAGATATGTTCCTTTCTACTTCCTTTTATATTCGGGAGTGATGCTAAAGGCAGCTGCTCCTTTCTTCTTTTCTGAGAAATACCACAGTACAGGAACACGTTTAAATTGGTTTAACCCATAATGTTCCAAACTCCCATACACATAAAATCTGTCTCTGGGTGTATATTAATATCCTGCAAACACATTCCAGGAAATAGTCTCCAAGAGCACAGAATGCAGTGAAAGTCAGGACCCTCTTGGACACCATACAAAGTTGACACCATTAGAGGAGGTTTCATCACCTGTGAGTTGAACTCAGAGAATAACCTTTTAGCTGGCTGGGTGAGCCCCAAGACCGTGGGAAAGCTCTAATCCCAAGCTTCACCCAGGGTTTACTCAATCCTTCTGCACATGTCTGGTTCTGGCCACAGAGCAGACAAAGCTATGCTAGAAATCCTAATGGCTATAATGCAGTAATGCCGGATAAAATCAGAACAATAAGTTAAATAGATAACTGAATACACAAAAAAGAAAAAAAAATCAGTTTCCAGAAATGAAGAGGGAACCGAAAGTAGTGTCTGTAAGCACTGGAACTGAAACCATAGCTGGCCTGGTGACAGAAGAGAAAAAGCTTTTGGAAGAGGGCAATTCTCATGACTTGGACCTTGCCCCTCCCAGGACTTGGAAAGCAGGTTTGTGGCCCACTCAATGTGGGATGTTGACAAGGAAACATTTACATATGGTCAGAATTTTCAAATAACCTCTCCCCAGGCTCCCCTACCTGGTTAGTCAAAATTGCAAGGAAGATTTTCTATAGTCAGAGAATTGTTTTTTCGGGGGGGAGTGGGAGGGAAAAGAAAAATCCCCATGAAAAACTGGAATTCTAAAGCAGCACGATTGAGAGACTGCATCGTGCTGCATCTGTGATACACCAATCTTCAGAATGAGAATTTAACATAAAGTTTGCCTTAGCTTTGTGTGTAGTTGAGATGCCCAGCAAAAGCAAATGCAAAATAACTTCAGAGGGACCATCCTTAACCCAGGCCATAAGGGATATAATTCTCACTGAAAATGAACGCACAGGAAGAAATTTTAAAATACACCAACAAATGCTCCATTCTAAACAAAGCAGAAAACACAACAGACAGGAATGTTTGATACCTAAAGACATCAGAAAAAAAAAATCTGAAAAGAAGTATAAATGAATGATGTTCAAACAAAGAGATGAAAGATAGAGTAAAATCCAATAGGTAAAATTGAGATTCTATGAACCAAAAAAAAATTGTAAATTTTAATAATAACCAAATAAGGGGGTGCCTTGGTGGCTCAGTTGGTTAAGCATCCAACTCGGCTCAGGTCATCATCACAGGGTTGTGAGATCAAGCCCTACATCAGGCGCTCTGCTGAATGAGGAGCATGCTTGAGATTCCGTCCCTCTCCCCCTACCCCTCTCCCGAACTTGTGCTTTCTACTCTCTAAAATAATTAATAAATAAGAAAAATAACCAAAGGGAATTTCTAGAAATAATAAAATAAGACATTAAAATCAAAACCCAATGGATGAGTTAATCAATGAATTATACAAAGCTGATAAAGAATTAATGAACTAAAAGTCAATGCTGAGGAAATCATATAACATGAATCACAGATAGATAAAGGGATAGAAAAATGGTAATCTAGAGATGTGGGTAGATGGATAAGAACAGTTAGAATGAATCTAGTAGGAATTGCAGAAGGATCAAATAGAATAAGGCTGATAAAATATTTGAGGAGACAATGGTGAAGAATTTTTCAGAATTGATGAGAAATAGGAGTCCTTAGATTAAATGAACTCAATTCAAATGAAACAGTTATCCACATTTAACTAAACAGGGGAAAACTGGAAAACATCAAGGACAAAGAAAATATAATTAAGCAAACTCATAATACACCTATAAACAGCAGTTAGATTGTGAAGAACTCTGATAAGCCAACAATTGAGGCAAGAAGAGAATGGAATAATGTCTCTAAAGGGCTGAGATACATTTTCAGACAAAAAAAAGAGTTTATACTTCTAAATCTGCACTGAAAGAACTATTAAAACATGCTCTGTATAGAGAAGGAAAATGAACACAGAAGGATGTGAGGGGATAATAAAACAATAGTGAATGAAGATATTTACAAACATACAGATATCTCTAATAAACATGGGCTGTAAGTAAAACAACACTGACTAGTTTTTATTTATATAGAAGCAAGAAAAAATAGAATATTGCACCACAACATCACAGACTAATGGAGGTCATTACAGTTAAAACTTTCCAAGGCCAGGACGCCTGGGTGGCTCAGTTGGTTGAGCAACTGGCTTCGGCTCAGGTCATGATACCACCCAGGATCGAGTCCCGCATCAGGCTCCCAGCTCCATGGGGAGTCTGCTTCTCCCGTTGACCTTCTCCTCTCTCATGTTCTCTCTCTCTCTCTCTCTCAAATAAATAAAATCTTAAAACTTTTTAAGGCCCTTATATTTGGATAAAGAAGGGTAGAGATGCAAATAAAATTTAGACTTCATTATGTCAAGCTTATTTGTTTAAAAAAAAAAAAAGTGTGACTACAAAACATGGAAATAAAACACTTGCTTTCCAAAGCAGGAAATGAAGTAAATTGGTGTGTGGGGGGGGGATAGAAGAGGAGTGTCAGGAAATTTAAGAAAAAGTCAATCAGCTAGAAGTAGAGAATGCATAATTTAAAAAATTAAAGGAAAAGTACAATATATACCACAAATTTCAACTGCCCACATGGGAAGAGAGCAAATTAGACCCTTATCTTACACTATGTATAGAAATATGTCCTCTATAAATTAAAGTTTTAAATATAAGAAGAATGCTATGTCATATACAGCACATGACTAAAATTGTGGGATAGAATAACAATGTCTTAGAAAAGCAACAAGAGAACACAAACCAAAAGGGAAAAGGTTGATAAAATTGACTCTATCATAATTAAAACTTCTGTGTATCAAAAATTGTAAACAATAGGCAAAGAGTTAGTTGGAGGATGTATTATTGCTTTCTGTGCCTGAAGGACTTTACCAAAGACAGCTGCCATGAAATATCCCATCCCAAATGCCCTATTTACAATGATGTTGACTATTCTCCCAGAGTAGCAGTTTGAACCTAGGTGAGAGACTTTGTGCCTGCCTTAACCAGAAGAGTACACTAGAAGTGAGGCTATGTCAACTCTGGGGCAAGGTTAAAAAAAAAAAATCACACACTTCTATTGATGTATTCTGAAGTTTGTGCTTAGAACCTCACCGTTGTGTCGCAAGGAAGCCCAGGCCACATGGGGAGGCTGTAGTTAGACGTACCCTTTCCAGCTGAACTTCCAGCTGAGATCCTAATCAGTAACCAGCAGTATCCACTGTATGTGAGTGAATGAGCTTTAGTTGACTCCAACCCCAGCCACCATCTGAGCTGCAACTGCATGAAAGATGCCAGGTGAGAATGACCTGATTGAGCCTAGTCAATCCACAAAGCTATAAGACATAATAATAAATTTACTGATGGTGTTTGAAGTTACTAAGTCTGGGGCGGTTTATTATGTGGCAACATATAGCTGACATGTAATCCAAAATCAAAAAGAAACAGAGAACCCAAAAGGAAAATGGGCAAATATTATGAACAAGCAATGGATGCAAGAGGAAGTCTGGATAGACAAAAAACACACAGAAAGATTTTATATATGTATGTATATATATACATATATATATATATATATAATATATTATATATATATCCCAGAAATCAGCTGTATACAAATTAAAACAATGATGTAAAAATATTTTATACCCATCTTTTTGTCAAAAATGTAAAAATCTTTCAATACCAAATGTGGAGAGAAAAACCCACAGTGATGGTCTCAGGAGCCAAACTGCTAAGTATCCAATTCCAGCTCCATATATAAATTGCATGGCCCTGGGAAAATAATAGAAAATTTGTGTGCCTCAATCTCCTCATCTGAAAAATGGGTTTTTACTTAGGATTGTTGTGAAAATTGGATGAGTTGATACATGTACTTTGAAGAAAAGTGCCTGCCAGGGGAAGCAGTGAATCAATGTTTATGATGATGGCAATGATGGTAAACCAGAAGTCTTACGCAGTTCTAGTTAAATCAGTAAAGCCAAAATTTAGAGAGCCATTTATTAGTTCTCTTGTTAACCTGCAGATGTCAATGTTATTCAACTGATGTATTCCACTTGTAGGTATATAATATACAGAAGTGCCAGTGTGTATGCATTAGAAGACAGATGCACATATTTTTATTATTGCCTAATTTTCTAATTGCAAGAAGTGGACACCACCTGGGAGTGCTCAGAGTGATTCAGAAAAGTATAGTAGCAGGCACTGGCCTAGCATCTAAGCCATGGGACCTCCAACTTTGAGGATAACATTCCATTACTGGAGCAAAGGATTAAGTCTGATCCATAAGAGGATATGGGTTGGAGCAGAATGAAACATGTATGATTCATCATTCTACCAGAAATGTCACCTATTGTCAGAAGAAGGAGTATGGGATATAATGGTAGCAGATCCCTCAAGACCCAGTATGGGAAACAGAGCTAACAGAGTGGTCTAACACAAGGTTGATGGTGATAGGACAGCTGCCCCGATCCTAGAGTGCTTATGCATCCAACCTGCCCTAGCCTTGGACATACATACATATGTACAAATGAACAGTTTACATACATTTTTACAGAAAGACAGATAACACCATACATGTGAATCATCATGGAATAGCACTTAGAAGCTCCAACTTTATATCTATCCTCTACTCCAAAGCACAAAGTGAAGGAGCCCTAGCCAGGGTGATGAGTCCAGATTTAGTTCTGGTTTCATCAGTAACTAGCAGTGCCATCACTTAGCCTTTCTGAGTCTCAGTTTCCATTGTAAAAAGGTAAAGGAAAGAAGAAAGGGGGAAAATCAAACAAGATCTTAATGCATTGGGCATAGCAGAAAAAGAATTGAACATGAAATATAAAGTCTGGAGACAAAATCCCAGTCATACCACTTAAGTGGTTGAGCTTCCTTGGACAGAATTCCAAGAAGTAGAATCTTAATGAGCCAGCTATAAGTTGGGATTCATCATATCTCCTTTGAAGGGATGTCATGAAACTCAAATGATATGTTTGTTGTTACCTTATAAACTCAACTCAGGGACAAAATTTACTATTCTACTTATTAAATAATCCTTGGATCTCTATGATCTAGTAATTCTGTATAGTGTAGCTTAGGTATCAGAAAGATCAACAGATCTGGAGATGATTTAATATGACCCTAGATCTCCCATTATAAAATTTACATAGCCCATTTTTTGTTGTTTGCATAATAAATCCTAGTATTAGTCATCGGTCTTTGAAGACAAGCTATTAAAGCAATAGAATTCTTAATTAATTTAGTGCAGAGTTTATCAGTTCTGTGTACACAGCTTACTCAGAGCCCACTACATCACTCGAGTGTGAGGTTGGATAAAGTCAGCTCCCATGGAATAAACCTTATCTCATGCTTTGCAGTTTCCAGAAGCAATTCTTCCTAAGCTGGAGATTTGTTATCTGCTGGCTCCTTCATAATGCATTTCCTGGAATAGGTCATGAGTAGTTGAGTCAAAAGCTTCTACAGAATTAGCTCAGTTCTGATACAAAAGGTTCGCTATGCTACCATGAGACTCACAAGTATCTGAGAGCATATGTCAATTAAACCTCAAATGTCCAGAAAAAGACAGCACACATTATAATTTAAAAAAATTTAAAAGCATTCTCTACATTTAAAACAACTATAGAGCCAGAAATATGATACATAGTTTGTAATATAGAAAAGAAAATACTTAAATAATTATTATTCCATATGATCATTTTGCATCGTGCTTGTTTCCTTCCAGTTTCCGCTAAATATGCATATTTAGCCTTACGTAGTAGATTTAAAATGTAAAATACCTCAAAGCTTTTACATAACCCCACATACCATTTTACAAAGAAAAATGATATCCTACCACTTTCTTATTGCAGGGAAATTGAGGTGAGGAAAGAGCTTCAATCCATTTAAACACTTGAACAAACTCCATGTGTGAAAACACCTGTGCCCCATCTGTTACTCTGCCCTTTCTCCTCTGACTTCTTTAACCCTTCACAGAAGAATATTCTGTATAGAAAAATGTTAAACTAGGATTCTTAGGGGAAGGGTATTTCCCATTACTAGTTTTGCCAAGAATAAATAAAAGGCAGAATATGATGTATTCCTTACGATGTCTGCCCTACATCACCCACCCCAGGCCTTCTTCCACCCTCTGTCTCCCTGGTCCCCATGCTCCCCAGAGGAACACATCTCCCTCTCTACCAAGCCCAGAGGGCATCAGGGCAATTCCTTCATTTGCTTTTCTCTCCACCTCTACACTGCTCTTAATGACCGCTCCTCCTCCAAAAGACACACCACGTTAGTAGATAACCTTTCCATCCGGGTCTTTTCACTTACGTCTTTCAGGTCCTTTGGGCCTTTTCCCAGCAGTTACTCCTTCTTGCCTGTATCTCCATTCTGTTCCTGAGGCTGCTTCTGGATCCTTATCTTCAGCTTAGGAGCATGGTCTCTCTTCTCCACATTCTGTATGTATTTTACATATATGATATTTGTATGTGTGTGTGCACGTTGGTGTATATTCACACCCTCAAGTTATCTTCTTTTGTTCTTACTGTTTCCACATTTTTCAACGACATCCAAATCTCTTCCTGTCTTGGGCCCCTTCCCTAGCATTCTACTGAGGTGACCCTCTAAGGGACCACCTACAACATGACTCTTGCCAAGTCTCAAGATCTATTTTCTGTCATCGTTTGCCTGGGAACCTCTGAGACACTTTCTCTCCAAACTGGCAAAGCCATTGCTTCCTGCTCCTCACCAGCTCCTGCTCTGGCAGGTCTTTTCTTCTTTGGTTTTCTAAGCTCAGAACACTCTAACCCATCCTCTCTCATCTATGGTTACTGATCCTCACTTTCTTTGGCTTATTTCTCTTCTTGTTTCCATTTTCAAAGTTTGCAGGAGCCTCACCTGGCCTCCTCTTTTCTCTATTCTTTTCCTTCAAAAGTAAAATACAAGTTCTTGGCTTTGGCTATGGCTTCCCTATAGATAACGCTTACATCTGTTTTCAAAGTCTTGAACCCTCTCCCAAGGTCAAGGGCAGATTTTCAGCTGATGTCTTCACTATTTACTTCAGGTTTAACCAGTTCCAAACTTGATTCTGTCTTTTCCTTAGCCAGCCCCTGCTCTTAATGTCTGTCCTTCTTTTGGTAATAACATCTTGGCCTCCCAGTCACCCAGAACTAAAACCTTAGGGAAATCTTACATTTTTTCTCTTTTGGCCCCTATATTCAATCAAATGTCCAATCTTGATTCTATTTAAAGATTATGGATTTTCTTCCTGACACTTAGGTTGCCATCTCTAGTCTGTTCAGCTCTAATCACATTTCATATAACTCTCAGAGTAACCTTCAGCACACATAACATGTCTCTTCCCTAAAAATGTTCAGTGACACTCCCAGCTTTTTACAGGACCAAATCCATTCTCCTCAATTCAGCAAAGACTTCCATGACTTCCCTTCCAACTACATCTTCCCATCACACTTCCCACAACCCCCTTTGTTACCATCAAACTCTTCTTCTTTGTGGCCATCTCCATGACAAACACAGAGCTTCTACTGGAAAGGCTCATGGTCCATTCCCATATATATAAATTCTTCATGTCTTTAAAGGTCAGCTCAAATATTTCCTGTCCCTTCGAAGTGTTTCCTAGTTCTCTCAGCTGGTTGTAACTTCCCCTTCCTTCACATCCCATATCATTCTTTTACTGCTATTACTTGGCCCAACTACATTTTATATTCTTGAATGCATCTATTTTTTCTCTGGACTGGATTAGAAGTTACTGGAAGCAAAGATCATGCTTGATTTACCTGTACAGGCTTCTTGCAGTGCCTCAGCACTGTGTCTTGCACTTAGTAGGTACTCAGTAAATATGCACATATGTATATCAGGCTATGCAGTGGTGGCTAAGAGTCAGGCTTCCAAGTCAAAACCAGAGTCATGGGATTCTGGTCAAATTCACTCATGCTCTATAAGCTTCATCCTACATATCTGTAAAATGCAAATGATAGCTGTACTGCCTTAGAGGGTGGTGTGAGAATTAAGGGGGAAAAGATGCATATAAAACCTTTAAACAGCACTTGGCCCATGGTATGTCATTCTATTCATGTTTATCTATAGAAGACTATAGAAATAGATACTCCACTTATTTGATTACAAAATGGAACTGCTTTTTCTAGACAACAAAGTTACAGGTATTAACAGCTTTGAAGAATGTGCATAACATAACATTTGACCTTGCAGTTCCATTTCTGGGAATTTATTTTAAAGAAATAATGACATCTAATGCAAAGATAATTGTGAGACAGAAATGTACATAATTTCTAAAACAGCTTCATTTCCAATAGGACATCAGTAAAGCAAATTATGACCCATTCATAAGACAAGATACAAGGGAACTGTTACACTGGCCTCAGGAGAAAGTATTCATAATATATTGTAAAGATCAAAGCATGGGGCAAAAACATTTGTATCATAAAACCCTCTTCTTTGATAAAAAGGAACACATGTAACTAGGATTTGTGTATGAGTGTGGAAATATGTGTAGATGTAGAAGGACACAAACAAAAGTTTTGACAGAGGAGCTCTCTCATGTCAGGTGATTTTTTTTCCTATATTTTATTTTTTTCCCTTCTCCAATTTTCTGTTTTATACTTTAAACACATATAATTTTGGCAGCCAGATACAAATATTATTAACTACTCATATCCCCTTGCTCTTCAAGCACTGCTTGGGAATAAATATTAAACACTTTTTTGAACAGTTCATGTCCCTGCACCTTGAAAGAAGAGTACCTCCCTGGGGTAGCTGGATGTCTCAGTTGGTTAAGCATCTGCCTTTGGCTCAGGTCATGACCTCAGGGTCCTGGGATTGAACCCCACATTGAGCTTCTTTTTTTTTTTTTTAAGATTTTATTTATTTATTTGACAGAGAGAGAGATCACAAGTAAGCAAAGAGGCAGAAGCAGGCTCTCCACTGAGCAGAGAGCCCAATGTAGGGCTTGATTCCAGGACCCTGAGGCCATGACCCCAGCCGAAGGCAGAGGTTTAATCCACTGAGCCACCCAGGAGCCCTGAGCTTCTTAATCAACAGGGCATCTGCTTCTCCCTCTCCCTCTGCCTTCCCCTCCTCCTGCTTTTGCTCTCATTCTGTCAAATTAGAAAAAAAAAATCTTAAAAGAAGAAGGAGGAGGAGGAGGAGGAGGAGGAGGAAGGGGAGGAAGGGGGTAAGGAGGGGGGAGGAGACGGGGCGAGGAGGAGAAGCAGGGGGAGGAGAAGAAGAAGGAGGAAAAAGAGAATACTTCTTTCCTCCCTTGAGGTTAATTGTGCTTCATTTAGATTGAGGGCAAAACAAATTTAGGATGATTAAGCCAAACCAAGGGATGCCCAGGCAAACATCATGGGATGAAGCACTTCAGAGCACTTTTTAAAGCTTAAGTTTAGTAAGTTAGGACATTTTGTATCCAAGCCAGAATTTTGGAGTCTGTTGAAGGCAGGCACTTCCTGTTGGTTGTTCCTGTTGGTTACTGGTTGTCCTAGGTGGTTTAAAAAAAAAAAAAAAAAAGCAACACTATTGATGAAAAGTACCCCAAGCATCGCAATGGAGAGAGATCTGGACTCAACCACACTGGGAGCAGTTAAAGTCATGTCTAGAAAAGAGAGTTCTTTGAGCTTTCAGTGATTTCAAGAAGGCAGGGTAGGAGGGGAATGAGGAAGGAGGACAGCAAGTTGACATTTTTATAAAAAAAAAGTATTACTATTGGTTATCAAATCAAATTAACTAGAACTTCATTTAAAAAATAAGAAGATCTGGGGCCCCTGAGTGACTCAGTGGGTTAAGCCTCTGTCTTCGGCTCAGGTCATGATCTCAGGGTCCTGGGATCGAGCCCCGCATTGGGCTCTCTGCTCAGCAGGGAGCCTGCTTCCCCCTCTCTGCCTCCCTCTCTGCCTACTTGTGGTCTCTCTCTGTCCAATAAATAAATCTTAAAAAAAATTAAAAAAATAAAAAAATAAGAAGATCTGAAAGTAAGAATAGCCTACTATATATGTACAGATCACACTGCTTTGAAATAAGAGCTATTTTAAAACCCTGACATGTGAGACCGTGTGTATTTGGGCATAGTTACCATCTTGGATGTGCAGATAAGTTAGCCACCAAGTGGCCTGGCATATGGTGACCCGTGCTCACTCTCCACTGTCGCACAACAGATCGAAGTGTGCCTCTACTTGCAGGATCTCTGCAGGAAGGACAACTGAACCCAAAGCAACAAGTTGAATAAGCAGCTACAAAAACACAAGAACAACTATTAGGCTATATGTTATTCAGGGACCTGCCCCATAATGGATCATCACTGCATCCTGTATCCTGTCTCTAGCAATGGTTAATGCATGAGAACTATGAGGGGGAAAACCCAAACCATACCACTTGCAATAATATAATTCTGATGTGAGAACTGATATGCTTTCCTGACCTCAGTGATGAGTGTATGTCTTTTGTCAAGCATTAGATTTAATTACCCTTATTTATTTATGGATCCAGCCTTCCTGGCCTTGATGGCCCCTTTGCAGCACACAGCAAAAGCAAGCAGATGACCAGGTTTTAGGAAAAAGCAACTCAAATCCACAATTGGAGATGTCTCCATTTTGGCACCCTCATCCATGGCAGATGCCCTGATGTTGTCATGGCAATACATGATAGGATAGCCTTGTTTTCCTAATGCACCCCACTGACTGTATTCCTCAGGGAGGTCAGGGAAAAGAGGTGGTTGGGACCATAGTGGATAGGTGGGCACCTGTGGTCCTAGTCAGAGAGTTGACACTCAGGCATTACTGCCCATGAGCTGCAAAGGCAAAAGGAAGAAAGGCTGTGAGCAGGGAACACTGACATCATGTTCCATGCATGCATTTCTTGTTCCTCTTGAGCATTGGAAAATGAGAAAGGGGCATGTGGATTGAACCCCTGAAAGATTGACTTTTAAGTGCTTTTTTCCCTGGAGGACATAAGATGGAGAGGAAGAGAGACGTGTTCTTACGTTGGGGGCAGGGGCTGGGCTGGTTAGCCTCCAGGAGACATTTAAAAGATGATTGCTCATCCCTGGGATCTGAGTGGTGTTAGGGAAACAAGAAGGCCAAATGGCCAACAGAACACAGAGCCCCACACCAGATTTACATGTGGGAATGTCCCAGATGTCAGAGGAAAGTGTCAGGGACACCAAGAATCAAACCAGAATTCTTGAATTGCTTTTCCACTTCCACTTTATCCTGCTTTTTTTTTTTCCCCAACTTTAAAATACATATATTTTAATTATATTAAAACTAATCGGGAACATTTCTATTGCTGAAAGCTTAAATTTTTTTTGTTTTAATTATTTTTAATTCCAAATACAACTAAAATAACTTCAGTTTTAAGTGACTTTAAAAAGATGTGCTCATGATTGATCATGAGGTTGGCCTTTTACTTGGGGAAATGCCAATTATCTATGTTTTGAATGAACTTTTCAGTGACCCAACACAGTGTAACTAATATACATAGGCACTGAATGCATGTTTCTAGAATGAATCAATGAATGATCATGAAAGACGATGATTATCAAGGACCAAGGTAGTAAACTTGAACTCTTTTGCAGACACGAAAAGGACGGCTTGTACATGTAAGTCATTCCTCATGCACAATTTCCCAGGGAATGTTGCGTTTCTTTGACATGGTAAAATCAGCTGTCCTGGTGCTTTAAATGCTTTCCATGGGAAATGAGAAGAGGAAAAGAAGAAAACCAAAGAGAAAATATTCCAGGAAGTGAAACTGCATTGTCCATGAAGTTTAGCTGATTGGGGAAGGATGTTTTTAGTCTCATAATAAATTGTTCTCTTGTACTGTTGATGAACACAGGATATTTAGGCCTTGCATCTGCTTATTTTCAACATCCTTGGTGTCCGAGGAGGACATCACATCCTCGGAAGGCAGAGGGGCTGATGAGAGCAGCAGACAGCACATGCCATTAGAGGCAGCACCTGGTAGCAGTGGCCCTCCTAGCAGCTGGCGTCATTATAGGATGAAATGGTCCCTAATTGTGATATTGATTTTTCCCCCTCTTTAATGGATTATTCTCCCAACACACTTCCAGTTGAGCCACTACCACATCCCATACCCCACATCCCACAAACATGTTGCCAGGGATGTGCGTCATACAGTGCATTAGAAGCCCATGGATGTACTGCTCTGTGAGTTACTTAGCAAGTGAAGAAGCCTGGGAGAAGAGATCCCTATGGCCTTGGAGTACACATGCTCACTCCAAGTAAGAGCACTGGGTGGGTATATTATAGGTCATTTCATTTCATTTACTCTCTAGGAGACCCAGGTGCAAGGAGGAAGGAGGATCAGGCAGAGGCTGGAGTTAGAACCCAGCAGCAGTAAGAGATGGAAGATGTCAGTGTATCCCCTTTGCTGCAAGAGCCTCTGAAAGTGACTGTGGGTTTTACAGTGGATTGTAAACACCCCATCTCTCTCTGGAATGACCTGCTTGGGCCCCTGGCTGGGGGCAGGCTGCTTTCCCACCTGTGCATCCCAGTTAGCCTGCCCTGGACCTCAAAATAGAGGTCAGCATCAGTTTTCATGGGGGACCTCTTTGCCTGAGGGGGAATCAACTTTCTTCCTCTGTTCTTCTCATATTTGGAGTTAAATTCTGAGCTGGAATATGCACCTCCATGTACATGAGCCCATTTTTCTCTCATTAACTCCTCCATGGCTCCTAAAAGAAGAATTAATTCCAACTTTAGGTTCCCTGGAAATGGGAGTACCTAGAGAAGAATGTGGCTTCTGTGGTGTGAGTCAGACTGGACTGAGTTCAGATCCAGACCCTACCACTGGCAAACTGTGACTCCAGTCTAGACACTCCATCTCCCTTTACTTCGATGCTCTTTGTCTTCAAAATGGAATTAATCATTATACCTATTTTCCAGGATTGATGTGGAGAAGAAATTAATTGATTCATGTAATGTGCTTAAAACTGTGCCTATAAAATCATGGAGGCCCAACAGATAGAGCCATTGTCATTATTGTCCCATCTGTGACCTGGGAGGAAAGGAGCACTGGATGGAGATGGAAAGATTCTTTGGAACTTGAGAAGCAATAGTTGAGTGATTTTGTAGCTACATATATAGATATAACACTCAATCCTGTCGGAGACCTTCTGAAGACATCCCAGAATGTTCATGACTTGTCCTTCTAAAGGACAGGAGACCGAGGCATTTTTCACCTGATTCCCAATCCCCAGCAGTTGAAATGAGCCCAGAACATATATCTTCCCTGCATTTCTGGGCAATTCTGTGAAGCATCATGGCACTCTTGGCTTTAGAGGATGCTCGGAAGGAGGAAAGCCCAGAAATATGAAAGGTTGCTGCCATTGAGATGTGACCCTGTCAGTGTGCCCAGAATCTGTCCATCCCAGCTACAGCTGAAGTCAGACCTGGAGAAATGATGCATGTCACAGGACACAAGGAGAACTTGTTACATCCTCTGATCTATTGATGTTCCAGGTTAATCCTGTCAGTGCAACAGTGTTCACTGTTACTGCTTTCCTCAAAACCCCTCAGCTACTCTAGTATCTCCTGAGTAAAGCCCAAATACCCCAGCCAGACTATCAAAGGCTTTAACATTCCAGAAGAATTTGTACCCAAACAGCCTTAGCTTTCTTATTCAGACATGTTGAACTCTGCTCATGAGATAGTTTTATGGCCCTGAAGATGCTTCATACCTTCCTCCCAATTCATCTTATCTGGGAAAAAACAAAACAAAACAAAACAAAACAAAACAAAACAGAAAAACAAAAAAACAACGACAAAAAATAAACCTCCTGCATCTTACCTAACCTTCCAGAACTGGCACCAAGCCTTCACCCAACATTGTCTACATAGATCTCTTCACTCCATGAGATCTTTTATTATTTTAAAAAATATTTATTTATTTATTTATTTATTTATTTATTTATTTATTTGACAGAGAGAGATCACAAGTAGGCAGAGAGGCAGGCAGAGAGAGAGAGGGGGAAGCAGGCTCCCCACTGAGCAAAGAGCCCAATGTAGGGCTTGATCCCAGGACCCTGGGATCATAACCTGAGCTGAAGGCAGAGGCTTAACCCCCTGAGCCACCCAGTCGCCCCCACTCCATGAGATCTTAACCATGGTTTGTCACATGTGTATTTTTCCCAATAAAGTTCATATCCTCTCCAGAGAATGAATTTTGTCACTTACTACCTTTTTAACCCCTATAATAGCTATGATTGTGCATTAAATGTTGTTGAAATGAATATTAGAATAACCAGAAAGGTCTATTTCCCATTAGCTGTGTTTTTATGGTTCTGGCTCTGTTTTGGAGAGCAAGGGTGTCAGTTGCCCAAAGTGGGTTATTATAAGGATAGGAAAGTGATCTCATTCAGAGAGAGGAACCAAAAATACAGCTGGTCCATGCAAATGGGAAACTCTTAGAAAAAGATTCTCTCCATTTCTCAGCAGCTCCATGGTCTTCCTTCTTTCTCTACTTCTGTGTTTCTTACCTCTTTTTCTCTCTGACTGTGTTGTCTCTTCACTGGACTCGATGAAGCCTCCAGCTTTGAGTTTGTTAGGTTCAACACCCATCACCAGTTGGAAAGAGTCTCTATGCCTCTGTCCAAAGCTGATTTACTCAAAGCTTGCTGATGGACCAGCATGCTCATTGGCTGATACTGGGTCAGGTGTTCAGTTCTGCTCCAATCTTTTATGGCAAACATGGTGGTATAATAGAACTAAACATGGCCTCTTGGACCTACCCCTTCAGTAGGGGATGATGAAAAGAAGTCCTTAGAAAACAAGTCTGTGAGTAGAGCAGACACTGAGATATGCCTTCAGATATAAATAAAGATGAATTTGTCAGCACATTGAATAAGATATGTGAACAGAATAAAACTCACAATATACATACAAGAGATATAATTAGACAATACTATTGCTTTTATATACAAAATACTGGTCCTAAGAGAGCAGAAGGTGTAGGAACATTTGTAAACATGCCATGCTCTACCATTCCTGACCTTTTGTAACTGTGGGATGTCTTTTACACATCACCTGCCATCCTAGTCATTTCTTTCATCAAAGACTAGAACCACCTGGAAACAGTGCTGTTTCCCTAGGCAAAAACAGTGGATCCTGCAGCAACAGGTCTTCATTCATTCCTCATTCATTCATTACTCATTCACTTAATCCTTTCTGGAGTTCCTTATTTGTGTCAACCCTTGTTGCATGTGCTAAGGTTATAGCCATGAATAAAACAAAACCCCTATTCACACACAGGGAAGACCATCAGGAAATCCTAATCACATAGACATCTGGTCAACCAGGGATTGAATTATTAAGACCAGGAAAACAAGGTAAGAAGACAGAAAGGAAGTAGCTACTTAGGGTTGTCAAGAAAGTCTTTCTGAAGAAGTGAAAGTTAGGAAAAGATTTATGGTCCAAGAGTGTAAGCCAAATGATTGACCCATGGGAATGGGTGCCAGGCAGAGGAAACAGCTAGAGTGAAAACCCTAGGTTGCCATGCTTTGTACCTGAAACGTGTAGAAAGAAAGTCAGTGGTGAAGAGAAGGAATGGCTGGAAATGAAATCATAGAGGCAGCCAGGGTCCAATTGATAAACGTACTTCCTAAGTGCCTTTATTTATTTATTTATTTATTTATTTATTTATTTATTTTTATTGTGTTAGGTTAGTCACCATAAAATACATCATTGGTTTTTGATGTACTGTTCCATGATTCACTGTTTATGTACAACACCCAGTGCTCCATGTAATATGTGCCCTCCTTAATACCCACCAACTGGCCCACCCATTCTCCCACCCACCTCACCTCTAAAACCCTCAGTTTGTTCCTCAGAATCCACAGGCTCTCATGACTTGTCTCCCCCTCTGATTTGCCCCAATTCACTTTTTCTTTCCTTTTTCTAATGTCCTCCATATTATTCCTTATCTTCTACAAGTAAGTGAAACCATATGATAAATTACTTTCTCTGCTCGACTTATTTCACTCAGCATAATCTCCTCCAGTCCCACCCATGTTGATGCAAAAGTTGGGGATTCATCCTTTCTGATGGCTGAGTAATATTCCATTGTACATATGGAGCACATCTTCTTTATCCATTCATCTGTTGAAGGTCACCTCAACTCTTTCCACAGGACTCACCCATATGCTGTCTACAAGAGATGTATTTTGAACCTACAGATATACTCAGACTGAAAGTGAAGGGATGGAGAGCCATCTTTCCTACCAACGGGCCTCAAAAGAAAGCTGGGGTAGCCATTCTCATATCAAATAAATTAGATTTTAAGTTAAAGACTGAAGTCAGAGATACAGAAGGACATTCTTAAAGGGTCTAACTACCAAGAAGATCTAATAATTGTAAATATTTATGCCTCCAACATGGGAGCAGCCAACTACATAAGACAACTGTTAATCAAAATGAAGAGTCATACAGATAAGAATATGTTAATTGTAGGGGATCTTAACACACCACTCTCAGGAAAAGATGGATCATTTAAGCAGAAAATCAACAAGGAAACAAGAGCTTTGAATGACACATTGGACCACATGGACCTCATAGATATATGCAGAACATTCCACCCTAAAACAACAGAATACTCATTCTTCTCGAGCACATATGGAACTTTCTCCAGAATAGACCACATACTAGGTCACAGATCAGGTCTCAACCAATACCGAAAGATGAGATGATTCCCTGCAGATTCTCATAACACACTGCTTTGAAACTGGAACTCAATCACAAGAAAAAGTTTGGAAGGAATTCAAACACTTGGAAGCTAAAAACTATCCTGCTCAAGAATGTTTGGATCAACCAGGAAATCAAAGAACTTAAACAATTCATGGAAACCAATGAGAATGAAGACACACAGATCCAAAACCTATGGGATATGGCAAAGGGAGTCCTAAAGGGAAAATACATAACCATCCAAGCCTCACTCGAAAAAACAAACAAACAAACAAAAACAACAACAAAAACTGAAAAATCCCAAATACACAAACTATCTTTACACCTCAAAGAACTGGAGAATCAGCAACAAATTAAACCAGCCCCCTACACAGGAAGGGAAATAATTAAGATTAAAGCAGGGATCAATGAGTTAGAAACTAGAGATACAGTAGAACACATCAACGAAACTAGAATCTGATTCTTTGAAAGAATTAATAAGATTGATAACCACCGGCCAAACTAATCCAAAAGAAAAGAAAAAGTACCCGAATTAATAAAATTTTGAATGAAAGGGGTAAGATCATGACTAACACTGAGGAAATAGAAATAACCATCAAAAGTTGTTATTAACAGCTATATGCAAATAAGTTAAGTTACTTAGAAGAAATGGATCATTTCCTGGAAGGATCATTCCTGGAAAATTATTTATCTATTTATTTATTTATTTTTAAGATTTTAGGGAGAGAGAGCACATGGGGGGAGCAGAACGAGAGAGAGAAGCAAGACTCCCTGCTGAGTGGGGAGCATGACTTGGGGCTCCATCCCACGACCCTGAGATCATGACCCTAACAAAAGGCAGATGTTTACCTGACTGAACCACACAGGCATCCCTCCCCTGCAGTGACATCTTCTATATCAATATCTGGCTCATATTATGATTAAGGCCAGCTTCATGGATGTACAGCCTATGCATAGGGCCCTGCATTCAGAATAGTTCCCCACTTAGATGAATGCTACATGGTCACCATCTTGAAATACTTAATTTCTGAACAAGAAGCCCTGCATTTTCAGTTTGTCCCGGAGCCTACAAATTATATACCCAGTTGTTATGGTTTAAATGTCTGTGTCTTCCCAAATTTCATTTGTTGAAATGTAAATGCCCAATGTGATGGTAGTAGGAAGTGGGGTTTTGGGAGGTACTTAGGTCAGGAGGATGGAGACTTCCTGAAGAACTAACACTCTTATAAAATAGACCCTGTAAGAGAATGGTCGAGTTTCATTCTTCTACATATAGCTGTCCAGTTTTCCCAGCACCAAAGATAAACTCAAAATGGATAAAAGACCTCAACGTGAGACAGGAATCCATCAGAATCCTAGAGGAGAATATAGGCAGTAACCTCTTCGATATCAGCCAAAGCAACTTCTTTCAAGATATGTCTCCAAAGGCAAAGGAAACAAAAGCAAAAATGAACTTTTGGGACTTCATCAAAATCAAAAGCTTCTGCACAGCAAAGGAAACAGTCAAGAAAACAAAGAGGCAACCCACAGAATGGGAGAAGATATTTGCAAATGACAGTACAGACAAAAGGTTGATATCCAGGATCTATAAAGAACTCCTCAAACTCAACACACACAAAACAGACAATCATATAAAAAAATGGGCGGAAGATATGAACAGACACTTCTCCAATGAAGACATACAAATGGCTATCAGACACATGAAAAAATGTTCATCATCACTAGCCATCAGGGAGATTCAAATTAAAACCACATTGAGATACCACCTTACACCACTTAGAATGGCCAAAATTAACAAGACAGGAAACAACATGTGTTGGAGGGGATGTGGAGAAAGGGGAACCCTCTTACACTGTTGGTGGGAATGCAAGTTGGTGCAGCCACTTTGGAGAACAGTGTGGAGATTCCTCAAGGAATTAAAAATAGAGCTTCCCTATGACCCTGCCATTGCACTCCTGGGTATTTACCCCAAAAATACAGATGTAGTGAAAAGAAGGGCCATCTGTACCCCAATGTTTATAGCAGCAATGGCCATGGTCGCCAAACTGTGAAAAGAACCAAGATGCCCTTCAATGGACGAATGGATAAGGAAGATGTGGTCCATATACACTGTGGAGTATTATGCCTCCATCAGAAAGGATGAATACCCAACTTTTGTAGCAACATGGATGGGACTGGAAGAGATTATGCTGAGTGAAATAAGTCAAGCAGAAAGAGTCAATTATCATATGGTTTCACTTATTTGTGGAGCATAACAAATAGCATGGAGGACATGGGGAGTTAGGAGAAGGGAGTTGGGGGAAATTGGAAGGGGAGGTGAACAATAAGAGACTATGGACTCTGAAAAACAATCTGAAGGGTTTGAAGAGGTGGGGGGGTGGGAGGTTGGGGGAACCAGGTGGTGGGTATTAGAGAGGGCACGGATTGCATGGAGCACTGGGTGTGGTACAAAAACAATGAATACTGTTACGCTGAAAATAAATTTAAAAAATTTAAAAAAAGAAATAAAAAATTTAAAAAAAATTTAAAAAAAAAATAAAAATAAAAGAGACCCTGGAGAGCTACCTAGCTGCTTCCGCCATATGAGGATACAGAACGTTTTCAACACAAAGGGTATGCTTACTGGACCATGCTGACACTTGATCTTGGACTTCCAGCCATTTGACTGTGAGAAATAAATTTCAGTTGTTTATAAGCTAGTTGATCTATGATATTTTGTTATACCCACCTGAATGGACTAAGATACCAATCTTAATTATAATTATTTATGAAGATGTCAGGCTATTTATTTATTTATTTTACATTTTAAGCTCCTGAGAATAGAGACTACCTCATTTATGTTTATAAATTTTCATTTGTAATCATTAATTTCAATTACTTAGTAAGTTGAGTACTGTTTATGGCCCAAAGGCAATGCACTGAAAGGAACAAAATTTGTTTAAATATTTAGAACAAATAACTAAAGAGAAAAGTCACCTAATATTCCACATGAGTGCAAAAATGTTTGAAAGATGAACATGAAGCCTTCATTAATATTTTTATAAAAGCTAAGAAATTCAGAATAGAGGCCAACCTTTGGAATAATGAAGAATAAATAATGGGCCTAATCATGAATACAGATAGAACAAAAAGCAAAAGTGACTTTTTTAGTTCAAATATTTTTTTGAGTTCAAATATAATTTTAGTCACTTTTTTAAGTTCAAATGTATTTTTCCTCAAAGTTCACCATCACTACTCCCTACTTCTATTGCACTTACTGTAGAAAATCCAGAATGTTCTCCTTTGGAATTAATTTCACAATAAATTTAAGTATAGCTGATCTCCACATGTCATTGAGTTGGACAACCAGGAGGAAAATGAAGGGAAGAATCATTTATACCTGTGTTTTCAAGTCAGACCATTTTCTTGATTTGTGACCCTCACATTTTTACCCTTAGGCTTCCAACATTTCCAGAAATGGTTCCTACACTATTACACAGCTACCCCCAAAATACGTGGAATCCATCAGTCTCAAATGTTGGTCAATACCAATGAATTGTGCTCCACTGAAACTTCCTATTTTAAAAAATATATGAGGGAAAATTCTCTGTCTCTGTCTCTCTCTTTATCTCCCTCTTTATCTCTCTGTCTCTGTCACTCCATCTCTCTCTCTCTCTCTGCCTCTGTCTCTCTGTCTTTCTCTCTCTTATGCACACTACTTGATTTCCTCACATTGAGCTAAACTGGAAACTGAGTCTCACCATGATTATTAATTCTCCTTAACCTCAAATGAAAGCAGTAGTGAATAAATTCAAGATGGAACTGGACCCTCCATTTTTTGTGACTGCAGTGATTCTTAAGGAAATATTTCAATCATCTTATTAAGCTGCTGAGGGTTTCTGACCCCAATTTCTCCCACCAGTTTCTATCTCCTAGATTTGTTTCAGGTGACATTATGTGCTTAACCGCACAACCTACTCTTCACTTCTCCCTCCAAAATGAAAACCAGGAAAGAGTAAATTAATAATAAGCTATGATGTTCCTTTTATTACAAACTGTCTTACAATCAATGTGTCCTACTTAAGTTCTATATGCACATCCCCGACTCTTTGTTGAATCTGTCTTTGTGGAATAACTTCTTGTACCTGAGAGTGCAAATTTTGAAAACTGACTTTTTTTTTCTTCTCCTATTTCTGTTATTTGGATGGCAAAAACCAGCTCCTCTCTCTCTCTTTTCTTTCTCTTTCCCTCTCTCTATCTCTTCCCTTTTTCTTCATCTCCATCTTCCATCCAGTATTCTATCAATGGCCAAGTTGTTCATTCCATTTACATAAAACCTCCCCTGTGGCTTTACCATTTTTATTCCCATTGGTAGGCCTTGCTGTATTTGCCAGACTCATGCAGTAACCTCCCAATACTAACCAGACTGTCACCTTTCTCAATTCCCCCCAACCTACATTCTGCTGCCAGGGGTAGGATCCTACAAAGGGTGTCATCTCAAGTTTTCCCTGGCTCCCTTGCCCTCATACCAAGTAATAGCCAACATCATTAGTCTTACATTAGAATCTCCCCCTATATCTTCTTACCTAATCTTCCATCCTTGCCTTATAGACCATAGTGGGTTGAGTTGTGATCCCCAAAAAGATATGTTTAAGTCCTACCTTCAGGACTTATAAATGTGACCTTATTTGGAAATAAGGTCTTTGCAGCTATAATCAAGTTAAAATGAAGTTATATTTGAGAAGACTGGACTTAAATCCAATGACTCTGTCTTCTGAAGAGAAAGACAAGATTTGGATATACAGACACAGAGGACACCCAGGAAGAATGTCATGTGATGATGGAGGCAGAGATTGGAGTGATATAGCTAAGCCAAAGAAGTGGCAAGGAAGGCCCCTATCCTAGAGACTTCAGAGGGAGCAGGTCTCTGCAAGCACCTTGTATATAAATGTCTAACCTCCAGAACTTTGAGAGAATTTCTGTTGTTCTGAGCCACTCAGTTTATAGGAATTTGTTAGGGCAGCCCTAGAGAACTATACACATGCACACACTATACTCTCTACACACATTCTTTAAACACTTGTCCACTCCCTACCTCTGTCTGTGTTTTTGAAGCCTTGCAGAAAAATTCCTAGCAAGGTGCCATACAACTCATGGGCTGCCCATGAGTTCCTAGCCTCTTCTCCTGTGACCTACAAGAAATTGAACTTTCCCACATGGTGCTGCTATTGAAATGAATCCTAGACCTCTCAGCTCTTCCCTGTCTCTGGAGGACATTTTGAATGGTGAGAGTAGAAGGCCCTGAATTACTGCTACTTGAAGATGGGACCAAAGCATGGAATGGCAGACTCCTTGAGCATTTACCATTCTGAGGGAATGGTTTGGCTCTGGCCAGGTTGTCTGTGTAACCATGGGTTTCTATTGCACTGATTTCCTTAAGCCACACTTGTCCCTCATGAGGTCATAAGCATGAGACCGGCCTTGTTTCATGTGGCCTCCCCTGCCTTTTGAAGTGAGAATAGGCATGTGTGAGAAGAGGCCCCTTTCCTGAGGAAGAAAACTGAGACCTAGCAAGTGTGAGCTGGGATCACAAGGCACAGTGCAAGCAAGGTGATGACTGACCTGAGTAATCAACAAAGACACGGTCTCCAGGGAGGGCAGAATGGTTACCCCAGACTGAGGTATTGCTGCTCAGCCAATAGAATATCTCAGTCTCTCTGTGGCCAAATGTCTGCAAGTCCTCATCCTGTTCAGTAAGAAACTGGGGTCATATGTGAAAAAGATAACAAAAAAAGAGAGAGAGAGAGAGAGGCACTCAAATATCCAAAACCCACCCACCACTAGGCACTAGTAGGCAATGCATTTGTACTGGCACTAACAGGAAACTAGATTGTTGAACTCTGGCTGAAGAGAGAGTTTACTGGGAAAGCCCTTCCCTTGCAGGTAACTCCTACTACAGTGCCATCCAGTAGAAACAGGATGCAAACTGTGAATGCAGGCCATATTTGCACTTTTAAAGCTTTTCATAGACATGTGTTATGGGATGAATTTCATCTTCCTAAAATTCATAAGTCCTAACCCCCCTACCTAAGAATATGTCTGTATTTGGAGATAGGGCCTTTGAAGAGGTAATTATGTAAAACTGAGACTGTGAGGTTGAGCTTTCATTCAATCTGACTGGTGTTCTTATAAAAAGAGGGACTCTGGGTGCACTGAGACATAGGGATGTTCGAGCACAGAGAAAAAGCCATGTACAGGGAGAAGGCAACCATCTACAAACCCAGGAGAGAGGCCTCAGGAGAAGCCAGACATTCTGACACCTTGATCTTGAGAGAAGATAAATCTCTGTTATGTAAGCCACCCAGTGTGTGGCATTTGGTTATGGTGGCCCCTGGCATATTAATATAGATTTTGGTAGCAGGAAGGGAGATCCTTCTGTGACAAACACATGAACAGTAGCGGGTGGCTTTGGACCTGATTAATGGGTAGAAGTTGCAAGAGTTTTGAAGTGCAGCCAGGAAAAGTCTAGGTTGCCTTGAAGAAACTATTGGTAGAAATACATATGTTAAAGTGCTGCTGGTGAGACTTGGATGTAACTGTGGAAGATGTTATTAGATGCTGGAGGAAAGATCGTCTTTGCTAAAAAGTGGCAAAGAACTTGGCTGAATTGTGTTCTAGTGTTTTGCAGAAGGTAGAATTTTCAAATGAGGAACTTAGATATTTAGCTGAGATTTCTAAGCAAAATGTTGAAGGTGTGTCCTGATTTCTTTTCACTGTGTATAGTAAAATGCAAGAAAGGGATATACTGAAGAAGGAATTATTAAGCAAAAAAGAACCAGGACTCTAAGGACTGGAAAATTCTCAACCCATCCATATCACAAAAAAAATGAGTTTGCGTGTTCTTGAGAGAACATGGAGGATGTGGCCAGTCAAGTATTTGATAAAGAGATTACAGGTATGACTCATGCATGCAATCAGCCATCTCAGCAGAAGTGGGATCAGGGATGGAATTATACTGAAGAAACATTGCCCACTTGGCCAAAAAGGGATGGAGATGGGACAAAATGAAGGAAGTTAGGAAGACTTCTGTGATTCTAGGGACGGAATAATAGAGCTATTCAGCTGCGAACACGTGTTATCCTTCAAGAAAAGGGAGAAATGATGCTGAAGGTGATCCAGACAGAAATTAGCAGGTTGTTTCTCTCATCATAGACCCCAATGTTCCAGGACCCCAGAGGTGAGTCTGTATTCTCAGTTTCAGAGAGCCACCCTGCCCCTCTGCCATCAGGGACGGCAGGGATGGGTGGGACTGCAGACACCTTAATCCCAGACTTTTTAATCCCAGACTTTCAGCCTCCAGAAGTTTGAGAAAATAAATGTATTTTGTTCATTTGTAGTTTTTTGTTAGGGCAGTCCTAGCAAAACGAATACACCTCAATAAGAAAAAGAAAAAGAAATAGTTGAAATTAATTTTAACAATATATTCTTGACCCCCTCTATCCAAAATTAGTATCATTTTAATATGTCATCAATATAAAAGTTATCAATAAGATATTTTACATTCTTTTTGGGGGGGCACAAAGTCATTGAAATCCTTACAGCATATATCAATTTGGACTTGTCCCATCTCAAGTATCCATAGTTGCTGTGTCTACACAACTAGCACAGCCAGAAACCCCAAAATGAGCCACCACTAATTGTCCCCTTTGGACCCATTTTTGGCAATAAATTTTAAAAATAATTTTTGCCTTTAAGTAGACACCATGTTTTAGGGTTTTGTTTTGGTTTTTTGTTTGTTTCTTTCTTTTTGTTTTTCTAGACTTCTGCCAGTTGAGGGCAGGAACAGTTACTGAAGAGAACTTCTATACAAATATGGAAGTTAGAAGGAAATTAGGAAAGCTGGGAAAACCAATGATCCAGCCAAATTTTGCCTCTTAAAGAATGTGTTCAACTTGAGTACAAGACTAACTGAAGCTGTTCTGTCAAAACTGCCTGACATGAATACCTCAAGAATCCATACTGTCTCATGCCCCCAGATTCCTGCTGTTCTTCCTAAACTGGAATAATGTTTTCTTCTTTTTGCTGTTTAATCCATCCACTCCCAGCTCAGATCCAGTGTCCTCTGTCCTCCATCATGCCCATCACCCCCAACCTGCCCCTCAGAGCACACATTCTGGTGTGTCACTGCCCTGCTCAACTCTCAGCTGAAGACCCTCCTATGCCCTTCAGGATTTTGCCTGTTGCTCTAGAGTCAAGAGTCTTTCCCTCTAAAAGAAAGAAAGAAAGAAAGAAAGAAAGAAAGAAAGAAAGAAAGAAAGAAAGAAAGAAAGAGTCTTTCATTCTCATGACATCCTGCATCTATCTCACCCAAGCGACTCCCAGAACTCTGAGTCTCAGCTTAAATGGTGCTTCCTCCAGGAAGCCTTCTTGGTCCCCTCCACACTGGGCTAGTTTCTCCCACTAGGCATCCCCACATTTGCTTCCCTTTCCCCTTTGAACTTCTCAATCTACTTCTTATGTCAACAGGACCAAACTGGGCCTTCTTTTCCCTTTCCATAGCCCTCCCAGGATGAGGTCACATCTGGAAAAAAAATAAACCCATCCCCCAAATAGGCTTGAAAAAGGAAGTTGCAAGAAAGGGTATAAGACAAGACTTCTTTACATTTTATTTCTCCACTGTTCATTCCCAGCCGTTTCCTCCTGTAGCTGGGGCACAAAAGTACCACAGTGCTTGGATCTGGGGTTCCCAAACAGACCAGGTTCGGCCACTCACTGTTGACAAAATCCTAAAAGCAGAGAGATGAGTAGTGGTGAAAGAAGAAAGGAATTTATTTCAGTTAGGCCAACACCAGGAAGAGAAGATTAATGTCTCAAAAACTGTTGCCTAAGTGCCAAAAATACTTACAGGTTTACAAAAGGAAAATGTGGGACAAAGCTTGGTGAGTATATGCAGGTGGTCAGTGAAGGTTAAGGTGATCATTGTCAAGATCACTGTCATGGGTGGAGTCTTGCTGGCTCAAGGCAGTCCTTACTGCCTGGGGTGGTGGGCTGGTCTTGGTTCTCATCAGAGGATGCTTTGCCTGAATTAAGAGAAAACCTGGAAAGCAGACCTTAATCAATTAGAAACTTTGAGGTCCTAATGGAGGTTGTTGAAGTCCTCTTTCACTCCCAGGTGGGGAAACTGACTCATAACCCTCTGCCAGAATTCTCTGAAGAACTCTGCTGCCAAACTCAGTCATGTCAGTCTTTGGGAACTACTCCTCCCTCCCTTGCTCAACCCTGCACTTCCCCTCCAAAGACACTCAGCCTGGCATCTCTGTTTCTTCCAGTTCTGCATCATACCAGGCAGCCCAGTAAAAGCACAAGCTGGGAATGGAATGGAGATAGTGATCAAGCACTTGTGTGTCATTACCTGTAATTTAATACTTATCTTTTCTAGAAAGTTTAAGATCTACAAGGGCAAGGACCAAGTGGGATGATTTCACCAAAGGCTGCCCTCATACATATTTCTTGGTGTAAGATCTATTGTTTTAGAAAACTGAAGTATACACAATAGTTTTATTAACTATAGTCACCATGTTGTACATTAAGTGACCAGATTTTTTTTCATCTTACAGCTGAAAGTTTGTACCCTTTGACCAAAATCTATTTCCTCCACTCGTCAGCACCTGGCAACTACCCTTTTACCCTCTGTTTCTATGAGTTCAACTTTTTTAGATTCCACATATAGGTGAGATCATGCAGTATTTTTCTTTCTGTGTCTGGCTTATTTTACTCAGCATAGTGTTCTCCAGATTCATCCATATTTTTGCAAATGGCAGGAATTCCTTCTTTTTAAGGTCAAATAATATTCTGAATATATACCTTACTCCGTATTTTCTTTGTCCACTCGTTTATTAGCAGACACTTAGGTTGTTTCCCTATTTCAGTTATTGTGAGTAATGCTGCAATGACCACGAGAATGCAGATATTTCCCTGAAATAGCGACTTTATTTCCTTCTGATAGATACCCAGAAGTGGGATTGCTAATCATGTGGTAGTTCTCTTCATGTTTTAGTTTCTCATCTTTCCATTAGAGTTCAAAAATCCAGGAGAGAAGGTATCAGGTTAAACTTCTTTGTATTCTTCCCAGCACCTAAAAGAAATCAATATTCATTAGCAGATGCTGAAGCATAGCAGAATGCCACCCAAAATAGCCATTTTGGCATAAGAATTATTTTGAGCTGAAGGCAATTAAGAAGCAGATAAAAGAAAAGTTCTCTGCCCTCCCCCTAGATGCTTAAAAGCAAATAGTCAAATTTATATTTATAAAGATGTCTCCACAGTCCACCAGAAAAAAACAGAAATTAATCACTGGAGATAACTTTAGACCCATATCAGCCCAGAGATGTCAGCAGAAGAATCTACACAACAAACCTTGTAAAACTAGCCCTCATCTGCCATTACTGTCCCCAAATATTTACCTCCCCACAATTTGTCACCCCTAAAAACTCAAAATCTTTTTCATTTGTCCTGTCACCTCTGAAGATTGAATATTCTTTTGTTTAAGATGCTTTATAAGCCCGAGTTTTAACCACCCCTTTGAGTTAATCCTCACTGGGCACTCCTGTGCGTGTGCGCTGCACAGCAAATGGTAATAAACTTCTGTTTCTTTTTCTCCTGGTGATCTGTCTTTTGTTAGTGTAATATACAGGGCCACAGCCAATGAGCCTAAAATGGGTAGAGGGAAAAAAAAGGCTTTCTTCCTCTCCCACAATACTCAATGGACTATAAATAAGCAAAAATTATGAAGGTGTTGATTTTGGTGATTTTTCTATTTTCTCACCCATCTTTTCTTTATTTTTGAGAGAGAGAGAAAGAGGAGGGGTGGTGCAGATGGGAGAGGGGGATATTAAGCAGGCTCCATGTCCAGCATGGAACCCCATGCAAAGCTTGATCCCAAGACCCCAAGAGCATGACCTGAATGGAAATCAAGAAACTGATGCTTAACCAACTGAGCCACCTAGGATCCTCTGCCATTTTGATACCACAACTAGATATAAGTGAAAAAGAAATGGGAGGGAAGTGCTAGGACTCACAAGTGAAATGGTGGCCACTTGAGTCTTGATTTGAATTTCCTCAATACATTCAAGAGACACTTTAAACAAAATCAAAACCTATCAAAGGTAACTGCAGAGATTATGTGAGGTTTATGCAATGCCTTCTACTCACATCCTGAAGCCCCAGAATACTTTGTCCCCACACACCCACCAAAAGACCAGCGTACTGACGATCTCCCTCTTACCAGTTTTTTTTTTCTTTCTTAATTAGTGAACTTTATTTTCTAAAGCAGTTTTAGGTTTATGGAAAAAATGAACATAACGAACATATAATTCCCATAGACTCACTCCCCCACTTCAAATTTCCCCTATAGCATCTTGGATTCTTGAGTTATATTTGTTACAATTAAACAATATTGATAAAGTTTTATTAACCATAGTCCATAGTTTATATTAGGGTTGACCCCTTGTGTTGTACATTCTTATAGCTTTGACAAATGCATGAAGTCAAAGTCCCAACATGACAATATCCTGTTACTCCTTTCTCCAAAAACCAATCCTTCTCAAAAACTGCTCTTTTTGCTATCCACATAGTTTTGCCTTTTTCAGGATTTCATAGAGTTGGAAACATACTGTATATTTAGCCTTTTAGATTGGCTTCCGTATTTCTGGGGCAATATCCATTCAAGGTCCCATCTTGTCTTTTTATAGCTCAGGAGTTTTTTTTTTTTTAATTGTTGAATACTATTCCATTGTATGGATATGACAAAACTGGTTTATCTATTCACCTATTGAAAGACATGTTTTCCAGTTTCAGTAACTAAGCATAAAGCTTCCATAAATTCTTGTGTGCAGGTTTTTTTGTGGACATAGTTTTCCAGCTCATTTGGTAAATGCTGAGGAGTACCAATGGCTGGATCACATGGTAAAACTATATTTAGCTTCCTAAGAAATGCCAAACTGCAACAATACATTTTTCTGATTGCCATTATCATTTTACCTCTCCTTTTTTTTTTTAGAGCAATGATGTTTTAGAGTTAATCCGACCTACATCAGTCTTGTTATAGCCGCAAAAACAAAGGGTTATGGAAAAAGGAGGAGCACCTGAACCAGAAAGACGTGCATATAAAAGTGTGAGCTTCTTGCTTAGCCACTTTCAAGGGAGAGCTTCCTATTTTCTACCCTGCTTTACAGACCACACAGTGTTGCTCTCACATCACAGCCGGCAGCAGGGCTGGGCAGTCCTGAGCACAGCCTGGGGCTTCTGAGTTACAGTAAGACATTAGGTAAAATTGACTCCTCCAGGGCCAGCCAGAGGGGTATGTGTACTATGCAGCGGTCTGGACACAACATGAACAAAAGCAAGAAGAATCCTACCTCTATGTCTTGGTTGACATACATGTAACAGGCAAGTCTGAAATCATCTCGTCTATAATCCTCACAGCACAGGGAGCCAGGCATCATTGTCTATGCCAAAACCCTGAAATCCAACCAAAGCAGCAGTTTTTGAAAACTCCCTCCCTCCACAGACTCTGGCTAACCCCACGCAGAGCATGTGTTCTTGAGTGAGGAGGACTGAGCTGCACCCGGATTTGGGGCCACTTGCCATGTAATCTTAGCAACTTTGCTGGCTCTCTGTCTCCCATTGCCTCCCACCGCCACCATCAGCAGCCAACCTTAAACAGGAATAACATCAAAAACCATGTGAGCCACTCAGACAAAACACAATTTATAATCTCTTAATCACTACCGGGCTAGACAAGCGTCTTCCAACACAAAGTTCCCACACATCCTCCATTCCTTTTATTTCACTCCCACGAAGCCACAAAGTCCTTCCATGGTGACATTGCAAAACCTCTGCAGCAAGAGGATACAGCCAATTGCATGTTTTCATGGGAGCTTTGGTACAAAACTATAGTGTTTTGGGAAGGGTCCTCCCAAAAGGATTGGGTGATGTTGCACAGGTAAGGTATCCGCCAAAGACCAGTTTGCAGGTGGCACCTCTGTGTAGGTTCTGTTCATGCCAGAAAGCTGGGGACCTGGACCAGGGATCGACAGCTGCCTCCAGCCACAGCAAAATTCAGGTCAATTCTGAGACCAAACGCCAGTTTTCTATTCTCTTGCAAAGGAATTGCCCTAAGGGTTCCCCTTAAGCTTATGATAAACTAAAAAATAGTTTTGTATTTTAGGACAATAGATGTCAAAAGAAGCCTATCCTTCATACTACTGGAGTTAAAATATGGTCCTCCTCCCATTTTTAACCTGGAGGAGTTCCCCTCAATTTAAAAATAGACCTTCCCTTGTTTTTATAAGTCATAATAGGGCTTCTTTGGTGGCAAGCCACTGTCTCCTGCTCTCAGACAGAACCTTTGCAGCAAGCCCAGCAGGCATACACATCATCCACACTCCCTCCTGCCTCCCACCCCAGCAAGTATTGAAGTATAGAGTCTTCAGAAGTACTCTGGATTCCATTACAAAGAAAATCATGAATAATGCATCAGCTCCTCCAGCTTTAATTTAATTTCAATTGGTGGGAGAAAGAAGTGCAGTACTGTGTCCTGCAGTCCTCCAGGCCCTGGAGGCTGGGAACCTGGGACTGAGGGACCCAGGAGACCTACAGGCAGTGTGCATGGCTGAGCATTTTAGCTGAGCAGCCCTGCTCCAGGCTCTGGACCCTGGAAGCAACTCACTGTGGACTCTCCTCCATCTAGTAAGGCTGCCAAACCCAATTTGGAGCTGGCACAGCACACAAACCCAAGAGTTCTAGCCTCCTTTCTCTGTCTTCATAAAGCCATGCATATTCTAATAAAATGCATGACCTATCCCACAAAATAAGAGATTATAATAAACGTCCACCTAGTCTATAAAAATGAATGGATTTCATGTCTCACAGGCAAAGTCCTGTAGAACTTGGGCACACTGAGGATGACATACAGGCAAATTGTCATCACCGTTCACCAAAGGTAAATCATGATAATGGAAAGCTTTTAAATATAAGACACTGCAATATGTTTTCATTTCTGGGGGAATAGCTTGCATATCTATGCTAGGAATTTTATGTTAAATAAGGCGTAAATGTTGGGATACGAGAGTAAAATTGCCAAGTAAAGAAATTTTCATACATGTATACACATGAATAACTTGACAGTTTAACCAAGTGCTCCATTACTTGGTTAGTACAAGTGTAGAAAATCCAACTATTCTTAGTAAATATACATGGAACCAGAAGTGAAGATGGAACCAGAAGCTTTAAGTAAGGTAAGATTTTGAAAATAATCAGGAATGTAAATTTAGCTGGACTTTGGGGCATATCATGTCTTTTTCGTGGAGCCAATTTTTCATATTTGGCAGCAGGAAATGCTTGGTGCACACGCAAGCACACGCATGCAATTGTTTTCAACCTACCCGACTCTGGTTCTTTCTATTTTGATCACTAACCAAAGCACTTGAGTTTCTTTGCAGACCAAAACAAAGGCTTAGCACTTTGAGAGTTGTTTTATTTTTACAACCTTGGCAAAGTAAGTGTCATTGATTAAATGTCTGAATTCCAGGAGAGAGAGATAAACTTGGCAGATTCTGGCTTCCCGAGGATGCTGGACTGGCCCCAACTAAAGGAGAAATTCCAAGGGATGCTTTTTATTTTAATGCCTGCTAATAGATGTCCTGTGGCTTGTCACTGGGTCTGGGGGTGGGGGAGCAATGTGTGGGGTGGAGGGATGAGGGTAACACGTGTATGTACATGGAAATGGCAGAGAGAAGGGATCTGGAAGACAGGAATCTGAGCCACTGTCCCATTCATTATTATCTCTTGTGGCAAGCAACATTTGCCCACATCAGGACTTAATAACTATTGTCCTAGCCTGTCCCAACGTTGCAATTCATTTCCTTCATTAGCTTTGTTTAAAAATAATGGACCCAAGTTCCATTTCAGCCCAAGATCACTTTTGGATGCTTTTACTGTTTTGACATTGGTATGAACAGCTGGATCCAAGGAGATACAGGCCATCCATGGTTTCAACTTCAGTCCACACTTGGTTTTGATTAATTTATTAACCCACGAAATCCCTTGGGAAAAGAGGCTAGAGTGGGGAAACACCTGAATTCTTTTGTCTTAACATTTCAGCGTTGCTATTCATAAAAACTGCTGAGCCTTCATTCTCTCTATCTCTCTTGCCAGCAAAGGAAAGTATGCTTTTCAGTATTTGGAAATAAGGGAGGGTAACTGTGTTTTCAATGTATTTCAGGCAAACATACATGCACGCGTTCACACACACTTGCCCGCTAACTGCCACTGCCTGTGTCCAGAGGCTAGGAATTCAGCCTGCTCTCTGAGCCCCTAAATCATGGGAAGTGGAACCTACTTTTAAGTAAGATACATCTAGCTGGGGGAATGGGAGTTTCCTCTTGCTCTTTGAACACCCCCACTCCTGCCCCTGCATCTTTGGGGAAAAAGTGTTGGTGTCAGTTTTATGAGATGCTGAAACCCTCCCAGTACAAATTCTGACCTCATTATTATTTTTTGGGGGGAAGGCTTTTATAAACTTTAAATAATAAAACTGAAGTGGGCACAACCCTTTGTTAATAAGAACGCATCTTGTGGCAAATGTGAAGCCTTGAGAACAAAGCCAGAGCTATCTTTTCCCCCAGGCCTCTCCACCCAGCATCAAAGTGCCCAAGGGCTTGGTTTAACCCGCCACTCCACGAAAACTCAACCACGCAGAGAGAGTCCTGCTCACTCCAACCGCCAAAAGACCAAATTACCGTCTTTCTAGCAACAATCACCTTCCTCGGGAATCCATAATTTTCAGCTTATGGTAAATCTTCAATAATTTAGATTTCCCGGGAGAAAGTCAATATTAAATTAGGAGGTAATTATATAGCATTTTACATAAAGGCCACATTATTATTGTTACATAAGTGCATTTTTTATTTGGAGAAATGTTAACCACATGTGTACCAACTCAGTCCCCAACAAATTTCCTTCCACAGAAAAGATGACAGGCACTTACAGCAGTGGTATGATAGCAACAGATTCTTTTAAGAGGTGGGGAGATTAAGGAAGCTGACCATTTCCTGGAAGTGTGCTTGATTTTGTTTTCCAAGCTTTCATCCTTGCTCAGGTGATATCAACTATGTGTCAGCGGCTGAGGAAAGAACAGCAGTTTTATTGCAAAGTGAAAAATGGATCAGAAAACAGCATTTCTCATTTAGTTCTCTTTTTTCCTTTTTCAGTACCCCCCTAATTCTTTTTTTTAAATTATGTTATGTTAGTCATCACACAGTACTGCATTAGTTTTTGATGTAGTGTCCCATGATTCATAGTTTATGTATAACACCCAGTGCTCATTGCAATATGTGCCCTCCTTAATACCCATCACCTCCCCAGTTCTTAAAAATAAATAAAATGACACCTTTAATTCTGTAAAATCAATATGTAAAGACATTTAAAAGAACACAGTCATATTTTCAACCAGAGTGGATTCTCCAAGAAAAAAATTCAAAAAGAAAACCACACTCCTTTCTCCTCCCCATTCAACAATAGTTAGTCAAACAACAGATGATGTGTTGCCTGCAGGGTAAAAAACCTAACTTGCATGTTTGAGCTTAAAGGACTTTAAGTTCCTCAATGTATAAATAATAAGGGATGGCCGGGTCTTAGGACACAGGTAGCCAGGTTCAGGAAGGGACTTTGAATGCTTCTTGATGCCAATCTCCTCTGTGGAGTATATGAGGCACACACGGAAGTTGGGAGTCGGAATGAAATGTGAAGCTCATCGTAGAGAACCAAGGCCATGGCATTGCAGGCCAGACACCTGCCAGTCTCTGCCCTGAGAGTTTAGATGGATGGTACCCCCTGAAACTGTGCCTTGTATAGACTGTGCAGCTGGATGGGTCAGTCCCGAGGCCAGTTGACTCATTTTACAAGTTAAGCAGGGAGACAGATTTCAAGGCAATCTAAGGAAAATGTTTCTGGAAGAGTCAGCTGTCAGAGGTGGGACTCGTGCTCAGGAAGCAGTGAGGGCTCATTCCAAAGGGTGTTCAAGCAGAGGCTGCTCTACCACCTGGCATGGGCTTCCAGAGAAGGTTTGAAGCCAGCCTCCTCCATGGCACGCCTCTCTGACTATTAAAGTCTTTCCCAACCCCGAGAATCAGAAGCCCATCATTCCAACACAGGTCTTCAGGCTTCTGAACTTGGGATCGAGGCATGGGGTTGGGAGGGGACCCTGTACAAAAATGGAAATCAAAACAGCTATTTTGAGAGTGCTCTTACTTAGATACAGGGAGAATAAAGTTGGTGATTCCTCCCTCAGCTGCTACAAAAAATAAATCATTGTCACAGATGCAATTTTCCCCCCTTTTCCCCCTATACTTGCATCATACCCAACTTCCTCTTCACGCCATTATTTCAGAAATCATTGGCGACTAAGTCACTTCCTCCCTTCCAAGAGCAGTTCAAGAGGTCCTGGCCAAGACCTAAAGGAGGAGGGAGTGGCCTGTGATGTGTATGTGTGTGCGTGCGCACACATGTGCAAAAATGTGTCTATTTTCGCAAAATCAAAAAGTTCTCCTGATATCCACACATATCAGTCCAGTGCTACAGTCTGTGAAGATGTGGCCCAGACCTCCCAGAGGAGCAATGCAGGGGCAGGCAGGCAAGGGGAGGTTGCATCTGCCACAGCTGTCGCGTGAAGGTCCCCATCTACCCTCTCGCTTCTGAGGGAAGTAAAGAACTGGGAAAACTTGAACCGGAAGTTCTATTTCACCAGATACTGAACCCAAAGCTGTTTTATCTCAGTGACGGGAGTCAAAAGACAGTGTAACAACTTCAAAAGATCATGATTTTTGGACTTCATCATTCCTGAGTTCAAAGCCAGGTCCCCCACCTTGCTGCTGTGACCCGTCAGCAAGTGTGGTCAGTGAAGGCACGTCAGCTTCCTCGTCCGCAGACTGGGGGATGATGCTTCCCATGCACAGTGTCGATGTGAGAATTAACAAGTTGACCCATAAGAAAGCTCCACGTCTGGCCCCCTGGAAGGACACTGACTCAGGTGGCTTGTTTTAAAACAGTTACCCAAACCCTCCCTGGATGTCAGAGCAAGAACGGACAAATGTCATATACTTGACAAGAGGGGTATACGCTTCCTTGACAAGCTCTGCTACCTACCAGTGGCCACTCACAGATTTCCAGATGCCTGCTAACATTGACAGAATTTGTCCTTGAACTGGCCTCGCTCAGGCTTTTCCATGTTTTGGACAAAGCTGTCAACTTAGCTCTATCGATAATTAAGATACTTGCACTTTCTTGCCAGCATCGAGCTGTGGGATTCATCTGAGACAGTTTCCATATGCAAACTTAGGAAACAAACCATTTCCTAGATAATTCAAGCACAAACAGAATGGAAACCTCAAAATACCTGTGCTCCCAGTTATCTGATAATTCCAGGCAGAAGATACACTTTAGCATGAGTCACATCAAGCATAACTCTTGCTTCACCCTGCCTGTGTACAGCGGCTTGTGGCATCCTATGGCATCTGAGTAAAGCCAGAAATGCAAACGAGGCAAAAAAGCATAACCCCAAAGAAGTATTTCCTTGTCAACCCAACACTGAACTCAAAAGTCAAACGGAGCAGCATTCCTAAACTCTCCATGACACAAGAGTTCTTATAATATTCTTTTAAATTCCAAATGAAATACATTCTCCAGAACAAAGGATGCTAGTAGGGTGTGCAGAATGTGGCGTCCAGCGGTTCTGCCCAAGGGGCACTGGGACGCTGCCCATAATGGGGCTGCCAAGCGAATTCCGCATCCTTCCAGGAAACACAGCTTTAGGGAATGATGTCGTAATGCTGTCAATATCAACCAGACCATGTGACCTCCTCCCTCCCAGACTATGCTGACCCTCTCTCTGCATCCCAGCAAGTGGAGAGCAAAAGAGTCGGATGGTGGGGGAGTGGGGAGGTGGGATCTAGGGTGTCTGACAATAGGGAAGGTGAGAAGGAGAAAACCCACACCCCAACTGATTTTATGATCATACGTGGCAAAACCAAAATTGAACCCCTTGAGAACATTTTGATGTGCATGGTAGGCTCCACTCATTTTGCAGGGTAGGAGAAATGCTGGTCCCTAGGTTTGGTCTGTTCCCCTCCCCCAGGAGGTGAGAGAAGAGCAATGTCTCTGCTGGGTCGTGTACCAGATGTGTGGCTACAGGAACCCTGTAGCATCGACCTAAGTCTTGCTTTTCACATGTGCAAAATGGGGTGATAAAGTCTGCTTCAGGGGCACAGCTGCTGCCCACTGAGGTGGGTGGGCTTGGCCTCCCCAGGATGTTATGTATAAGCCAATCTTCATTTAGAGGAGGGTTTTTTCCCCCAAGACCAACTTTATAATTCTCTTTGCTGTTGTTACCCCGACCCCCCAACCACCTTCTGCAAATAATAGCTTCCTTGTTCTGCCTCATGATAGAAACTTGAGCATACAGGAAACGTATAAAGAAGAAAACAAAATCTACCTTCCTGTAATCCAAAGGAAACATCGGTAAAATCTTCTTTCAGGCCTTTTTTTTAACTTTTTTTTTCTTTCTTTCTTTTTTTTTTTTTTACATTTAGGCTCATATTATTTCATTACTTTCATGTTAATTTTTTTGCGTATTATTATGACAATTTTTTCCCATCGCTGGTTTTTAAAAATTTGTAATATTTGTGGTTTGTGTGTACATGTGATTATAAAAATAATACATACTGCCTTGAATCTGGCCAATTAATTCCTTCTTGTTTTATGAGAGGAAAAGGAACACTTACAATACCCAAACCAGCCCGTGGCCAGTGGGAAGGGCCAGTCCCCAGAGTGGGAACAATGATCAAACCTCTCTTAATGAAGCCATACAGCAAGCGTATTAAGGGTTGCATAAAGGGCAACTAGAAGCCCAGGATCTGAATCTCTTTCCTGCCTGTGCTTGGGGTGGTATGTGAATCTGGATTCGGGAGTCACTGAGCCACTGCTACAAGATGAAGGGTAATTCTGAAAGAACCATGCAGCCGGCCAGGAAGCTTGAGTGCCAGAGGTAGCTGAAATGTACTGTTCCTACTGTACCCACCACAGACATAGTTCCGTGACCCATTTATTGAAAGGTATAGTTGTGTTTAAAAAAAAAAAAAAAAAAAAAGAAAGAAAGAAAGTAAAGAACACGACTTGATAGAAGTTAGTGTCCTTGAATAGAGACTTTATAAACAGTGAGTGGGAAAGAATGCTCAGAATTTGGGAAATAATAATCAAATGATTGATTATAATCAAATTATTTAAAAATAACTACTGGGAAAAAGGGATGCCTTTTTCATTGTATTTTTCTATAATTTTCATAAAATTTGAATCATAAACACACATTTTAGTATACAAAGCTTATACAAATATATATCCTGCTTTTTATTTCACTATGTAACAAGCATTTTCATGTGTGATTAAAAATTTCTTGCAAACTCCATTATTATGACAACAAATTATTCCATCATGTGTTTGTACCAGAATTTACGTCATTGTGTTCATGGTTGTTGGGTGGCTTTCCAAATACTGCACAATTATAAATATCTCAGTAACAAATATCTGTGCTGAAAGCTTGCTTTGAGCTTCTCTTTACTTCCAACAAAGAGAAAGCTCCTGGGGAGTTCTGAGGAAAGGGTGTGAGTTTTGTTTGAAGGCTCTTGCTATGAACACAATGGAAGTTTCAGGAAGATCCTTCTACCTACAACTCCCTGCCAATGGCTGAGTGCCTCCACATTATCACACTCCTGGCTAAAATTGGCTTAACCATGCTTGATCTTTGCTAACATGATGTGTGAAATGCCATGGTTTTCATTTGTTTTTCTTTGATTTTATTTCCTTGATTTTGACTTACAAGTACCTATGAAACACTTTATTTTCACTTTTTACTTGTATTTCTTCTGTGAATTGTCTTCATATCCTTTGCCTCTCTGGCCATCAGTGTTTTCATGTCTTTCTTACTGAGTGGTATAAGTTTCTTAAATGATTGATTGTTAACCGCAAGTTGATTTGTCTACTACATTTGATGCATATACAGTTCATAGCTTGTCTGCCTAACAATATTGTTCATGGTATTTGTGACACCCAAATATCTTTGATTTTTTTATTGTTATCTGTCTATTTTGGGGGAATTTAAAAAATTAGTTTATGCTTACAAAAGTCTTTTCCCATCTGTTGGTCAGATAGTCATGTCTGTTTTCTTAGACCATTTTTGAAATGGTTTTATAAAAGGCTGAGAGAAATACAGAATTCAGGAATTGTCAGAAGTTCAGAAACCAAAATTTAGAAAGTCAGTTGACCATTAGCCACAGAAGCCATGTTGGCAAACTATGGCTGTTGATGATTTAATTTAGAAGCATAGAACTGCCACCTTCAGAAGGTGAGCTCATACAGTGTCATCAGTGGCTTAAAACTGATTCTGCTGACTGCAACATCCTGCAATCAAAGAATTGCCAGTCTTTTTCGCAACGGGTTTGCCGCCAGAACACAGGTGTCGTGAAAACCACCGCTCAACCTAAGCCAGAATGGGGAAGGAAAAGACTCATATCAACATTGTTGTCATCGGACACGTAGATTCGGGCAAGTCTACCACTACTGGTCATCTGATCTACAAATGTGGTGGGATCGACAAAAGAACTATTGAAAAATTCGAGAAGGAGGCTGCTGAGATGGGAAAAGGCTCCTTCAAGTATGCCTGGGTCTTGGATAAACTGAAAGCTGAACGTGAACGTGGTATCACCATTGATATCTCCCTGTGGAAATTCGAGACCAGCAAGTATTATGTGACCATCATTGATGCTCCAGGACACAGAGACTTTATCAAAAACATGATTACAGGCACATCTCAGGCTGACTGTGCTGTCCTGATTGTTGCTGCTGGTGTTGGTGAATTTGAAGCCGGTATCTCCAAGAATGGGCAGACCCGTGAGCATGCCCTTCTGGCTTACACACTGGGTGTAAAACAACTAATTGTTGGTGTTAACAAAATGGATTCCACTGAGCCACCCTACAGCCAGAAGAGATACGAGGAAATCGTTAAGGAAGTCAGCACCTACATTAAGAAAATTGGCTACAACCCCGACACAGTAGCATTTGTGCCAATTTCTGGTTGGAATGGTGACAACATGCTGGAGCCAAGTGCTAACATGCCTTGGTTCAAGGGATGGAAAGTCACCCGTAAAGATGGGAATGCCAGTGGAACCACACTGCTTGAAGCTCTGGATTGCATTCTGCCACCAACTCGTCCAACTGACAAGCCCTTGCGTCTGCCTCTCCAGGACGTCTACAAAATTGGTGGTATTGGTACTGTCCCTGTGGGCCGAGTGGAGACTGGTGTTCTTAAACCTGGCATGGTGGTCACCTTTGCTCCAGTCAATGTTACAACTGAAGTCAAGTCTGTTGAAATGCATCATGAAGCTTTGAGTGAGGCTCTTCCTGGGGACAATGTGGGCTTCAATGTCAAGAATGTATCTGTCAAAGATGTTCGTCGTGGCAATGTGGCTGGTGACAGCAAAAATGACCCACCAATGGAAGCAGCTGGATTCACAGCTCAGGTGATTATCCTGAACCATCCAGGCCAAATTAGTGCTGGATATGCACCTGTGCTGGATTGTCACACAGCTCACATTGCTTGCAAGTTTGCTGAGCTGAAGGAGAAGATAGATCGTCGTTCTGGAAAAAAGCTGGAAGATGGTCCCAAGTTCTTGAAATCTGGTGACGCTGCCATTGTTGATATGGTTCCTGGCAAGCCTATGTGTGTTGAGAGCTTCTCTGACTATCCTCCTCTGGGCCGTTTTGCTGTTCGTGACATGAGACAGACGGTTGCTGTGGGTGTCATCAAAGCAGTGGACAAGAAGGCAGCTGGAGCTGGCAAGGTCACCAAGTCTGCCCAGAAAGCTCAGAAGGCTAAATGAATATTATCCCCAATACCTGCCACCCCAGTCTTAATCAGTGGTGGAAGAACGGTCTCAGAACTGTTTGTGTCAATTGGCCATTTAAGTTTAATAGTAAAAGACTGGTTAATGATAACAATGCATCGTAAAACCTTCAGAAGGAAAGGAGAATGTTTTGTGGACCATTTGTTTTTTTGTGTGTGTGTGGCAGTTTTAAGTTATTAGTTTTTAAAATCAGTACTTTTTAATGGAAACAACTTGACCAAAAATCTGTCACAGAATTTTGAGACCCATTAAAACAAAAGTTTAATGAGAAAAAAAAAAAAAAAAAAAAAGAATTGCCAGTCCTCTCTTCTTTGGAATTTGGAATATAGAAAAATTTTATTTTCAATATCTATCCATCTCCTCCCTTCCACATTTGCTTCCCTCTCTTTCCTCTCTTTTCTATCACTAGTCATCTCTCTTTCATGTTCACACTATATATTCTGTCTCCTATATCTACTCATGTCCAACTTCCCTGTCAGTCTTCCAGTCAATGGATCTTTCTATGTCTCATCATCCTCCATTGATATCTGTCTCTCTAATATCTACAAATCTATCTTCTGTATCTATGTATCCATTTATCTAGATCTATTCATTATTTCATCTCTTTACATTTGTCCAGTAGTCTATAAGATGTGCCTGGAATTTTATATTATCAATTCAGGTTTGTACAGTGTTGATTCCATATTTTACTATCTATAACATGGGTTTTAATTGACCTTTTGCCTTTTTCAGATTTCTTGCAAATTTTATTCATTTTCTTTCAAGTCTGCTGGATCTCAACCCTGAATCTTGTCCCTCTTCCAGGACCTAAACACAAAGTATAAGTTGATGTCTTTGTCTTACCCCACAGACTTGAGTCCAGCAGTCCCTTTGTCTCTTCTGACTATAATTTATTAAGAGTGTTCTTTACCTACTCAGGGACATATCTGAAATGCTGATATTCCTGAATATTTTGGTTCAATTTGCTGTTATTCCCTTTCTGAAAACCCCAGACACGAAAACCATAACTTTGGAATAGCCAGTTTCTGAAATGGTATTTGTCCCATTCCCTTTCTATTGCTAATCACATCAGGTGCCACACACATACAACTTTCCACACCTGCTCCAAGCCTGGTTACATTACCAGGAACTGTAGTCTCAGAACGTTTAAAATTTAGAGATGATGAGAAGAGTTCATCTCTGTAAGGGATATACATGCCCAGGATATCTCCAAAAGCAGCTCTTGATTAGGATGAGCTGGCTTCTCTGTTTCTGTCTCATGAAGATTCTGAGACCATGCGGGAGCTGTCGACCATGACAGTGGAAGGGGCTCTCACCCTTACAATGTGTCCTGGTTCCAAGCCTTGTTGAATTCTTTTTTTTATGTTTCTTTTCATGTGTTAATAAATATTTGAATGTGCCTGGAGAAAGATTTATAGGGCACTGATATTAGTCTTAGAAGGAAAATGTCATTTGTGAAGGCTGGATGTTCCATCATATAGATGTACCCTGTGATTTTTATCCATTTCCCTATTGCTAGACTTTTGGTTTCTTTATATATTTTCTCTACAAAGGACATCCTTATGAATAAATCCTTGGCCACATTATAGATTATGTCCCAAGAACAGATTTCTATTTTTTTTTTCAGATTTCAAATTTCTAATCAGTGAGACAAAGAAATGAACATTTTAAGATTCTTAAAATATATTGGCAAACCACTTTTGAGAAGTTTTTTGCAATTAAAGGGCTTACCAACAGTTTTTTTCAGAGTACTTATTGCACTTAATTCCTGTTAATAGTGCTGTTGTTGTTGTTTTTTCTAATAATATAGAGCTGAAAACCAAGAGCCAACCAACACATTTAAAGAGACAAGGGGAGTCTGGCTGGCTCAGTTGTTGAGCATCTGACTCTTGAATTCAGCTAAGGTCAGGATCTCAGTCATGGGATTGAGACTCACATGGGGCTCTGAACTCTGCTCAGAGTCTGCTTGTCCCTCTCCCTTTGCTCCTCCCCCCACTCCCATGCATGCTCGTTCTCTTTCTCAAGAAAATAAATAAATAAAATCTTTAAAAATATATAAGAAGACAAAGGTATGGAATAAGCAAAAGAGTAAATTCAGTGGAGTGTATACCCTCAAGAATCTTACACTCCAGTGAGAGAACCTGGGTGCTACAGGTGCCTTGGAGAAGAAGAAATTAAAAGCATAAGTCCTGAAGCTACAAGGTGGTCCTCATTGGAATAGCAGAATCTGAGCTGAGGCTGGCAGAGGGAACAGTCTTATCCAAAGGAAGAGCTTCTTTGGCAGAAGAAAGATGGTGTGCTACCCACCCTGAGGCCAGCACAAGTTGCGAACTTGAGAAACGGAAAGCTTGAAATAAAGTGTGCCCATGAGACCCAAGGGCAGAGGCAGAGTTGCAGAGACTTGTGGAGAATTTAGATGTTAATTATGATTAGCCACTTTTGAAGAATTTTGTTAAGCACAGTAAGCATGGTCTAGTGGATTTTCATGCATTTTTTTTTCTGGCATCTGGTATAGACTAAGGGAGATTATATTTACAAAAACAACTCTTCTGGTTAAGGAGTAAACAGACCATGAGGGGCAGGAATGGAGACATGGAGCTCTGTTGGGGGTTATCACATGGCTCAGAAAGTAATAAAGGGCAATTAAGGTGGTGAGAAAATCCACCATATTTGAAATAAAAATCAACAATAAATGATTGCTTAGTAGAAGTAATCCCATGCAGTATTTGGGATTATGCTTAACTTATGCTTAACATCTTCATTGTTTATCTGAAATCAAAATTTAACTGGGTATCCTGTATTTTTATTTGCTATATCTGAGTCCCCAACATGAGACATTCAATAATTTTGGTGGAGGAAGATTCCGTTAAAGAAGACTGAGACAGGGCACGTCGTGGCTCAGTTGGTTAGGCAACTGCCTTCGGCTCAGGTCATGATCCCAGAGTCCTGGGATCGAGTCCCGCATCAGGCTTCCATTTCCAAGGAGAGTCTGCTTATCCCTCTGAACTTCTGCCTTCTCATGCTCTCTCTCACTGTCTCTCTCTCAAATAAATAAAAAAAAAAATCTTAAAAAGAAGAAGAAGAAGAAGAAGAAGAAGAAGACGACTGAGACAGATCATTTGGTGTGACAGGAAGAAAATCAGGTGTGTTGCTTAATATTGTGTCAGCTGGTTGGGCTACAGTATCCAGATATTGGTCAAATATTATTCGAGATGTTTCTTTGAGGGTGGTTTTGGATGAGATTAATGTTGAAATTGACAGACTCTGAGTAAAGCAAACTGTTCTCTATAATGCGAGTGGTCCTCATTAGGTAAAGCCCTGAGAGGAAACAAGACTGACTTCCACCCACCAAGAAGGAATTCTGCAGTAAAGGATCTTTGTGGACTCAAATTGCAGCTTTAGCTCTTCTCTAGCCCTCCATCCAGCCTGTTAGCCCACCTTATAGATTCTGCACTGGCCCCTTCCATAATCACATGAGCCAATTCCTTAAAGTAACTCTTCTCATTCCTCTTTCTCCTCCCTCTCTCCTCACCTCTAATCTGTAGATGGATGGATAGATAGATAGATAGATGTTTTATTGTTCTTTTTTCTCCAAGACACCAGTTGTATGGGGTGTCCCAGGAACAAAGAAAAGAAAGGTTGGAAGCAATAAAAAATTAACTTGGCAAAGGTAGCTTATTGGCAAACTCTGATCTAAGTCATGATATAAAAAAACATGGTATATTATCGTTTTATTTGGGTTTATTTGATTACTTGTGAAATTCCTGGTTTTTCATAATTATTAACCATTTCTAAGTTCTTTAGAGCTCCAGCTTTGCAGGATTGTGGCAGGACCTTTCTTTTCTGACCCACATATCTATGATCTAATTGTGGCAGATGCTTTTGGTGTCGGCCTGGACAAATAAATATAATGCCAGGTATCAGTAAAGGCTATGATGAAAAGCAAGATAAGCAGAAAGAAAGAGGACAGGCAAGGACCACTATTGTAGAAAAGATGGTCTCTGGAGAGACAACATCTGAGCAGAAATCTAAATAAAGTGGATGAAAGAGAGAGGGCCATATCTGGGGGAAGATCCCTAAAGCCAGAGAGCAGCCATGCAAAGGCCCTGAGGCAGAAGCATCCCGTCTCTGGCCATCTCCTTGCCAGTACTGGGGACAGGTAGTAAATTGCAATGGAAAGAGCTTAAAAGTCAGCATCATGGTGAGTTCTTGACCCAACCCTGCCATTAACCAGCTGCTTCAAGTGGAACAATTCCCTTCTCATCTTTCAGTATCAGTTTCTTAATCTGAAGAACCATGGGGGTGGATAAGTGATTCTTTCAGGTCCTGGCCAGCTCTTACACCCTATAATTCTAAAGATGGAGGAATGCTATCTTTGTCATTTTTCCCTCAGCAGGGTTTTATTTTCCAGGATTGCAGCTTCACCTGACAGCCTCGACTCGCCAACTACACTTTTACTTTCCAACAGGTAGGGAAATATTTTCGCTAGAGCTCAGACACTGGAAAACAACATTGTATGATGCAGGACGCTTGGTCTGGGTTGAGTAGACAAGCCCGATGTCCTCCCCACATGCTGGAGTCTGGCACGAGTTTGTACAATTCTATGAAAGGCAAGACCAAGCAGGACACTGTTTTTCCCAGAGAAATGATTAGACTACAAGAAAAAAAAAACGGAGCCATGTAATTTATGGCTTTGTGTTAACAGTGAGTGGAGTCAACACGCAAAGCCATCTCTCTGTCCGATAAGAAGTTGCTTTGGAGACGGACCTTGCACAAAGCATAGACATAACAGCACAGAGATGGAGACACATTCTCCTTTGTCATTAGACAATTAAGAGCTCTTGGAGGAAAAACAAATGTCTGAGTTCTCTTTAATGACTGCTGTGCAAAATGAAAGAACACTTTCGCTTTATTCTGTTGTAGAATTTGCCAAAATCCTGAGCTTTTTTATTTTACTCTGGCTAAAAAATAAGAAAAATTGGTTCAGACGAAGTCTTCCTACAATTTTTTTTCTTCAGGACAAAGAAGAAATTTGAGCATGAAGAACAATATGCAAATAGTTAATGAGTGAAAAAGAATGTGGATTTCTGCATTATGGCCCTGGGCAGGCTGGACAGAAGCATATTAGGGAGCATTCTCTTACTTCCTCTGAACTAAAAGACTAGGAAAACCCTGAAATTATCTTGCATGAAAACCTGGATCTTCTGACCAGGGGGGAAGGAAATGACCTTTCCAGGCTTCCTCCAGTCTGTTTACAGACCTAAGGTCAAGACTGGAAGGGCTGGTGGATTCTCAGCATCTCCCCGAAAGCTGTGGGAAGGTGATCAAAGGATGGAAATTTGCATGCAAAGCAATAGATATTCAAACCCACGCCACCCCCCTCCATGTAACAGAGAAGATAAAAGCTGTTTCCTTTCAAAGCTTCAGGTTAAAGATGGAAGAATCAGCCAACATGTAATCGTATAGTGGGGCACTCAGAAAGGCCGGAGAGGAGAGAAGGCAATGATATCCAAATATCAATCTGCACTTAAGGGAAAAAAAAAAAATTAACCCCTGAAAAATGACATTGAAAAGGCCAGGAAATGACTCTAAGATTCTCAAAGGAGGGGGTGGTTTTAACTCCATCCCAAGGAACATTTGACAACGGAGACATTTTGGGTTGTCACAGCAGGGAGCAGGAGGGGTGCTGCTGCTGTCCAATGGGTTAAAGGGTACCAGAGATGTTGCCGACCATCCCACAGTGTGCAAGACTGTCCCCACGACAATGAAGATCCAGCCCCAAAGGTCAAGAGTGCTAGTCAAGAGTTGAGAATTCTGTGTCTAAAGATTCCATGCTGGTCCTGTTTTTACAGTGTGTATAGGCAGCATGTTTCACTAGTTCATTATGAGCATTCCCAAGGAACTCCTACCCTCAACCTCAAAGTGAAGCCCCAGGGCTTTTCCTTGTTCAGTTTAGTGCTGGTAACTGCTTGGCCCAGTCTGTTAATTACAAGAGCGGTTCCACCAAAGAAGACCCATCCAACAGAATAATCCCTGTCCAGGGCTAATTGATTTCCCCAAGAAGCTCGTATCTGCTGTCTTTGTGGTCAAGGAGAGCCGATTTATGAGGCAGTTAAAGCCTATCTGTGTCCTTCTTTGTAAATAAATTGTTTAGAGTTCTCAGATTTCTATCTCAAGAGTTACAAAGTTTATCAGGCCCTGCTGCAGTGTTGTTCCAAATAGGATCCTGCAATTATCACTCAATTGCGCCTTGGGAATGAGACAGTCAGACGCCACTGGCATGGCCCCAGGACAGCATTCTGCTCAGAGATACCTATCAGGGAGCGCCTTCAACTTGATTCTTCCAACAGGGCATGGAACATTCTTCTTAATACACTTCTGTGTGTCCTGGGAGGGTTGATGAGATGTCAGCGGCAGACCACAGATGGGCCCCACCTTGCTGTCCCGAGCAGGGCCTTGGAGACCCTGCAGGACACCAGAGGTTGACATGCTACCATTGCTTAGACTGGGATACTTGGCCCAAGGGAGCTTTTTATTAAAAAAAAAAAATTTTACTTGGTCTTTTAATGACTTTGGTCTATTTAAGTGTGGTAGGGAAACATAGCTATATTTCAAATTACCAACAATATTCCTAAAAATGTTAGGCCATAGGAGGCCGGTGGTTCTCTATCTTTTTTTCCTATTCTCATTATCAGCCCCACTGAGAATGTGTGGGCTACACTAAATTTCCACATCTGATTTATTTGTCATTAATAATATCCACAATGAAAAAGACATTTAACAGCTTGAAAATGTTGCTTCACTTATTTTTTTTAAGTTTATATTTTTATGGTTCTTTAGATTAGGAAGAAAATTAAAATAATCCACTGAAGAAAACTAAAATAATCTTCTGATTAATCACTAAATATTTGCATACATTTTTCTGGCCTTTTCTATGAATGCATTTATTTATAGATTTGATTTATACAACATACTTTCTAAACTTGCTATTGTAAATTATACTGAAAAAAATTTTCATATGATTTTATAACTTTTTATAACATCTTTTTCCCAACATGTAATATTCCATTGTAAGTATGTAGGCTATCAAATTTATTGAAACTTTTTTTTTTAACTCTTGAGGCTACTTTTAGTGTATGTCTGTTAGCAAATGCTGTAGAACTCAAGATGGATTAAAGGCTCAAATGTGAGACAAGAAACCATAAAAATCCTAGAAAAGAACACAAGCAGTAATTTCTCTGACATGAGCTGTAGCAACATTTTTCTAGATATGTCTCCTGAGGCAAGGGAAACAAAAGCAAAAATAAACTATTGGGACTACCTGAAAATGAAAAGCTGCTACACACTGAAGAAAACAATAGACAAAACTAAAAGAACCTACTGAATGGGAGAAGATATTTGCAAAGGACATATCTGATAAAGGAGCAGTATTCAAAATATATAAAGAACGTATACAACTCAACACCAAAAAACAAACCAATTAAAAATGGGCAGAAGACATGAACAAACATTTCTCCAAAGAAGACATACAGATGGCCAACAGACACATGAAAAGATGCTCAACATCACTCATCATCAGGGAAATGCAAATCAAAACCACAGTGAGGTATCACCTCACACCTGTCAGAATGGCTAAAATCAAAAACACAAGAAAATAAAACACTACAAAGTACATATGAAGCTAATGTTCAAATTTTGGGGGATGCCTTCATATTATGAAATGTTAGGACTTTTGCCTTTTTGTCAAAACACACCAGCACACTGATAAACAATCATTTCTCAAGTGTAAAATATCTCTGTAGATTAAATGAAGCAAATAACAGATTTTTTTTTTGCAACATAGATATTGTTATTTAGCTTACAGCAATGTGTTCCTACATGCTACTTTAAGTAGCATGTAACCTTCCCTCTCACCAAACAAAGGCACCTCCCAGAGGAGCTCCATCCTTCTATGGGGTCTCTTTATGTCTTGTATTAGTTCCAGTTCCCTGTGTGTACCAGGATTCCAATAGGGTGTGCCCATCCTAGTCACTGGAGGGACCACATAAAATACTGTTGCTGGTGTTTTTGAATCAGTTCAGTGAATTTCTTCTCCTTGGAGTTTTTTGTACCCTGAGATGCTCCAGGTTATTTATTGTTTGCACATATCCACGTTCAATGCTTCCCCCAAACCTATAAACTGATACTGGCTTTCCAACAGGGAATCTCTGCCAGAAGCCTGCCCTTTCCATTTTGTTCAGGCAAACAACTCTTGAAGGTTTGTCCCAAGAAGAACCAAGTCAAACCAAACTCCCAGGATACTGTACCCCAGCCTGTTCGTTTTGAAAATTAGGGAAAGTAAAATTGCCACTTTAATTTCTAGATATTCGTCACATTCCATTCAAATATGAGTTTTAGCACTACTACAACTAGATGGCCACAGTTTTCCAACTGATCACAAATACTCTCTGACCATCTCTGGATGATGGTCATAATACGCTGTGTTAAATTGTTCTGCTGTTTTTGTGTTAATTGTGTGCCACAATAAAATATAGTTATTTGTCTATTAAATATACCTGGATATCACCAGTGATCGTGGCAGCACAAGCCAAAATAATTTTAGATTTTAAATCTTATTGTGTGTAACTGATAACAAGATTGTCTGTCTTTCCATTTGCAACCACATCCTCTGAAAAGCTGTGATTTTTTCAGGGCACATATTCGTTTTCCTGATGTATGGGTCACATGGAAGGAGAAATAACTCTTCAGTGAGCTTATTCACTGGCTTCAGAAGTGGCAGAAAACTTCACAGGTGTTTGTATCCAGGTCTCTGTATCAATATTGGGCACCCCCAGAACACCCCAGCCTCTCACCCCAAGAAACCAGAAGCACCATACAGGTAAAGAATCATCCAGTGCCTAGATGTGATTGTTGGCAGGGATATGATTGGATTGATCATTATATATTGATTATGTTATCCTTTAGGGCAGCTTCCCTGGAAGGGAGAGGGGTCAACAGTTAAGAAGAGCCCACTCACAGTAGTCAATTTTGATCTCTGTGTTAATCTCTGTAGGTTTTGTTTTTTTAACCTATAAAAAATATATCTGTAAGATAAGGGAATCAAAGTCATGGGGATCCTGGTTTAACAATGACACCTGAATTATCATCACTGGCAGATTGATTGGCATCCTGTTAACATGATTTTAAGTGCTCAGGGTTGGAGGATCAAAAATCTCCAGACATAACTCTTATCTTTGAGGCTGTCATTGCTAAGAGATTGAGCCCACTACATAAGCAGATAACCAATAATCAATGTGTAATTTGATTATGAGATAAAAAGCAAGGATGCCCCACACAGATGTGTATGTGTTGGGGGAAGCGGGCTTCAGAGCTGAAGCAGAAGTGAGGATGAACTGGCTACAAATCTAAATTCAAAAAGAAAGAAAACACAGAACCACCCCAAATTTTTCATCTCCTTCTTTTGTACAAAGTCAGTCTCCCTCACTCCACAGAGTATCACAGCAGGTAGTACCTTACTATACACAGTAGCAATTTTAACAGATTTAAAGTTCAACATGTTTCATTCAGACAGTCAATATTCTTTGTTATAAAGTGAAGGGTTACAAAAGAATCATGCAAGGGGCCTGGGAATTGCAGGAAACCAGGATCTGGATATTAATGTAATTGTTTCCTCAATGCATAAATACCTTTTAGAGAAAGAATATCAAAGAAAAAGAGCTTCTAAAATATTTTTCCAATCCTTCCCTTACTTTAAGGAAAATCAAATTGGGAGCCAATCCTTAGAAGAAGATAAGCCTTTTTCTATGAAAATATAAATATTTGATCTTCAGTGGTGTTAGGGGTTGAACTGTGTCCCCCCACAACTGTTGGAGTCCGACCTCCCAATAACTCAGAAAGTCACTATATTTGGAGATGGAGCTTTTTATTTTTTTATCTTTTTTTGGAGATAGGGATTTTAAAGAAGATGGGGTTAAGGGAAAATAAGGTCATAGGGTGGGCTCTGATTCAATATAGCTGATGTTCAAAGGAAAGATTAGGACACAAGCACCCATTTGATGGATGACCATGTGAAGACATAGTCAGAAGGCAGCCATCTACATACCAGGGAGAGAAGCCTCAGAAAGAATTAGCCCTGATAACACCTTGATCTTGGATGTCTAACTTCCAACACCGTGACACAATTTCTGTTGTTTGAGCTCCCCAGTCTGTGGTACTTTGCTATGGCAGCGAAAAAATACAAGTAGTGTTTCAAAAAGAGATACTGGGACATCTCTAGTTCAAAGACTTTCAGCCTGGAGAGAAAAAATTATCACAAACCCAGAAGTTTGGATCCAAAGAGGGGTGTCTATAATATTGGTGCAAGGAGGGGACATGACCTTCATTTCTGGGCAATTGCACTAATGCTTACATTAAGGAGAAGGGTCCTGTGTTCTAAAAGCTGAAGGCAGACAAGGGAAAGGTTCACAAGAAGGCAGTAAAGAACAAAGAGTCTAGGTCCAAGGGTACAATTTGCTCAATGCATCCCATCCCAGACATAGAGTTCCAAGACACAGATTCTGAATTCTAAGGCTGGGACTCCAGGTGTACAAGATGTGATAGAGAAAATGGGACCTTTGAGAGCAGAGCCTGGGTTGCTGAGTCAGGGATAGCAGGTTTGTCCAGGTGTCACCAAATATCAAACAAAGGGCCTTTCCACCCCACAAACCAAAAGTACCAAATAGTCATCAGTTCTGGAAGCAAAAGAAATGAAGCTGTCTGTGGCAAGCTGAGAGGTACAATGAAATTTTAAGTGCTTAGAACTGGAAGGGAGACAAGATTCTCCATGATCTCCTTGGTGGGGTCTATGTTGTTCCTCTTAGACTTGTTGATCAACAAGTGTGCCCTGAGATATATATATATATAGAGAGAGAGAGATAGAGAGAGAGAGAGACCAGAGGATATTTTTTAAAAGTTTCTTTTAAAATGTCATTGCTAACCATAAGAGACTCTTAACTGTAGGAAACAAACTTGAGGGTTGCTGGAGGGGAAGGAGGTGGGGGGATGGGGTACCTGGGTGATGGGCATTAAGGAGGGCACATAATGTAATGAGTGCTGGGTGTTATATACAACTGATGAATCACTAAATTAAACCTCAGAAAATAATAATACACTATATACTAATTAATTGAATTTTTAAAATAAAGCTAAAAATAAAATGACATTGCTGGAACTGGGAAAATAATTCTAGGAAATAGAGGTAGAGGTGTCCTGGTCTTCAGAGACAGCTTCTCCTTTCTTGTACTTGGGCAGACGTGGCAGAGAACTAAGTCTTCCAGCAGCATTGGTATGGAGACATCATCCCCCAAAAGCCCACTCATAGCACTCCGAGATGTGGGAAACATGGGAGACCAAAAAGCCTCCAAGAACAGGCATCTAGTGAGTATTACATGCACTAGAGGAGGAGAAGCCCTGGTGTTTCTATAGAACCTTCCTCCAGTCAGTCCTACCTTTCCCACCTGGTATCCAGGAGCAGAAAACAGCACGACACAATGGCTCTTCAAAGCAGCATTTGTTCAGCAAGGAAAGTGTCACTAACCTACTGTGATGGGAAAGGCATCTTTTTCAGTGGACACTGGGCAGGGGACAGGGGAGGTGTTCACGGGAAGCGGTCTTTGGGGACATGATATACTTTCTTAAAGTCAAAACATCCTACCTTTGTTTTTTTTTTAAGGGTCATACAAATGCTGCCAAGGGCTCCAAGGAAAACTCCTCTCTTACCTTTTAAAATTCAACAACTACTCATTTCTGAGGGTTGGGGAGATTACAATCCCAGCACCTTCTCCACATTTCACTTGATAACAGGTTTGGTGTGATGAAAGAAAAACCCAGTTTTCTCTCTTTTGAGCCACAAACCTTCAGGCAGGCATGGTGGGTGGGAGTCACGGGAGTCATGGGAGTCACGGGAGTCCCCATCCCCGCTTGGTCCAAGCCCCCAAATCTTTTTTTTTTTTATGCTAACACTGGACCAAAAGCATGAGCTTTCACATTTGCTCCAAAATGTTCATTCCTTACAGCTTTGCAACCTCCCTCTCTCTGAATGCTGATGTCCAAAATGGCACTTTCTTCTTGAGCACTTTGACACAGAGGAGTGATTTGGAGGATAGGAGACTAACCCATTAAAAGAGGAAAAAAGAAATATATATATATAAAGAGAGAGAGAGAGATTGAGAGAGAAGAGAGAGAGAAGGAGGGAAGCAGAGAGCCGTCTGGAGCCTGTGTTCACGCTCTAATTTGAGGCAGGGGCAGAGATGGCGCCTGCCGCTCTGGCTCTCTGGTTCGGGTTGAGCGCCTCCTGTCAGGATGTGAAGGCTGCCCTCCCCCTGGAGGGCAGCGAGCTCTGCTTAGGACTCAGCAGTCATCTCATCCTCCCACTTGGGCTCATTTACCGAGAGCATCTCGAAAAATCAGTCATGGGGAAAGGGGAAATGCAGAATGACAACCCCAACATGCAGAAAGTTCTCGGCTGCCTCTGACTTGTCAATGTCACATACAAAGGGAAAAAAGCCACTTTTTCCTGTGGGTTAAAAGTAAGTGCCACTCAGCAGGGAGGTGGGCTGCAGGCCTGCACTGCATTGCGAGGCTGTCCCTTAGGTGCGGGGGGTGTAGGTTAGATGGGTCTCCAGGGGTCCTGTGCTTTCAGCAAAGGCCAGACCACAACAATCAGCGGGTTAGTTATTTACCATAACCATATACAAAACCACAAGCATCAGAGTTCCCTCCAATACATCCGAGACGTATATCTCTTTATTAAAGGCTGTCAGGGTTTCTACTGCAGAGTTGCCTTTGAATCCCAGCTAAACCAGGCAGCTTGACTGAAGAACCAAACCCGTCTCGCACATGAAATACCCAGAAACTAACCCCAGAGGCAGGAGACAGAATTTTCCTCTCCCGGCCACCTCCCCTTTCACTCTTACTTAGAATTGATTTTTTAACTACACTTGAGTATTTGAACTTAAAGTGATAGATGACTGTGAAATAGTTTAATCATTCATAAATGGAGTATTCGTGGTGTGTGACTTATTTGGTCTCCTTCACGTTAATGAACACAGCCCACATCATGGTGATCCATCACTATTAATCACAGCCTCGGAGGAACATAGAGATCATGTCACCCTTTTTAGGCCTTTGGGCTAAGACTGTGCTTCATGACTGTTCTTAATGGTTTGCTAATTTTTCCTTTGCCTTGCTCCCCAACATTCTGTTTTTTTTTTTTTTTTTCAAAGCAATTATATATTCTATCACATGGATGTCATTCCAAGTTCTAAAGCCCATTGGCCAAGACAGCAACTCAACGCATGGAGTTTCAGACAGATATTTGCTACAAGACAAGTCAGATAGAGAATTTAGCAATGACCGATCTGGTCACGATAGGTACAAATGGAGGCATCCTCCTCTCTACCCTAAATAACTGTCCAACTTGCGATCTGACCATGGGCCAACCACCTTGCCCAGGTTTGTTGAGGATTTTCCTGGAGACTACCTGGAGAAGTGGACAGACTCTGTTCTGTCACCATCTGTCCTGCTGGGCCTCTGCGCTCCCCTCTGAGGGGTAGGACGGGGGGAGCTCTGTAGAACCCAGCTCATACAGAACACGCATACAACCTCATAGACAGTGCGACCTCTGAATGCCCTTTGATCTTCCCTGCCAAGGATCATGATTCCTTTCCATCAGGAAAGCAGACTGCACATGCTACAAACACTTTTCCATTCACCTCTTTGACATCTTTCAGACAAAAGCAGAAAAATTAAAAGGAAGACATGAGAGAAGAGAAGAAATGAGAGGCCTATAAAAAGACCTATTTTGAGATCTCTGTGGCAGGGAAACCCATTGCCCAATTTCTAATTCTATCTAAAAACACAGTTTGTGAACTTCCCCTGCTTGGTGACTTGCTCCTATAGGTCAGTGATGAGGAGCTCCTGAGACACAGGCTCAGTGCACTTGTTATCTTTATGCGGATCCCTTGACCTTTGCCAAGGAGAAATGAAGTTCACTTTTTCTCCCTTAATACACACCAAATCAGGTTAAAGTAAGGAGCAGTCAGGCAGCCAAGGAGGTGTTAATAAATGCGTAACAACCAGTTCTCAGGTAGTGGAACTGATTGGTAGGATCTGTGGAGTTCTGTGGTGTAACACTCCCCACCTTAGCCAATCTGGCTACCAAAGGGATGTTAGTGGACCAAGCTGTGAAGAGATGTGCCACAGTGTTCTCGGGTGGGGCCGGGGGGGTTCACCTTACCCTGAAGCAAGTGGCTTCAGCACAGCCCTGGGGGAAGCAGGGAGAAGACTGGCTAGAGTTGTCATTCCCAGTCCAGGTTGCCTATGAACATCACCTGGGAGCTGTTAAAACTCCTGATGCTCAGGCCATACCCCAAACCAATGAGGTCAGCCTCTCTGGGGATGGGACCCAGGTACTCATACAGGTGAGATGACCTGAGGCAATTCCACGTGCAGCCACTGATGAGAATCACTGGGCTGCCCAGGGCCTGCTCGGTACTCCCTCTTGGTGAGTTCCCCCAAATACTTTAAGAGACATTCTATTTCTCTTTAATAAACCCCGTTGGGGCTTGAAGTTTGGAAACTGCAAAACCATGAGTATGGTGGTAATAACTCTATTGAGTGTCTGATTTTGCAGGGTGTTCCTTGCCATGTTTGAATGACCATGGGAAAAGAAATAAGAACCCAGGAGAAACAGAGCAATGACCTCAACACACAGGAAGTTCTCTGAAGGTTATGAAACCTTCCTTTCCCTTAGAATTGGTTTAATTATCACTTCCTGGGGGAGTCTTCCCTGACCTCCTGACCTCCTGACCCAGAACACGTCCCCTGCTATACCAGGCCCACACCTTGGAAGCACCCACTTCTAATTCTACATGACTCATATGGTCTGTCTTCTGGATCACATTGTCTCCCTTGTCACATTCCATGAGGACAGGGTCACATCTGTGCTTACTCACAGTACCTGGCATATATGAAGTCCCTGATAAGTATCTGTTTGGTGTACAAATATATGAAGGGTTGCTTTCTAGTAAGTTCTGTTTCACTATTTGCATTTTGTAGCCTATTGAGGACAAGACTTTCGTGTTGATTGGAATTTTATAAATAAGTAACACTCCATATTTATTTAAATATTGACTATCAACGGAAATGAAAATGCAGAAGACAATGCCAAAGACATTTTCAGGTTAAAAAAAAAAAAAAACAGTGGGAGGGACAACTGCATAGAAGAATCAAGACTGTCGAAGTTCACAGCAGGCTGGAAGGACAGAAGAAATGTAAGGTCTTTTACTGGATTTCAACCTGTCACTGGCCACGTGGCTTATCCAGTTCTGAAGTCCCAAAGGTGAGTCAGCAGGGTCTCCAAATTAAAAGATTTCACAGCTAGAAGTATCAAACACAGGCATGACCTCATGGGTCACATCCAATGTGAAGCAACAAGATCTCTTCATCGGGGCCTTTTCCCAGGATAAGATCTGATGATGATGAAGCCACCAAACTTAAGACAGACAACCATGATGACTTCCAACTCAGTTCTTGCCATAGACCAAAATATTTTTCATGGTTATGGGTATTTTAGGAACTTTTAAATATAATTTGTTGAAAGACTATATCATACCAGAAGATTATCTGGGCTTTTTTCTCTGTAGATGATGACTTCACAAAGAATAGCACCATATATATGCATTCAAAGCATCTAACAAACACCTTAGTGAACACACTTTCCCCCACAACTACCTCTACAAGTCTTGGGAGTCTTTACATACCCTAACGGGCCTGGCCAGCCCTCCCACTAGACAGTCACCAACATGTCATCTACTCACTTCCTGGCAGACTCTCCAAAATTGATGCCAATTACCCATTTTGACACATCTTAGTCCGTATCACTCTAAGCCACCAATAACTGTAACCAATTGTCAACTTAATTGATGAAAATATAAAACCAAAAAATGACAACCTCAAAACACATTATGGACTTTTAATCTCTAATATAAGCAGTAATATAACACCTGCCTAAAAATGCCATCTTTGTTTGATTTAATGAATATAGTCTAGAGTGGACAGGAGGAGTAGCCAAAGCTGTGCTTTGAATGATGTCATGAAAGTCATTGTGGCTTCAATTTGGGGACCCCACTTCCCCACTAAATAAATAAGTAAGTAAGTAAATAAATAAATAAATAAATAAATAAAATGAAGCCCATTTATGAAGCATCTTGCATATTTCATCCTGATCAGGCTCCAGGGTGAAAGAATTTTGTTCACGTTCTTTCCCTGTTAAAAGAAATTCCTCACAGGCTTGGACATGGCTAATTTCCTTTCCTATGTCCCACAATTTGGATAAAACAGGTAAATGCAACCTTGAGAAAAACTGATACCAGAAATAGAATCAGAATAGGAAATTCTTTAATCAGTTTATTTAAAGCATTAAAAATTTTGTTCCAGTTTTCAATATACGGTCTTCCTCGGTAAAATTCCAGGTGGTGCCATTAGATTGGCAAAAGGGAGATTATGTTTGGCAAATGGTTTAGGAGCGGAAGACAGTGTCTCTAAAACTCTCTGACAATACTAGAAAGTATAAGGAAAACCAAACCAAAAACCATGTCACAGAACTATCCTAGGGCTCTTATTGCTTAAAAAATGTAGATACAGTGGCTTCATTATTCAGATCCACATCTATTCTATCCCAACGCCATCCAATTAGATTTCCCTCCTGACAGCCGTTGGTTCTATGTAATGAATTTGTTAAATTCTGTCAACACTCACAAGACAAGACTTGCAAAATCTCGCTGAGAACTCCCATTACACCTCGTCCGTTCTCAAGCAGAAAAGAGGACGTCGGCGGAAAGGAGAAGACAAAAATCCTCCTCCTTAGAAAAAGAAGTAGGTGTTTGAAGAGTCAGAAAGATTAATAGTTCCTCCTCTTTTGTGGATCAGCTCACACCCTTGGGGCCTCATTTTCAAACTGGCTAAAAAGGAAAGGATGAAAGAGCTCACAAATGTGCGGCGTAATTAGTCTGGATATACTACTACGAGACATTAAGGGTCAATAATTATTGTCGGCGGAGAGTCCCTTGTTAGATATCAAAGCATGGAGGCTACATGCATGGCCCGGGGTTCGGTCATCACTTGCACGGGCTCAGGGTGCAGGGGAGAGGATGCATCAGCACCTTGGCTGGTTGTTTCCTGCTGGTATCCTTTAACGCTTCATGGCAAATGAACTTCTTTTCGTTTTTAGTGGAAGGATTGCTTCTGGCACAAGATGTGGATCGAAGCCACTGATACTTCTCGGTGAGTTCTAGATTTGAATTCTGAACTGAAGACTGAAACTTTGAACTTGACCCAGTGAATTTGTCCCTTGCCCTTCTCTGGTGATCTCCTGTGGCTGTTCTTCCCTGACCAGGATGTTAGCCTCTAGACATCACCTTACCTCTATCAGGTGTGCCTGCATCTCAGCCTCTATCTGGACTCTGCTTTCCAGACTCTTAGCAGGGCAAGAAGTGGTTCTTCAGTGGTTGGAGGTGGGAACAAGAACATTGTTTTCTTTTTACGGCTAAAGCACAGTTATGCATATAGTACATAAACCCATACACAATTTATCTGTGGTATTAACATTTCATGGAGACATGCTATGGCTTGAATGTTTGTGTCCTCCCAAAATTCATATGTTGAAATCCTGACCCTCAAAGGTGGTAGTATGAGGAGGGGGGACTTGGGTGGTGATGAGGTCATGAGGGTGGAGGCTTCATAAATGGGATTAGTGCCTTATAAAACCCACCCCAGAGGGCTCCCTGGCCCTCCCACCATGTGAGAACAGAAACAGAAGACAGCCATCTATGAACTAGGACTAAGTCCCTCACTGGCCATGCTGGCACCTTGATCTTGGACTTCCCCCCTCCCGAACTACAAGAAATAAATGTCTGCTGTCTATAAACCACCCAGTCTGTGGTCATTTGTTATAGCAGCCAGATGGACTAAGACTGGGGCTGAGATAGTTCAATGAAAATGTGTAAAAAGCTTCCTCAGAGGTACCAAAAAAAAAAAAAAAAAGTGTGAGACATAAGCCTGGACTAAAAGCTCATTGAGAAAGAGAAGCTTGCCTTTCTTTCATATTAAAAAAAAAAAATGAGGTAATTTCACAAACTGAAATTTGAAAAGAAAGGAAAGAGGGCGCACCTCAACATAACCACTCTAGAATCGCTTTCCATTCTTAGGAATCTGCACACATTTTACATGGTCATGAGCACTGAATGCACAGTCTCCCTGTCTTTTTACTTTCTTTTTTTTTTTTTTAAAGACTTTTTATTTATTTGACAGACAGAGATCACAATTAAGCAGAGAGGCAGGCAGAAGGTCGGGCGGCGGGGGGCAGGGGTGTGGGGAAGCAGACTGCCCGCTGAGCAGAGAGCCAAATGCAGGGCTTGATCCCAGGACTCTGGGATCATGACCTGAGCTGAAGGCAGAGGCTTAACCCACTGAGCCACCCAGGCGCCCCATCTTTTTACTTTCTGATGTGTTTGTTTATCTTTCTCTTCTCAGCATTCTCATGTCATAACACAGTCTCCAGAATTCCTGCATAAGAATGCTCCATCGAGGCAAGGAGTAATTCAGCTTTCTTCCCTGAATCTCCCTGAGGTCAAGCAAATTCCAAGTACAGCAGAGAGGACTCTGAAGACAGCAAGATTCTCAAATGTGTGTGTTTGTAGCTCCTTTACAAGGGTAAACAGACAGTCGGTGCAAAGGTCTGAGCCCTTCTTGGACCGTCTCTGTCTGCTGACCATCACCAGCCTCCCACAAGGGGCACAGAAGAGCAAGGCCAGGCCTCTGCTGGGACTCTGGGGTGGGGACAGCGGCCCCAGGAGTCTCCTACCATGTGGCCTGGCATGAGGCCTTCTCTCCTACAATTTCTGACACCAGATGTGAGGGACTAGCTCTCAGGATCAGGTTGGACAATTTATAAACCTTCTGACTCTTCACTTGTATTTCTTTTTGTTTTTCGTTTAATTGAGTTTTGCCCAGCAAACCCTTCCGACCTCCTGCGGGTCTGTTCCATATGAACGTCAATCCTGTCTTACTAAACGCATCACACTTGGTTATAATTACATAATAATCAATAATTGCTTCATGTTTGAAATGAGGATGCTCAGTACTTTTGAAAACACATAGTCTTGCAAACAGCACATACCCATTTGGGACATAGATAGTACAAGGCATGGGGCAGGGCTTGAGAGGCAATGTTTACCAAGCCCCTTCACTCCCATTTCGAGGAGCTTACCTGGGAATCATTTCACTATCCTCATTTTCCTATTGGTCAATGCTTTTGTCTTGTCCAATTTTACACTAATTATAACATTGCAATAAACACAGGTGGACATGTAGAATTTTGCTATTTCCCTCGACGAAATTCCTCGGTGTTCTATGACTTGAGGAGACAATTTATGTGGCTACTTACAGTCATTGTTGAATTGCTGGGTTATATATTCACTTTGTGTCTTTCAGAGTACCTCATATATCTCTTGGTCATGGTTAATCACCCAAACAGGGTTTTCAAAGAGCAGGAGGATTTGTGAATGTGCTGAAGAAAGGCTTGCGAGGGTTGATGTCATCATTTCTATGTTTGTGTTGCCTGAGGTTGATATTATAACACATAGTCATTATCAGGAACCAGGGAGTGTTGTCTGAACGGTATTCTTCCTTTTACCTGCTGTCTGGGATAGACAAGGAGATGTTGGTTTCTGTTTGAGACAGTAACAGGAATTCTAAGAGTAGGGGATTGCTTCTTGTTTGAATGATCTTCCAAAGACCCAAACCATTCTGGATTTAGACTGAAAGTTTAGATCCTTTCCGATCCTTCTGCGGCAGGTTGACAGGCTCAAGGTCAGTTTGGGAACCTCAGAAGCACTCCCGTGTCAGTTCCAATTCTCAGCCAGCTCATGAATGAGCACCCACACTGGGGGGCTTTCCAAGCGAAACCAATCCAGCATCCACCAACAAGCCACTGTCCCAGAGCTACCTGGAAGCAGAGGCTAGAAAGGTGGGTGTCCCAGGGCTCAAGATTCTCTGGCGATATACAGAATGACTACATCAGGAATCCACACAGCATATTGTTGCTTTTATAGAAGACTTCATCAAACTACCTTCCTCTACAGATAATTATCTGAATATAGTCCTAAAAGAGGTTTATTTTTATTTTTTTTAAATAGGCTCAATTATATTTCTTTTTTTAAGTTTTTAAATTTTTTTTTTTAATTTCTCTTCAGTGTTCCATAATTCATTGTTTATGCACCACACTCAGTGCTCCACGCAATACATGCCCTCCATAATACCCACCACCAGGCTCACCCAATCCCCCTCCCCTCTTCCCTCCAAAACCCTCAGTTTGTTTCTCAGATCCCACAGTCTCTCATGGTTTGTCTCCCCCCTCCAATTTCCCCCAACTCCCTTCTCCTCTCCATCTCCCCATGTCCTCCGTGTTATTCCTTATGCTCTGCAAGTAAGTGAAACCATATGATAATTGACTCTCTCTGCTTGACTTATTTCACTTAGCATAATCTCCTCCAGTCCCATCCATGTTGGTACAAAAGTTGGGTATTCATCCTTTCTGATGGAGGCATCATACTCCATGTATATATGGATCATATCTTCTTCTTTTTTTTTTAATGGACCATATCTTCTTCATCCATCCATCCATTGAAGGGTGTCTTGGTTCTTTCCACAGTTTGGCAACTGTGGCCATTGCTGCTATGAACCTTGGGGTACAGATGGCCCTTCCTTTCACTACATCAGTATCTTTGGGGTAAATACCCAGTAGTGCAATTGCAGGGTCATAGGGAAGCTCTATTTTTAATTTCTTAAGGAATCTCCACATTGTTCTCCAAAGTGGCTACACCAACTTGCATTCCCACCAACAGTGTAAGAGGGTTCCCCTTTCTCCACATCCTCTCCAACACACGTTGCTTACTGTCTTGTTGATTTTGGCCATTGTAACTGATGTAAGGTAGTATCTCAATGTGGTTTTGACTTGAATCTCCCTGATGGCTAGTGATGATGAACATTTTTTCATGTGCCTGTTAGCCATTTGTACGTCTTCTTTAGAGAAGTGTCTGGTCATGTCTTCTGCCCATTTTTTGACATGATTATCTGTTTTTGTGTGTTGAGTATGATATAGATCCCAAGTTATACCCTCTTTGCCGTATACTATCATGCATTTGTGTGCTATTTATAAGAACCAAAACTTTTGCTCTCCCAAGGTTAGTGGCCAACAGGGATTGCATGGCCCTCTGCTGTTCTATAAGCCACCACTGCATTTCCATCCAAGCATTAATTCCTGCAGAATGCTTCAGTCTTCAATGCTCAGTGCTTAACTAATTTCAAGCTCTCTTAGCTAAGTCAGATATACTGCTTTCTCATCTGGACATCAGAGATGGAAAAGCTCAAATCCCACCCTAGAGTCAAAGACTAAGGAATAAGATAACTTAAGGCATCCATGGTCATTCCAGTTTACAGCAGCCCAATGGGAGACCTCACCACCTAGCAAACTTGGTGGACACCACTGAACTGTGCCCCTGGATGTCCGTGGGAAGGAAGGACCATTTTATTTCAGTGTCACTTAACATTATCTTCTAAAAATGCTTCTAATCTGGGATGCCTTGGTGGCTCAGTCAATTAACTGTCTGCTTTCAGCTCAGGGCATGATCCCCAGTTCCTAGAATTGAGACCCATGTGGGGCTCCCTGCTCAGCGGAGAATCTGCCTTTCCCTCTCCTTCCTCCCCTCCCCCTCCCTAGTCACTCTCTCGGGAGAGTGCTCTCTCTCAAATGAATAAATAAAATTTTTTTTTTAAAAATGCTTATAATCTAATGTATCAAGTGTTAAAAGTTGAAATGTTAGATACTCAAAACTCTACAAAGAATTTATCATGACATTGTATTTAGTTCCATTTTCATGAGGTCAACAGGATTCAGAAGGAAATGTAAGTAAGTGATAGAAATGTAAGTGTAAATGACAGAAAAAGTATAAAAAGAATCAAAATTGAAAGCAGGAATAGAAGGTGACAACAGAAAGGATCTGTGTCCAGTGGCTCCACCCCCACCTGTCCAGGTGAGCACCAAAGGAGAGATGGCCTGGGATGTTCCAGCCTGGTCAAGGCGCATCTCAGAATTTTCCCTGGGGCCCAGAGCTGCATGAGCAGGATGCCGTGCCACATGAATCCTTTGCTGGGGGCATTTTCACACACTCCTCCCTCACTTTGAATAGAATCATAGCTCTTTCATTCCATCAGAATTAAGGCTTTCCTGGCCATTTCTTTCCATCCATGCTGCACCTGCCCAGGTGTGCCTTTCTCTATCCCACTTCCATCTTGTCCAGCTGTGTTCCAGCATGGTCCCTGCCCGTTACTCTCCAGATCTCATTCTCACTATGTCATGTCTCCAACCCTACATCTTCTTTCTAGTGGGTGTTTCTCTACTTCTCTTCTTGATGAGTGTCATCTCAGTAAAGACCATCCCATGGTCACCCTGCTGTGTCTTTTCACTCCTCCTCCTGAGTTCCTTTCAAACACTCCTCATTTCCACATTGGAGAGTCAGGGTAGTGCAGTGGTTATTGATTCTATAATTTAATAACAGTATAACCTTGAATAAATCACTGTGCCTCCACTACTTCATCTGTAACATGAGGGTAAGATCAGTTCTCATCTCATTAGGTTGTTGTGGGGACTAAGTGACAAAATCCACATGAAATGCTCAGTGAAGCTCCTGGTGAGCATAAATCACTGAGGTAGAATTGGGTATCATCCACAGGTAAGTCCTGCATCTCTGCCTTTCCTCACCCTTTCTCCTATTTCCAGGCTCCAGAACATTCTCTTGCACACTATTCATTTATACTGACTTTCACTCAGAAACCTTTTCCAGAAACTTGTCTTACCATTAAAATATGCCTGGTTTGTGATCCATTCTTGGGGAACCTATAGTATAGTTAACTTGTTAATGTGAAGAGAACATCATGACCTAAGGTGCCATCAGATTAGGTTCATGCTGATGTCACTATAGCTGAGCCATTCCCACTACACAGGGTAGGGGGTGAGGGACAGTGCGGGTGCTCTGCAGTACTTCACAAGCCATGCCTCTTTGGGGGTAAAAGTCTACCTGTGAGTCACCAGTGTCTGTGAGGATCTGTGCTGATGACACCAGTGCATTTGCCTTGCCTCCCTAAAATGACTTTAAATTTAAGGGCAGGTAGCCTGGCTAAACCAAATGTTGTCACTTCCATGCAGATGATACAATAAGTCACCACTGTCGTTGTCATTGTCATCATCATCATCATCATCATCACCTCAGTGTTGTGGTCTGTTCGGGCTGCTATAACAAAAGTGTCATATGCCCATGACATAAATGACATTTGTTTCTCACAATTCTGGGGGCTGGCAAGTTCAAGATCAAGGCGCTGGCAGATTCAGTGTCTGGTGAATTTCACAGACGGTGGTCTTCTTGCTGTGTCCCCACATGCTGGGAAGGAAGAGTCTCTCTGGGGCCTCCTTTATAAGGGTACCAACGCCACTCATGAGCTCCACCCCAAGACCTGATCACTCCCCAAAAACCCCATGTCCAAATGCCATCACATTGGGGATTAGGTTTCCATGTATGAATTTGGGGGGACATACAAACTTTCAGCTTATGACACTCAGAGATAAAAGGTGCCCACATTTATCACAGCCAGATGATTCCCGTGGAAATTCAAAACACTTATGTTGAAACACAGTGTGTTTTCTGTGTGGAATACAGGAAAACGTACTGTAGCCTTCACTGTGCCCCAGAAAGCCTAAATTGTCAAGTTGATCTTGTTTATTTCTGGTGTTATGATGTCATGAAGTAAGAAACTCCAAAACCACTTGATGACGAGTAATAATTCCTTTCATTATTTGTAGCAACATTAACATCATTCAGTGTCCTATCTAGGTCTTTAACCTGTGAAAGGACATTAACACCAGCCAGTTGGCCACTGCTTTCGTGGCCCAGCCTTGGGTGTTTCATCAATGAAAAATATCTACCTGTCAACAGGCATGATTACTGAGCTTACTTGACTCAGGGGACAGTTAGATCCCCCCAGTGAATCCTGAAATGACAGTTTGGTTGTGTTTAAGGCCCCAGAAGGAGCTTTGATTCATCACACCATGTTGTCACTGTGATGTTTCCATATTTACAGAGCATCACCATGGGCCAATAGCATTCTAATCTAGAGGTGGCAGCCCCAGTTACAATCGGTTCATTCCCCACCTACGTGTCAGGGTCTCTGCCAGGTCCATTTAAAGAATGACTCAGGTAAACTGACTTATTGGCTTTTAAAAAAGGGAAGGAAAAAAAGAGAAATTTACACTAAACCTTGGACTGACACTGAAACAGAGTGGTGTCTCCCTTAGGAAATAGCACCTGCCCTGGGCCATTATCTTAGGAAGAGATCCCCCCGGAGATCAGAACACAGCAGCCAACCCTCCACGGCTCTCTAGGGTTGCTCATGTTCATCATAGCTGCAGGAGGAGAAATGCAGACAGGAAGAACACATTTGACTCAGACACCGCCCCAGATGCTGTGCCCTCAAGAGCATTAACTCACCTGAAGGCCCCCCAATTACATGAAATTATCCTCCCCATTAAATTCCAGCCACTGCCATTAAATATCATTAGGGCTAAATCGGTTCTCTGATCACATCCTGAAGGAGTAGATTTCCCAAATAAGCACCTCCCAATTAAGAGAGGACTCCTGTATCATAAAGCCTGCATGATACTCCCTCAATAGTCACTTCATTACCATAGCTGCAAAGTCTCCACCAGAGAGCACAAAGTGTTTGTGATGCAATGGAATGAATTCAGCAGACAGGCAGAGACAGGGTTATGGGTCTAGGTAGTAAACCCTTCAGCAGGCAACCTTCAACAGGAACGACCACAGGGTCGTTCCCACTGTTCCAAATCCTCTTTGCGGTAGATAACATTTAGTCCTGAGGCATCCTTCACCTGACACTTTCTGATTCCGTGCCAAGCATAAACTCAGCTCCTGGACTGCTCACCAGTCTTGAGGCTTGACACACATCTTAAATTGTTCTCTTCAAGCTGGGTACTCCATGGGTTCCTCTGGCTAATTTCTACACATAAACAGAATTTGGACCCTTCCCTGTATTTATAGCACTTAGCACAGTGTCTTGCATATGGGAAGCAGTTGATACATTTTAGGAGTAATTAAATCATGAAGCTGAATCAGAGAGCTTAAACCTGCAGATTTAAGAAATGTAAGATTTAAGTCCCTTTCTGGAATGGCGTTAACACCAAGATGATCCTTGAAGTGCCAAAAAGTAAAATGAACTTTTTGGCACACATGCAGAAGTCTTGTTATGAAATAGCTTATGATCATGAAGACTTAGACTTACACAAGTCTAATAATATCTCCCTAAACAGAATTACTTGTAAAAGCCTAATATAATACAACTGGGTTATAATTCCTGGATATCCCATGGACAAATCATCTCCGGTTTCTCTAACAGCTCCCATTATTTTCCTTTCGAGCCTGTGTCTCCTCTGTATTCTGGTCTCTGTTGATTGAGTCATCATTTACCCTGAGTCCCGACACCAGAAACCTTAATTCCTATCATTTCTTCACCCGTTGCCTTCCTCATGCTTCCTACGTGCCCTTGCCTTCCATTCCATCTGGCCCCACAAATGAACACATTGGTCAGTAGTTGCTTCCGTGGCCATATCAAGAACTCCCTTCAAGTCCATCTGGTCTTTTTTTTTAATATATATTTTATTTATTTATTTATTTATTTATTTATTTGAGACAGAGGGAGAGTGATCCAGAAGGAGGGGGAGAAAGAATCTGAAGCAGATTCCACGCTGAGTGTAGAGCCCAACACAGGGCTCAATCTCACAACCTTGAGAGCATGACCTGAGCTGAAACCAAGAGCCAGATATTTATTAGACTGAGACACCCAGGTTCCTCTCCATCTGGTCTTTTCTATCCCCACCACCACTGCCTCAGTTTGGAAAGGATCATCTTTCATCCAGAGGATGCCCAACAATCCTGCTTGCCTCTGTCTTTCCCATAACCAAGGCATCCTTCCCTCTACAGCCAGGATAATCTTCATCAATTAAAACAAAGCGAAAACAGCCTGATTGCTTACTCCCCTGAGCTTTAAGAAAAAAAATCCAAAACCTGCAAAATAAAAATGCACACTCCTTAATGTGTCATCAAACTCTTTACAGTCCTACCCAGACAAGCTCTGAGTTGTCTCAATCCTGCCAAATGGCATGGAAGCACATTGTCTCCACAAGGCACCCCAACCCCCCCAATCCTATTTCAGGAGGCTCTGTCTCCCCATCACCTGTGCAGTGAGCAGATGCCTTTCTCACATCTTCTTTTAATTCCAGCAGGAAACCTTCTGCAGAGATGTGTTATAACATGATGTGCCATTTCTCTTATTTATGCATGTTTTAAATGGGACTTTTGTTGCTTTGTGTGGCTTTTTTCCTGATTGCTCATTCTTAAGCAATTGGAGAACTCTCCAGACCTGACCTTTGATGGCAGACAGGGTGTGCATGTTACTCTTGGCCCCACTTCCTGCTTACTTGCCTACTTGTGTACTGGGCAAGTTCCCTTCGGATGTGTAGCAAGAGCTCAGGATTGCTGTACACAGCTCCTGGCCCAACCCCCATCCGTCAGGTTTTCTTGTCTTCTCTTTGTTTAAATTAGATGTATTAAGGTAGAATTTACATCCATTATACACATTTTAAATATAAAGTTTGATGTATACCCTCATGAAACGCACACTCTTACTAAAATATACATTTCTACAGTCCCAGAAATTTCCCTGCTGCCTGTTTGCATTCAGTCCTTCCACCCTGCAACCCAGGCAAACACTGATCCATTTTGCTATGGAGTTTTGCTTCTTCTAGAACATTCTATAAATGAAGTCATATGGAATGTAACCTTTTGTATCTGACTTCCTTCACTCAATATAATGTTCTTTAAATTCATGCATGCCATTGTGTGGGCTGGCCGTTCATTCTTTTTGTTACGGAGTAGTATTTCAATGTATGCAGATACCACATTGTTTATCCATTCAGCGGTGGGTAGATACTGGGATGTTTCCAGTTTGAAGGGACTAAGAAATATATATTTCCTAAACAGAGGGAAAAATAGATAATGGGTTTATTCTACTTTTAATTCAAATGAAAATTCGAGAATTTTTACTTGACTTACTGCTTTTATTTTGTATCTCTATTCTGAAAAATCTGATTTCAGATTTGTAATGTTGGTAATGTACCAACAATAATGTTGGTAATAACCAACATTATTTCTTTATCCTAAAATATATCTGCATGTATATCTATATAATTTAATTAATAACACCAATATTATTACTAAAAATAAAACTGTACAATGCAGTTAAAAATTGTTTTAATACTCACTCCTCAGAGTGTATCCCCCCATGGAAAGTATTTACAGTCAAATTTCTATGCTGTCATATGAAGCCATTTTTTCGTATTTGATTTTCTTCTTTTATCCACTTGACATAGAATCAGAATTTTTTGTTTCACTGTGTCTCAAGTTCCTAAATTCTGTTTTATTTGTGCTGTGTAATATTTAGTTACCTAAAATGCTCACTTGGTTCCAAAGTCAGATCTATCAAACAAGACCTATTCAGAAAGATCTAGTGTCCATCCTTGTCCCTTTTTTCTATCTTATTCTATTGGTTTTTTCAAAAAATGCCAACCTCTGTTGGCATTTCTCCTCCTTTCTTACACAAAGTCCTAACTGTGCTCGTCCTCATCCTAATACTATATTCAGAAGTGGTCTATCTTCCTATTTCCTTGTATAGCTGCCTCGTTGTGTAGATGTACCACAGTGTATACAATCAGCCAGCCCACTGATGGGCAACTGGGTTGTTTCTTTTGCTGCTTACAAACCATGCTTCAGTGACGAGTCCAGTGCAAACAGCCCTTCCCATCTTGTCAGTATGTTTGCAGTTGCTTTCCTGATAGAGTGTTGCTGCTTCAAAGGGCACATCCACAAGTCCTCTTTCTAGATATTGCCAAATGCTCCTCTGTGAGTGTTGTGTTGCATTCCCTCCAGCCTCGTACAAAGTGGGACTTTCCTCCACTGCCTCCCCAGCAGGATTTTGTTGTCAAACTTTTTGATGTTGATCACTCCTACGGTTGGGTAATGGTATCTTGGTGTAGTTTGAATTTGCCTTTTAGCCAGTTGTCCTTTTAATTTGGAACCAAATTATTTTCTTCCCTTGATGTCTCTAGCCACATCTACAGTCATTTCCTTATTACCTAGAAGCCCTGACCTCCCTTTGATGGTGGTCATTTCCATCCCCCTCCAGAATTCTTCACTCCCTCTGGTGAAATTTCACTACGACTCAAGTTCTCTCTCCCGTCTACAGCAACCAAGCTCGTTATCCTGGAATGACATCACCCTGGGAGGGAAACAGTGTAAAAGGCCACAGATACAGCTCTTGGCAACTCTTTCCAGAAATGTGTTTTTTGATAATAGTGGATGTCATGACTTTCACACTGCATCTTTGATTTTCCCTTCCTCATTCAGAATATGCCACTAGAATGGACTCACCTAGCATAGACACTAGTGTCTAGAACACATTATCCTAATCAACAATATAACACTTCTTCCTTGGCCCCAGGCCAGTACTCTTTGAAGGATGTGAGAAGAGGCTCATTGTCTGTGTCAGGTATGTTCACAAGGACGTCTCACAGTTACATTCTGCTTTCAGCCATAGACTCCGATCTGGAGGTGAGGAGGGGAGCATATGTATACTAACAACAAGCCACTGTAAAATGCAGCCACAACTGAGTATCATGGTGGCAAAATAAGAAAAAGCCATCATGGATGAGAATTTTGCCAAAACATTGCAGTGAAATAAAACATCCACCTCTCCTGCCATCTCTTTCTGGGAAACTCTGTCCACATGGCATGGATCTCCTCAGGAGGACCGAGTCCTGGAAACTCAGGAAGCTCTCCAGGCACTGACAGGAATTGATCAGGCTGATTAGACCTCCAAGGACCTTCCCACAATCCCTCCAATAGGCTGGCACCTTTGTTCACGCTCTGTCTCACACTGTCCTCTGGAGAGGTTTGGGCTCTGGGGCCAAAGCCCTCACCCTTTCCACAAACAGGCTTTGTAATATTTTAGTGTAATTGCACCAAGCATGTTGGGAAATAGAATAGCAGCCACACCCAGTGGTCTACTTAAAATGTCAGCAAGAAAGGCAAAAATTCACTCCCAGGGTGGCAAAGAGCCATTCCAATGCTCAGAGACTGGGCTCAGACATCTTCTAAGAACCAAACAGAAACATCTACAGAGTGGAACGGGGACAATGCAGACTGTTCAATCAAAATAGACACACTAGTTTCAGGAGCTTAAGGGCTCTAGCCCCATGGGTGTTTTGGTTGGGAAGAGTAAAAACAGCAGAGGAGGGAACAAGGTCCACATTTAGACCCAGATTACCATGCAGAGAAATGCAGTCATAAAAACTCAGAATCAGACAGCGGGTTGGCAGCAAACGGCTTTTTTCCCATTAAGTAGTTTGTGGGTGGAGGCAGATCTCCAAATATTTTGTGGCAGTGCCACTGAGCAAAGAATGGTTTATACCTCGATTAGTTAATACCAACAATAACACATTCTCCACCCTCCTTCCATGGAGAAATACTTTCACTGAAATGAGTTTTGGGTGGATGAGCTGAGGCCTCTTCTTGGTAGAATTGTTTTGTGTGATGAGCTAAACTGAAAAGTACCCACAGACATGGTAATAGTAAGCAGCAATGTTCTCATTTAGTTGAGGTTTGGCACAAGCCAGCAGGACATTTATGATCCCTGCAGCCATCACCAAACCCCAAAGACTGTTATCAATACCAATAATTTGCCTTAACTAGGACATTCCGATAGTGGCTTTTCCTAGTGGTGAAGTGGTAACCTCTGTGGTCAGCTCTATTTGGTGTTACAAGTTCTACAAGATAAACACCAGAGGAGCCAGTTAAAATTCCAGCTATGTGGGCCAATGATACATGTGCCAAAGGATCCCACTGTCGTCAATGTGGGCAGTTAAGAACTACATCACTTTGTAATGAGCTTAGTGACCTCAAACCTTTTACAGGTAATGACTGGGGACTGAATGTGGCCTGACATTAATGTAAACAGGCTGTAAAACTTAATATGCATGCAAATTATTTAGGGATCTTGTTAAAATGCAACTTCTGATGCAGCAGGTCTGGAGTGGGACCTGTGAGTCTTCATTTCTAGCAAGTTCTCAGGGTATGCCGATATGCTAGGATACAGCTGGTCCATTGGGATCAAAAATATCAATGAACAGTTCAAGGATGTTAATAATTGTTCTCCATTCAAAGTGGTCAAGGAAACTGTATTCCAAAATTATAACCATCGCTCAAAAGAAATAGTCTTTAATATTGGTTTTTAGAGTAGCTTTAGAGACAATTTTGTAACTCTAAAATCAGTTCTAGTATTCCGAAGTTAACCTTTGCTTTTGACTCAGGTTAATAATGCCCTGTTAGCTCATTCAATTCATCTACCAGTCTTGGCACCAAAAGAGTCACAAATCCGTAACATGGGCCCCTGAGTCCATAGGCAAGTAAACAGTTTCCAAAACTGCATGGAGCAATGAAAGCCCTTCTGAAGGGGCCTACAATATTTGAAAACTAAGATCAGATTTGTTGATTAAAAATTAGCTTGTGTCATTAGCTCTTCTATGTAAAACAATAATAACAACAACTATAATAATAAAGCTAGTACTTAGATGTATGAAAATTCACTTAGCCATGGACACTAAGCATGTCCCAGTACACTCACAGGGCAAGAGTCCCATTGTGTCCGGGCAGCATCTGGGAACTTTGGGGTGCAAGGTCAATGGAACCCCAGGGAAATAAAAATAATAATGGTTTACATTGAGTGCTCAAGGTATATGTATATGTTATGTGGGATTTACTATTTGTCTGGCATAGTAGTAAGAGCCGTTTTACATATATGAACTCATGTGACCTTCACAAGAACTCTATGACAGACTTATCCCCATGTTGCCGTTGAGGGACCTGAGGTATGGAGTAATGGAGAAGAGGATGAGTCCAACCAGCTACTGAGATATCAGAGCCCATACTCTCTCTTCATCACCTTATCCTCCTGTGTCTTGATGCTGTTGGCACTATGACCTGGTGTGTTTGGCACAGAAGGGTGGAAGCCAATGCCCACCATGACTTCCATAAAACGTGATATCTCCAGCATCCATGTCCTCCCTCCACAGCTGTCTGAGCATGGCAGTCATGTCACTGTAGTGAATGGAGCCTGCCTGGCCTTGGCCATACTGAAGTCCAGAAGGGAGTGCTGAGTTACAATAAAAAAGAGATTCTGGTGCTATGGTGAGTGCTGTGAAGTGTGTAAACTTGGCGATTCACAGACCTGTATCCCTGGGGATAAAAATATATTATATGTTTATAAAAAATAAAATTAAAAAAAAAAAAGAGATTCTGGTACATTTGGGTTGACACTATTTCAGAGCTCCTGGGTGGCTCAGTCAGTTGGGTGTCTGTCTTTGGCTCTGTCACGATCTCAAGGTCCTGGATCTAGTCCCATGCCATGCTCTCTGCTCAGCAGTGAGTCTGCTTGTCTCTCTGCCTCTCCCCCTGCCCCCTGACTTGTGCTCTCTCTCAAATGAATAAATAAAATCTAAAAAAAAAAAAACAAAAAAAAACCCTTGCTCTAAATGCCACGTCATGTAACATTTTTTTTTTAAAAGATTTTATTTATTTATTTGACAGGCAGGGATCACAAGTAGGCAGAGAGGCAGGTAGAGAGAGAGGGAGAAGTAGGCTCCCCGCTGAGCAGAGGGCCCAAGGAGGGGCTCGATCCCAGAACCCTGGGATCATGACTTGAGCCGAAGGCAGAGGCTTAACCCACTGAGCTACTCAGGCACCCCTCACATAACATTTTTATTTGTGTATCTACAAAGGGTTGCTTCATACCATACTTTGAAAAAAAATTATGAAACCTCTATACTGGAAAGGACTACAGAATATTAGGACCAGTTACAGAGAAATAAGCTTTAGCAGCTTCCTTCGTTAAGTGACATGATCCATCCTGGAACTGCTAAGAGAAGCCAGGAATTCTGACAATAATAGTTATGAAAAACTTCAGATAGTCCTCGTAAAGCAGGTGCTCAGCTTGGCACCCTGGACATCGCTGCCAGTCAGGTACCCACATGTTTTGTTTTACGAAGGGAACAATGGGCTTAATATTGTCAGAGATTTCTTTTGGAAGCAAAGAAGATGTTTGATAGGCGTGGATCATTTTATACTTACTATGGCCCTGATGTGCAAGGGGAACATTTCATGGTGAGTTGTCTATAGCAATCAAAAAAATACATAATAACAGCAAATACTTAGACGGCACATTCTGTTTATGGGTATTAACCATATTAATCTTCCTACGGACTCTATGATACAGGTACTGCTTATGAAGAGTTATATATTTATTTTGGAAGGCCTGGGGGCAGGGCAGGGGAAGAGGGAGGGAGACAATCTCTGGCAGATCCCCTGCTGAGCGCAGAGCCCAGTATGGGGCTGGATCTCACAGGACCCTGAGATCATGACTTGAGCTGAAATCAGGAGGCAGACACTCAGCCAACTAAGCCCCCCAGGGGCTCCTCCACGTGCTATTATTATTCCCATTTTTCAAATGTGTAAACTGTGGGAAAGAGATTGTGTGATTTGACCTGGGGGTGGCGTGGCAAATAAGCAGTGGGGACAGAATTTAGGTCTAAGCAATCTGTCTCCAGCGCCCCCAGTTCCTGACCAAAGGCCACACTGCCTCCCCATAAAAGAAGTTCCCAACCTCGTCTTGCCCCATGGGGCCTTTGCAAAACTTCCCCCCTCTTCCTGCAGGATAAATGTTCTTCCTCTTGACCTTGACAGAGTGTTTCCTATGGGTTCCTTCAGTATTAGCATTGCCGGATAAAATATGGCATAAAATAGCTCATGGGACGTACTTATTTGTTGTTTATCTGACTTTCAAATTTAACTATGTGTTGTTTGCAAAAATCTCACCTGAGGAGGCAGGTTTCCATCCATCAGGTTTTCTACTCTATTCGCAAAGCCTAGAGCAGTGCTTGATGAGGCATGTGATAGGCATATGATAACGATGTGGGAAGAATAAAAGAATGTGTATTACCTGCTGTAAGGACCTCTGTCTATGAATGTGAGGGAGCCTTTATTTCCTCCAGCGAACACAGAAGAGTTGATCAGAACATATACCATAAGCCACTGCTTTTTCCATGCTTTGTGTGAACAACTCTGGAACCAAGCACTCTTTCCTCATTTTCTAGTTCAAAGGCAATGGCTTTCTTATCATTTAATGGTTATTCATATCTTAAAATTGTTTAAAGAAATAAGTCCATTTCCTTGCAGCCACATGGCAATTTAGTAAATGTCTCTGAAAATAGAGAATGTCATTCACCCCACATACAAGGCAGACACCCTCACCCAAGCTCTGAAAAGAGTCACAATGAGCTCAGGGACAGCCAGGGAGAAACTACCCATCTTTCTAGAGGCCCTCAGTTGGGGGGAAGCAAATAATAAACACCTATTTCACAAACTTCTTTTTAAAAACCGTTTTTTAGAGCAGGTTTAGGATTACAACAAAATTGAGAAGAAGGTACAGCAATTTCCCATCTACCCAAACCCTACACAGAACCTTCCTCAAGATCAACATCCCTCACTAAAATGTACTTTTTTTTTTTTTTTTTTTTTTTAACCAGGGATGAGCCTACACTGATGTTCAGAAAGCTACAGTGTGGCTACAAAATTCACGTACTCTCCCCTCAAAGCTCTTATTTCCTACCCAGACCTAAAGTGTTAAAAAAAAATGCCATTATCAACCGGGACTTTATTTCCCCTCAACAAGAATTTTCCCACAGTGAAAAAAAATCAATAACATATACCCACTTTATTTTCCCAAAGATTCTTCTTCTCCTCTGGCATCTTATCAGTTTTCTACAACCTGATCAACACTTTCCATGAAAAACTTTTAAAGTGAGAAAAATTGAGGATGACTACTTTAAACAAGAATCCTAGTATGAGGGGCGCCTGGGGGGCTCAGTGGGTTAAGCCTCTGCTTTCAGCTCAGGTCATGATCTCAGGGTCCTGGGATCGAGCCCCACATCGGGTTCTCTGCTCAGCAGGGAGCCTGCTTCCCCCTCTCTCTTTCCTACCTCTCTGCCTACCTGTGATCTCTCTGTCAAATAAATAAATAAAATCTTAAAAAAAAAAAAGAATCCTAGTACGAAAACCACAGATTCTTTATCAGAAAACCTTAAAATGTAATCCAATTCAAAATGAACTGACTTTAATATTTTATACTAAAAACAGTGCCTCTTCTCATAAGATGCTACTTTTAAAAGTAGGCATTCTGCTCTGAGGAGTAATAAGTCACTTCTTATTTTGTGTTGGGGCTATTTGTGGAACCTTTCAGGGCTACAGAAGCCCTTTCTAAAAAGCACTTTGCACTGATGTACAGAAATCACTGCCTTACACATTTAGCCAGGTTGTTTAAAGATACAGCTGTATCTAAATCCATGTGCAAACTTGTGCCTTTCCCTAAAACGCTATTTTTTTTTCTGAAACTGTTGATTCAGGGTGAGCTCCTGTCAAAGAAACGAACCTCCCTCTCAGAGACAGGCAGCCTATAAATCTTCTGGGGGAAATGAGACATGCCATAGCTCAGATGCATGGGCTTTCATTTAAGTCAGCTTATGGTATAATAACCTTGCCATTTTTTTAATTGTTTAGAAGTATTTTATTTATTTATTTATTTGACAGAAAGAGAGAGAGCACAAGCAGAGGGAGAAGCAGGCATCCCACTGAGCAAGGGAGCCTTATATGGGGCTCAATCCCAGGACCCTGGGACCATGACCTGAGCCAAAAGTGGATGCTTAATGGCTAGTCACCCAGGCACCCCTAGTTTTGCCATTTAATGGCTGTGTAACCCCTGGCACATTTTTTAACCTCTCTGAACCATTTCCTCACCTGTGAAATGTTTATAAAAGTAACTGTCTCACTGAGTTGTCATGAGGATTAAATGAGATAATGTATATAAAGTGCCTGTTATATATAGTAGTTGCTCAATAAATGTTAGCTCCACCCCAGCCCTTCAGTCTCTATATTAGTGTGTAGTGTAATGGGCAAGCTCTGTAACACCAGCAGTGTACATAGGACTGGACTGTCCAGTTCTAATTTACAGGTGTCACTTCAAGTCCAATCATTGACCTTAACACACATGCACAGAGAATAAGATCACTGATGCACACAGCCAGATGTCTCACACGCTAATGCTTAAAATGCTTTACGTTTTCACCGGTAAACTTCCTCTGGCAGGTGCAAACTAATACATCATCCCTCACACCACAACTCTGTATAAGGAGGTGATTTTTCAGGTCAGAGCCGTGAGGCCCGTGTAAATGCTCCATGAAGCAAAATGTCCCTGAACTTTTTCAGTCTCTCTGGATGCTGTCTCTGGCAAACTCTCTCTCCTCCTGGGCACCGTTTGGGGGTCTCGCCATACTCTTTGCTCCATGGGCCCCTCTAGTTGGCTCCACAGGCTACTTGGATCATGGCTGGCAAAGTCCTAGGGAATTTCACTCATCTGAGCATCCCAGCAGACACATCACTAGAAAGCTCCTGGTACAAGTCCAAGCAGTCAAAAGACTATTGATAACCATTTTCCATTCTCTTTCTGACATAGAGGAGGCAGTCTGTGTGCATCTCATTACATCAAGATTATAACATCATGTGCTGGAGGTCAAGAAGATACTTATCAGTTGGTGACTGCTGCGCATTTGTTACTCGGGTTCTTAAAGCTCTGAAAGGCAACAAATGTCTAGGATTCCCTAATGAGATGTGATGAGAGATAAACCATATGGCAGACGTGGAAATCACTCATTTTGGCATCTCAGGACACTCACAGCAGCTTAGTGCAAAGAGCTCCAGATTTGGAGTCTATAGGTCTAGACATGGGTGTTATCTCCAACACTGTATGTTCTGGAACCTCAGGTGTGTCACCTATAAGATGGGACTGGAAAGACTCTCCTAGGGTCATTGTTCAAGAATCAAAGAGGGCAAACAGATTGTTGACTCTGTGAAGTGTTAGCTATTTCAGTTACTGAGGTTGTCTTTGCTAGCTTGTTAGAGGTGGACTTAAATCATTTCCCAGGATTCTCACTTTCTGCACCTCCAATGCCATGAGTACTCCTGACTTTTACCTGTAACTGTCCTCTGGAGGGTGCAAGCTAAAACATCATCCCCAAAACCGCAACCCTGGTTTGTTTGGGTTTTTTTTTTAAGTTTTTGTTGTTGTTGTTGTTGTTTTGTTTGTTTGTTTTGTTTTGTTTTTGTCAGAGAGAGAGAGAGAGCACAAGCAGAGGTATCAACAGTGGGAGAGGGAGAAGCAGGCTCCCCAGTGAGCAGGGAGCCCAATGTGGGACTTGATTCCAGGACCCTGGGATCATGACCTGAGCTGAAGGCAGATGCTTAACTGACCGAGCCACCCAGGCTATTTAAAGGAGGTGATTTTTCAGAGCAGAGCACTGAGGCCCATGTAAATGCCACATGAATCCAAGTCATGTGTGTTGATTCACAGACTCCTATTGTATTATTTTAAATGCTGCACTTATAATACTCAGCTAAGAATTTTGTTCTTCTATACTATACTATTTCTTATATGAAATATGCTGTTGTTGTTCAATAAATAGTGTTCTTGATTTGGGCTCTATTAAGAGATTTTGTGACTGAACTAATTTGTCATCAATAATAAACTAAAAGCCTGCCTGGCAAATCCTTCACGTTCTTCACCTTTATAACAGCACAGAAACAATCTTCAAGTCTGTTTAGTGTCACCTTTGGCTGACATATTAAAGTACCATTAGCCATTTGAAGGGTCAAAGTGCGCAGGCATGAGATGCAGAACATACTTGATATTCAAGTGGCTTTCATCATTGCCTGCCTGAAATCTCTCCACATACACATGGCACCTCAGGCCCACGGGGATATTTTCAAAAAATGGAATACTGTAAAGATGGCACTGGAACATGGAACAGACAAGTGATCATTAGAATTAATGCTTTTATTAACTAGAATAACCTCAGCTTTAGAAATTGTTTTAAAATTGGATGGCATGCTCATGAAAAATAAAATATGACATCCAACCAGTCCCAACAATTTGAAATGTCTAAGTTATTCAAAACTCCATAAAATATACACATGTGCATATGCAGAGAGAATCATTATGTGTGTATATATTTGGCTTGCTCGTAAGTGAAATATTGGTGTATTTGCATATTAAACATACCTATGTATAGATATATATTAATATTTCATCTACCATCAAGGCAAATATATTTTTTTAATTTTTTATTTTTTCAGCGTAACAGTATTCATTATTTTTGTACCACACCCAGTGCTCCATGCAATACGTGCCCTCTCCAATACCCACCACCTGGATCCCCCAACCTCCCACCCCCTGCCCCTTCAAAACCCTCAGATTGCTTTTCAGAGGCCATAGTCTCTCATGGTTCACCTCCGCTTCCAATTTCCTTCAACTCCCTTCTCCTCTCCATCTCCCCTTGTCCTCCATGCTATTTGTTATACTCCACAAATAAGTGAAACCATATGATAATTGACTTTCAAATATTTTTAAAATATTTTTATTGGGGTGCCTGGGTGGCTCAGTGGGTTAAGCCTCTGCCTTCCACTCAGGTCATGATCTCAGGGTCCTGAGATCGAGCCCCACATTGGGCTCTCTGCTCAGCAGGGAGCCTGCTTCCTCCTCTCTCTTTGCCTGCCTCTCTGCTTACTTGTGATCTCTCTGTGTCAAATAAATAAATAAACTCTTAGAAAAAAATATTTTTATTTGAGAAAGTGCACACAGAGGGAGGGGGAGAGGGACAAGCAAACTCTGTGCTGAACAGAGAGCCTGATGTGGGGCTCAATCCCACAGCCCCAAGACCATGACCCAGGCTGGAGGCAGATGTTCCACTGACTGAGTCACCCTGGGTCCCGAGTCAAATCTTTTTAAAAAATTAACTCTAAACCAAGTTAATAGTAAAATATATATATATATATATATATATATATATATAGCCAACCTTCCAAAATTCGTGTTAAGAAAGACACAGATACCTTTTTTTTAAATTTAGATGTTGCTTGGAAATGCAAAATGTGATGATTTTGCAATGTATTTACTTGCACCAAAACTTTCCACTCAGGGCCAATGGAGAAGTCGCTAACTCAAGATCTGCAAGAAGTAGCCTCAGGGTGAATCAAACTGTGGAAATTTACCAGATGCACAGAAGTTTAAGAGCTTGAAAATCATATCCGTGTTTTCCAGATGAGAACACCGAGCACCGGGTCAGTGGTCAAAGCTAGAACCCCAGTATGACTACTTCAAAGCTTAAACCCACATTTCTTTTGTTTATTTTTATTTAACAAACACTTGACTCAGTGTTACTGTGCACCTAGCACTGTTGTCTATGGCTTTGTACATATGAACTCATTGAATTAAGCCTCTCTCAAAGCCTAGGAAGTGGGTATACTATTACCAGCCTGGTACTATGGAAGAACTTAGGCAGAGCCCAACAACTTGTCTAAGGTTGCATAGCTGAGGGTGATGGTGGAGGGTGGGGGAGGTGCTTATATTAACTTCTAAGAAAAGTTACACAGAATTATAGATACAAACTTGGGTATGAATGGGAAAAATCATAACAAACTACTAGAGATTGGAGATTCGGGGTCTTTCTGATGAAATATCAATTTAGAGACATGGTTCCTATCTCAGTCTGGCTTACCACCACAGCTAGAACTTTCCAGAGCCCCTCGCACCCCAGCACTCTCAGCGGCCCATGGGAAGGAGGGGACGGAACACTGAACTTCATCTTCCCACAGACTCCAGCTTTGCTACCAGTCCAGTTCCCAGCTGGGGATGCATCTGCCAGCTGTTCTGTGAGTGTGCCCTGCAAGGGTTCTCTCTGCCTTTTAACTTAGCCACTGTACCCATTCTATTATTGGACTACACCTGGCATTGGCTGGCACTTTGAACTCCCCTAATCTGACTCATAAGCAGGTCCTTTGTCATCCCTCCTTGAACCCACTGAGGTCAGGGTCATTCTCCTCTCTGGTCTTCCAGATCAGTGTTTTGTGAACATAGACTATGATTCATCAGCAAAATTTGACAGAATTTGAGGGAAAGAGAGAGAAATCCAGTCTTAGGTAAAGATTTAATAACCATCTCTCAGTAAGTGATAGAACTAGACCCCCCCAAAAAAAGGGGGGGGACCAGTATCAGGGAGTTTTGAATGACATCATCAAACAATCTGACATCTGACTACCATAATAAGGATGAAACTTCAGAATAGACATTTTTTTCAGCTGCACATGAAATAGTCATCAAGAGAGATCAATAAACTTATGAGACCATATTTCTCTACTGATGAGGGGATGAAGTTAGAAAGCAATCACACCCAGACATCTACAAAATCTCCAAATATTTAGAAATTTAGCACACTGCCAAAAAACTTACAGTTCGAAAAGGAAGTCAAATATTAGAAAATATTTGAAGGACCTATTGCCCTTTTTTACCACAAAATAAATGTATTTCCCATCACACGTGTAGATATGGAGAGAAAATACAGGCTTTTAAGCTTTTTTTTTTTTCCATTTTGCCATATCCTGTGAGCAATTAACCCTTCAGTCCCTGAATTAGTAACTTGCCGTGAATGCACATTTCCTGGGATTTTAAAAGACTTAGCAGAAAGCATAAAATCTTATATTTAGAAGAAATGTAGAGCCTGCAAAATATAAAAACGGTGAGAGGGGAACCAAGATGATCTCGATTAGTGACTCCTGTACTGGCGTCTCCATCACCTCGATTTCTTACCATAGGGTGTAAGTGAGCCCTGTGAACCTCGCTGCACGCGCAGCTGAGAGTTTAAACTCTGCATATGCAATGTGCCACTGTCCCACTCTCTTCTGAAGAAGCCAGGACCTCACTCACTTAACCATCAGGTAGTCCCGCAGTTGGGTACCAAGGAGAGTTGGGCAGGAGGGTCTAACGGATGATGGTAGTGTCTCTTTCTGGGTCATCTGGTGATGCTGGCCACTCTGGTGGCTCCTCCTGCCTGGTAGGAAGGGCTAAGCCTAGTCTCCACCTCACACCGGCCTCCAGGTGCAAAGAGCACTGGAAGTCTGGGGTTTTCAGCGCAGGCTGGCTACGCCTCCAAGCGACTGGCAGTTACTCATCAGCTTTCCTTCCTCTGCTTGTGAGTGGCTTTTTAGAGAACTCTATAGAAAAAAGAACAACAGGTAAGGAAGGAAGGAAGGAAGGGGGGGAGGAGGGAAGGAAGAGGAAGGCAGGAATTGTATTCTTATACAATTGGGTCTATAATTTCTATATGGAGAATATATTTGGTGCTCACTGCAGAAATCCTCAGGTACCATATGTGGCCAGATTTATTTTTCTAGTCAGTAAGACTAGCATGGTGCTTTGGCATTTTTCTTTGTCCCTTGTATTGAATAATGCTGTGCTCATCACAGGATCCCTGGGTGCATTGGGTTTTTTTTGGGGGGGGGTTCTTTTTAAAGAGAGAGAGCATGGAGGGCAGGGCAGAGGGAGAGAGGGAGAATCTTAAGCAGCCTCCATACCCAGTGCAGAGCCTGATACAGGGCTCTATCTCACGACCCCAAAATCATGACCTGAGCCAAAATCAAGAGTCAGACACCGAACTGACTGAGCCACCCTGGGTTCCCCTGGGGCCTTTATGAGACATGGAGTTTGTCTGTTTCCATGGTGAGACTCAAGATCTAATTTTCCTTTCATGGCTAATTCCAGTGTTTTGGACAAATATCATAAGAAATCGCATCTCTGCAGCAGATAGATTTTGTGGAAAGATTTGGCTTTGGGAATAAATCAGTGCTCCAGCATCCTGGCTCTTTTGCTCATGTCTGAGGGAGAATTCATGAGGTGTGAGTGGATGCAGATAGCTTAAACACCATGGCCCCAAACCAATGAGTCATACTATTTTTATGTATAATTTTACTTTTACTGATGATCATCCCCATTTCTTGCATTATTTCCATGCATGGGGTGGTTTTCAGTATCATACTACCTATGCTTACTAGGGCCCTACAAGGTCAGTAAGTGAGTCAGAGAGAGTTGAGCAGGATGCTTATCTAGGAAGCAAAGGTGGTTTCAAATCCTCCAACTTCCATGCAAGTCCCAGGCCCAACGTGCTGATATCTCTCTCATACCCTAGCTTTTATAGGACTGGGAAGTCCTTCTATTTTAGATGCTTCCATTACTCTCTCTAAGAACTGAGCAGTCTCATCCCTAATACCCCTGGTGTTGAGTTATACAGAGCAGCATTAGCTATAAAGCATGAGTGTTATTAATGGCAAGCAGGAAGAACGATCTTGGATTTTTTAGCATTTTCTCAAAAACACTAAAGACTTGAGTGTATTCTTTTTTTTTTTAAGATTTTATTTATTTATCTTATTTTAAAGAGAGAGTACATGCAAATAGGGGGAGGTGTTGAGGGAGGGGGAGAGAATCTCAAGTAGATTTCCTGCCAAGTGCAGAGCCCTACGCGGGGCTTGATCCCATAACCCGAGATCGTGACTTGAGCTGAAACTAAGAGTCAAACGCTCAACCGACTGCACCATCTCAGCATCCCTCAAGACTTGGGTGCATTCTGAGCAAAGAGTATGAGGTCAGTGGTTTGTGTGATGTGCTAATAGTAGTAGTTTAAAAGTGAGCATAGTAGCATTATATTACGTCACATCATATCGTATCATATCATATCATATCATATATCATATAATATTCATACTGGTTTTTCCAAACAATGGTTTTGTGTTTTTCCACATCAGGTGCTAGAATAACTATCTCTAGCTTTGAGACAGGAATAGAGGTGCTGGGTGTGGTGCATAAACAATGAATTATGGAACACTGAAAAAAATCTAATTTAATTAAATTAAAAAAAAAAAAAGAAATAGAGGTGCTTACAACACAACCCAGAGGGGATCTTTGTCCTTCATGTCAAAGCCAAATATTCAGGACACCTGGTCTTAACACATCTTATTAGGAGCACAATCTGAACTGTACACATCTGTCCTCTGGACCTCTTCATTGTAGTTATGTAATTCTGAGGAAATTAGCAATCTGTACCATATCCGCCCAAGTCAGGGAGAGATCACCCTGCGGTGATGAAGCAACAGGACAAAGAAGTAATTAGGCAGAGTCTGATTGTATCAAAAGCAAAAAATAAAATTCTTAAGCAATGATTTTGACATTTTTGGAAAGCCAGTAGTGGACTATCTTTAGGCTTTTTGAAAAATCAAAGTCTGTGATATTTCCTTGACATTGCCTCATATCACAAATATCCTAAGCATCTTCCATGTGTCGAACCCCATAAGCCTGACCCTCACTGGAGTGTCAATCACACAAGAGCAAGAACCCATCTAGTATGTCCATAGCTGGACCCTCAGTGCCCGGACCAACGTGTGCAACCACAGTGACCACTCTAGATGCATCGATAGATTACATGGGTCCACTGCTGTAGTGGGCTAATCTGTCTTCCAATCTGTCTTTTTCCAATCCGTCTTCCTAAAAGGAGAGTGAATGAGCTAGAGAGAGACAGGGAGAGATTGAGAGAGAGAGAAAGAGAAAAGAGAGGAGGAGGGGAGGAGGAGTGGGGAGTGGAAGAGGAAGAGGGAGAAGGCGAAGGACAAGAAGAGGGGAAGAGGAGGAGGCGAATGACATCGAGGGGGGGCACTGGACCATGCCCTGTGCTGCCATTACTCCAAAACATTTGAATGGAGAGTTCAAAAATCATGCATTCAGATGACAGACTAAACTTACATATTTTCTATCCAATATTTTAACACCACATAGTTAACATCTTACGGAAACTAAAATTTTTAACCAGACCGCTTCTTCTTATAAGCTTCCAATGTTTTATTCCAGATTCACAGAAGTGCCAACATAAAGGAGAAGAATTTGGCTCATTCCTACTCCGTTTACGACAAATCTCTAGCCCACGAAAGCCAAGTCCAGCCTCATTTGGTGAAGTCTGTCTCTTGCCAACCTTGCCACCTTGTCCATGGAAATCACCATATAAAGTGATCCTTCCATGGAATGCAACACCCAGCACCATCACGGCCATAGAAGCAGCCAGACCCCTCAACCCAAGACACCCAGCTAATGGCCCTGGCGAGGCCATGGAGAGCAGATTCCCAGGAATCCAAGGGAGGTCCTCACTGAAGCCACAATCTTAACATGGGGCCTGGGTCTCTAGAGCTAGTTTGCCTTTGAATAGGGTGGGTTCATCAGAATTTCCTTCCTCCACGCAAATCTTATCACAGGTCCCACATCTCGAGGGGCTGCAGGACCATGTGCAAAAAGCACTAATTACAAGGAGTCCTGACTTTGACCTCCCATGGAAGAAACATCAAGAGTTATCCTAAGGATAAACTCCATCCATTTAAAACCAAAACACAGTCCAAAGAGTAAAGTGTGAAAGGAGCAACTGGCCCAAAGATGAACAGAGCAGCACTTTCCCTGCCAACGGCAATTGCTCGCACCTAAAAATAGTTCTGTTTTAAAGAGAAATATTTCAAATGACTCTTAGAGGGGAAAAAAAAAAGCACATTACTAAACTTTATAAATATGTATTTCCTAGGAAGAGATTTCCAGACTTAAAAAATAAATAAATACAAGGTTCTGACCCCTCAGTTCATGCCCAGGACACATTTCTTGACAACACACATTCATAAATTCACTGAGAACTTTGCCGCTGTGGTTAGTGGCATTGTCCCTTAGTTAAGGAGCTGTGGTTTTGTTCTGGTCCTTTAAAAACAATACATTTTCAGCATATCTTCCACTTTTTAAATATGTTTTCTCATTTTCCCCATTCAAATCATTTAAAATGCTTCCCTCCAGATCTACATCAATAGTGTTGAAAAAAATGAATGATTGGGAACAGGAATGAAGCTTAATGGAATAGAGTTCCGGCTCTCAAGAGTCTACGAACCTATGTTTCATTTTAAAAATTTAACCCCTTCTCTTCCAGACCCACCATGAGTGGTCAAGACCTGGATCTCGAAGGTTCCACTAGAATTCGGACCACTGGTCTCCTTACCACGCTTGGCAGCTCCGTCTGTCAGTCTGCATGCATCATCCTTGAAGCTTTGTGACATTTATACTTTCTCTTGTAGGGATCACATTTTTTCCATAACAGACAGACCCGAAATCAAACAAAAATAAAGCAGAAGGACCCTCAAGTAAACTTTTTTTTTTTGCCCTGTATGGTACCATGTGAAGAAATTCTCCATTTGTTTTGGTTCTGATTCTCAAAACTTTGCATTTGTAAATAAGGGCATTTGTTGCCTTTAGAGTAGCATAAACATTTTGCCTAAAACAAACTCAGCCTAAACTTTCATCTTTCCTTTCGGGGGTCTCTTCGATTCACCTCGCCGCCTCTAGGGAGGAATCAATGGGGTATTAAACAACACTGAACATTTCATTACTGTTTGGGTGCCAGGTCCCACCTCCGCCCGAGCTGTTCTCACAAACTGCATCTTTAACACCGTGTGCAAATAACAGATTAGCGGCCACAAACATCGTTTCAGGGGCATCAATAAAATCTCAGCAGCAGGCACAGGGAACCAATGGTCAGAGGGTCCCAGGAGATTTCCCACACAGGAAGCACATCTTGTTACAGAATTCCTCAATGCCTCTTTGCCGGCTCCCTAATGACCAGTTAAATGGGCTCCCTCGAGGACGCTTGAGTCAGCGCCAACTTGAAAACTGCTGAAGAAACATCCTCTTTTACTGGAAATGATTTCCATCAAACTGCCTTGTGCCATATTTAGACTCACAGCTGAGTAACACCCAGCAGAAGGGGCTACGTTGGCAAGGCGGGAGGCCCCGCACTGTGAGAAAAGAGCTTGCTTTTGTCTGGCCCCGCTGACCACAGGGCAATGATCTGGTGAGTGTGCAAGGAGCAGAGGGTCAGAACCGCTTCATTCTCTCTGCAGAGACCAGCTCCCTGGTGCTGGTGTTGCAAATCAGAAATGTGCATAAGGGCATGATGGTCCAAGTCCACCCACCTCTGCCCCACAACAATGTAGGACACTGAAACCTGGGGATCTGCTTGCTTGAGCTCAACAGGCGGATGGCAAGCAAAAGCCTCTTCTCACGCCCCTTAATATAAATCACAGATTGGGGTGATAGAAAAAGGCTATCAAAACATAGTTCTGCTAAAAAGCTGGGTCACGAAACTATAGGACTTTAAAAAGTATACTTGTATATATATGCACACACATATAAAATTTAACATAAGTATTTAAGTGTAAATATGTAAACTTGGGGTTTCAAGAGCAATCATCTCCCCCACTCCTTTGGCTTTCCTCTGCCCCCTCTTCTAGCTCTCTCACATCAGCCCACCTGGCCACATTAACTCATATTCATAATATAGCTTGTGTCCTTCTGTCTTCTTTACACTCATATAACTGTGTACAGACACACAGACATTTATGCCTGTAGACAGATCACTTCTGTCATTGATTTCTACCAATGAGATGCTATTACAGACGCTTCCCTGCATTTTCTTCCTCTCTCTCATTAGACCTTGGGAACATTCCTCCAGGTAACCCCTGCAATTCTGACTCTGTCTCTCACAGCACCCGCTATTACAGAATGTGGGAGGTTCCGGCTTCTTCCAGCCACTCCCCTCTGGATGGGCGAAGCTGCCTGAAACACAGTCCTGCTCTTTTTCCATAACTTTCCACTGGACATCAGAACAAAGAATACTTACTCAAGTATTAAATATGGTTCCTTTAACAAAGAACGAGAGAGTTTCCCCCTTGAACACCAACGCAAGCTTGTCTTCTATTCAATGCAGAGGGCAGTGCTCTGTCAAAGCCTAGGTCTTGTTAGTATTCAGGTATCACCAGGTGACAGATCTGGAAGCCACCGCTATTGAAGGGACAGTTTGTCACTCACAGTTCCCAAGAGGAGAGGGCAGGCTGTTCCCCCAGGGCCACACAGGGAAGCACCAGCATTGGTCAGCCTTCAGAAGGTGGGAGAGGAACCTGTGCAGGAGCCTCTATTGTTTTCACAGGAAGGAACAGGCAGGGCAAGGTAAGCAAGGTAAGCCAGTTTAGGATTGGCTATTAGGAATAAGTTCAGTGGGCTCTGGGTTGTAGAAGAGTCCAGAGTAGTCTGGTATCTAGTCCTGGAGGGATTAGGGAAGAGTAATATTAACCCCCAGTGTAGGAGCTCTTGAAAGACCAGAAACCAAGGTAGACTGAGGGATATGGGTTTGGGATCAGTTGGTTTGCATATGAAAGGTGCCCTGCTGGGGCCCATGGGTGGCCCATTCAGTTAAGCCTCTAACTCTTGGTTTCAGCTCAGGTCATGATCTTGGGCTCCTGGGATCCTCTCATGCCCACCTCCAGCTCCACACTCAGCAGTGGGGGGAAAGGGTGCTTCTCCCTGTCCCTCTGGCCCTCATCTCACTCGTGCTCTCTCTCCCTCTAAAATAAATAAGCAAATATTTAAAAAAAAAATTGTCCTCCCAGAGAAATTGATTGTCATCTCTAGGAATTAGTTAGCGCTGGGAAAGAAGGGCAATGCCCCAGCAGCCACTGAGTCCTCATATGGCAAAGCATCAAGAATACAGAAAGAGAAGAAGAAGAAGAAGAAGAAGAAGAAGAAGAAGAAGAAGAAGAAGAAGAAGAAGAAGAAGAAGAAGAAGAAGAAGAAGGAGAAGAGGAGGAGGAGGAGGAGGAGGAGGAGGAGGGGGATGGAGGGAGGGAGGAGGAAAAGGAAGGGGACAAGGAGGAGGAGGAGGAAGGGGGAAGGGGGAGAAAGGGGAGGAGAAGGGGGGAGGGGGAAGAGGAGGAGGGGGAAAAGGAGAGGAAGAAAACAAAACATAAAAAATCCAGAAAGTAAGCAAACATAGTAAACACAAATGCCTAGCACACTCAAGCAATACTTGGTGAATGACAGGCACATGAATCAAGGAAATGCAGCACATTCTGCCTCCTGCCCTGGAACATGGCTCCTCAGACTCAGCCAGGTTTTTGTCCAGGGCCTTGGGTTCTGAGGAGTACATAGAAATTCATTTGAGGGATGAAGTGGGGAAGGGTACTTCTAGGGCCGAGGCACCAGTAGCTAAGATAACAGCATCAAAGCCACACAGAGCAGGAGCTGGGGCAAGTGACATGGCCACAGCCACTATTTGGTCCACATAGCCTGATGTCTTATCCAGAGACACCAGGTGGTTTCAATCCCCTTGCTGCTTTGGGCAATTGTGGAAGATGCACGGATAGCATCCAGAGTTGCAGAAACTCCCTTCTCCAAAATTAAGGGGTCTTAAGCAGCACGTTGACCAACTGTCCTCTTATACTGAGGAGTCTCCCATATTCTGCCTCCACCCTCCCCACTTCTGCTCATGAAAGGAAGGGTGGAATTCTCCCTGCCATGCCTCTCCTCAGACCTCGACTGGGCCCTTCTTGCTAGAGCTGCGCTGTTCCCCCACACATTGGACTACAATTACTCTGTGTCACTTGTAGTGACTGCTGACCATTTTTCCATGTGTTTCCAAAGAGGACATTGGTTAGGGATTTTTTTTTCATGGAAAGAAATGGTTATAAATGGTACATAGGTATAACATGGCAAAAGAATTAAGGTGTTTGGGCTTTTTTTTTTACTTCCCATCCGCCTACTTCCTACAGCCTCCCTTTCTACTGGCCGACTCTCAGATGTTGCTGAATTTGAGTTAACTGAGGTAGCAAAAATGGAGCTGAAGATTAACCAGTGCAGTTGAGTTCAGTTAAATCGGAAATAGACCATGAATCTATTCTACAATAAGATTGAAGAGACTAAATTCAACAACATGGTCCCTGCCTTCCAAAACTTGCCATAGAACAGGGAAGACAAAACAAAGCATGTGGTTATAAATTTGGTTATATATTGAGCATCGCTGAGAACTGTGAAGGGTCTGAGATTTGATCTTCCTTGCGAGAGCTAATGAATGAGCCAGCTATAGTTTCACAGATGCCAACAGATGACACAAGACTCCCTGGGTCAGAGACAAAGGACTTTAAGCTCACTTTGTCCCTCAAGACCCAGAGACATGATGAGGAGGAGTCCAGAAAGACACTACAGACAGAGTGAGGTGTCACACCTCGAGCTTAGGAAACCCAGATCTTCCCAGAGAGCCATGAGAAAAACCTGCTCAAACCTTTGTTCCATTTGGAGACACTATCTCTATCATTCAAGGATAAGAGCTCTAGGAATATCCTTAAAAAGATAGTCCAGAAAAAAGGACTGTTCATATTCTTCCAATAAGACATGCAGAGACATGAGAAACTGGTGGTGAATTGTGTCCCCAAGAGCATATATGTCCTTCCAGGGATTGTCCTAAGTGCAGGATCTCATTATTTGTCTTAGCCACTGGTTGGTATTACCCTTTCCATCCTGCAGATTAAGAAATGTACATATGCTTCAGCTTCAACAACATGAGACTAAAAAGTGACCCAAATATGGGATTCAGATCTGATTCCATCACTGTGTCCTTTTGATGACATAACACTGTTGAAAAGCACCAGAGGTGGGAAAAGAAAATCTCAGGCCTCACATGTGACTGAAAATTGGCAGCAGACAGAAATCCAGGGTGAGGATCCAGAGAGCAGGAAGTCAGGCACAACACTGAGGGAAGGGGGCAGTAAGATATGCTGCTGGTCTGCCATCCACTGCTGCCCCAGCACACTCTGGAAGATGTTACTGTCACACAACATGAATAATTAAGTTGTTTTCTGTTAAGATAGTCCACCCTGTTGTGACAGTGTGGTGAGTGGATAGTTTTGGCTATCAGTCTTCTGAGTTCTTACCCCTAGCTGGACACTGTCCTAAGTGCTAATGATAAGCGACCACGAACACAATGAAAAACAAACCCCATCCCCAAAGAGCTTGCCCATTTTCCTGTGGGTGGAGACAACTGATTGTCCAAGGTGTTTTGCCCAAGACAAGGTGATGATGACCACTCACTTCCCCAACATCTCCTACTGAACAACAGCTTTGGAAGGTCCTGACTGTGTAAGCAGCCATTATGTTCATCCACAGGTAATGATGGAAATCATTAAATAAATCTCGAACTGACTTCAAGAACTAAGCCTCATGCACAACCAATTTCCACCATGAAGGTCTCAGTCCTAAAGCCACAGCGGTAAGATGATCACAGAGTAACTGGGATGTTTACTGGACAGGGTAGAAAAATATTTGAAAGTTACCAATTGACGGATTGCAAACATAGACAATTATCATGTTGAGCTTGTATTTCTCCACTCCAGAGATGTTTATCTGCCATCCACCAAGGGTGAAGTTGGCATTGCCCGCGCCTGTATCTTGGGTATTTTCCATTTGCAGAATTTCTAAATGCCCAATAACTGAATGTTTTAACTTTCACCTTCTTTTTAGAAAATCTTTTGTATGTTTTTGATATTTAACACAGAGTAATTAAAAGCACTGATGATGATATCCTCCAAAATCTGGAAATTTTTATCCCACTCATCTAATCTGGGAAACAATGGCTCATTTAATGAATGTACTATTTTTATGTTTTGTGTTAATGTGACCTTAGCTACATGCAATTAGGTTTTAAATTAACCTAGTATATAAAAACCATTTAAATCTTCCTTTTCTTTAACATGTCCTCTGAAAGAAACAATTAAGATTCTGCCCAAGGATGGCAGATAGAGTGTAAGCTCAACATTCGACATTGTGGGCTGAGCAGCCGTTTGGATACGATGGATATTTGGATGCAGGGGCTTATTGGCAGACCCTCACCCCATCACTCCACTCCACCAAACAACAAAAATGTTTGCTTTTTTTCTTTTTTCAATTCCCAGGTATGTGTGAATTGAAGTGCCCCCAACCATGACACCTACGTTTTAACCCCAACCCCATCCCTTACCCCTACCTCAAGTCCAAGAGAATTTAAAGTCCTGTTTCTGTCACTAGGCAAGACAGGGTGTTGTTATGAGTTGAACTGTGTCCTTCTCCCAAATTTATATATCAAAGTCCTAACCCCCAGTACCTTGGAATGTGACCTTATTTGGAAATAAGATCACTGCAGATATAATTAGTTAATATAGGGCCATTAGGGTGATCTTTAATCGAATAGGACCAGTGTCCTTATTAAAAAGGGGGAAACTTGAACACACACACACACACACACGTGCGTGCACGCGCACACACGCACACACGAGGAGAGTTCCATGGGAAGGTGAAGCCAGAGATCAGAGTGATGGGTGTGCGAGCCAAGGAACACCAAAGATTGCTCCCAAACCCCTAGAAGCTACGAGAGGGTGGAGCATATTTTCCCTCACTGCCCGCAGAAGGAACCAACCTGCCGCCATCTTGATCTCAAACTTCTAGCCTCCAGAACTGAGGCAATAAATTTCTGTGGTTTAAGCCTCCAACTTTTAGTTATATCAGCCCTAGAAAACTAATGTGTCTTCACATCTCGCTGAGAGAAAGTAACAGGAAAGTAACTACTACTTATTTCTAGGGGTCACTGCTGGGTCAAGCTAGCATTTACCAGATGTTGAGGGGGAAGGAGGAATATTGCTGGCCTTTCCGTGCAAGTGAGTCCCCCAGATTTGTGAGCAGGCTAAGACTGGAGAGTTCCCTTGCCTATGTATAAATATCCACATGTTATAAACCAGATTAACAAACTGTTAAAGAAGAAAATGTGAAGCTATGGTTTTTGTATGACTAAATGTCAGCAAAATATAATAATTAACATTGTTAGGCAATAATTAATATTTTAGTGTTCTCATGGGTCAGCCTCTTTAGCACAGTACTAAAATTTAAACGTATAAAATTGATTAAATCTTATATATTTATTCCTTAAAATTTATTTTTTACTTTCATTTCAAATATCATTATACTCAAAATGATCACTTAGTTTGCACTTTATTGATGATAAGCCAATTGAGACAATATAGTTTTTAAACATTTAAATTTCAAAGAAAACCTTTTCTCTATTCAAGCAGTATGGAGTGAAATTACCAATAACAGTTTTAAAGCAGTTTTTAATTTTTTTTAAGATTTAATTTATTTATTTGAGAGAGAGAGAGAGAAAGAGAGAGCACATGGAGGGGGATGGGGCAGAAGGAGAAGCAGATGCCTCGCTGAACAGGGAGCCTGATACAGGGCTCGATCCCAGGACCCTGAGATCATGACCTGAGCTGAAAGCAGACACTTAAATGACTGAGCCACCCCGGTGCCCCTAAAGCAGTTCTTAAATTTGGAAGCAATACATGAATTTTGCATATCGTGTTCAAATAGAAAATATTACAACATATTTTAATTGCATCCTAAGGTCACTTATAGTGCTATCTTTTTACTAGGTATTATGTAAATATCTCAGCATATACAAAGCATCGGTGTCATTCATGCATGTTACATCAAACCTGGATGTATAAAAATTCGGGAATAACTGTAAGTGTTCAGTGTTGCAAACTATTTCTCAGCCACTATGAGCAATTGTTGAGAACACCATGCTAATTCCCTGATTCATGGGCTTGCCTAAAGCTACTCATTGGAATAGAAAGAGAAGCAAGAATAGGAATGGTTGAAAGTAGTGGAAAGTGATCCCTCATTATGCAAGAATACATCGTGAGCAGGACACTTAAGAGAAGGATGGCCAAGTTCATTAATTTATTCTTTCCCCAGGGGTGTCCCCACAGTGGAGTCTATCTCCAGCAACACTAGCAAGACCCACATAGGGTGAATAGACAAATGACAATGCACTTGGGAGATCCTTATACTGAAAGTATCCACTGTTTATCTGAAATTCAAATTTATCTGTGTCCCGTATTTTGATTTGCCAATAACAGACCTATACTCCTTCATGCAGTAGGGCTTGGTTATCTTATGTTTGGAACATCCCAGAAGATGAGATGTGGAGGAGGGTTTCCCTGGAACCTGAATGGGGTCGATCACTAGAGCGGATGTTCTAACAGCCCTTGCCTGTGCCAAACACTGGATCCTTGAAGACAGAGGTGCCCATCTGTTCTTTTTTTTTTTTTAATTTATTTATTTGACACAGAGAGAGAGAGAGGGAGAGAGATCACAAGTAGGCAGAGAGGCAGTCAGAGATAGAGGGGGAAGCAGGTTCCCCACTGAGCAGAGAGCCCGATGCGGGGCTCGATCCCAGGACCCTGAGACCATGACCCAAGCCAAAGGCAGAGACCCAACCCACTGAGCCACCCAGGCACCCCTGCCCATCTGTTCTTTAAGACACGTTCTCTTTTGGCCACCACAGGGAGCAATCATACTCACACTTCTTACCAGCCCTCTATAAGCCAAACCCATTTGTCTCCTGTGTATTATTTTATTCAGAAATATTGACCATGCATATACCAGGAGCCAAGTGCTCATCTAGGCACTGAGAAGGTGAGGAGGAATAAAGAAAACACTACATCCATGGGCAAGAGAGGACCCTACCACCCAGTTGCCTGTAGTCTCTCGGGAGAGACAAGCCACACTCCTAAGAGGAAGAACCAGACCCAAAGGTGGTGCCTGTGGAGGTCGGGGGTCACTTCAGAAAGAAGCAGCTTTAGTTCAACTTACATGCAGACAGGTTTAACAGAGAGGAGCAAACAAAGGGGGTTTGAATGTCACAGTTGGAAACACGCTAAGAAACAGAGTCCTGAGGCAGTACCCATACATCTTAGAGGTAAAATTTGATAAATCCTATGAAATTATTTTTCCCCTTTAAAAGCAAATAAGTTGGAGAAATTGACCATAAATTTTCCTTTGGAGAAAATGACCATAATTATCCTGGAAAGCAATTCACTAAGACGAGTCAAGGAGCAGGTGAGTCCCTCCCATGGAGGGGGAATTGAGGTGGGGATATTTCTCTAGCACCAGACAAGGTGTGGGACAAGCCCCCAGCACGTCCAATCAGGAATGCCCCACAGAGTGCTCCCCCAGCCACACTGCACAAGGCATAGTGTGCCTTTGGCTATTAAGCTGGAAATGCAGACCTCTTTCCGTGGTTCTAACAATCTCCAGGAGATATTCTTCCTGGAAATTTTAAGTCCTACTTCTCACATCATCTCCATCTAAATTGACGATACCTCTGACCTTCTTGTATAATTACAACAGTATTTTGTCCCTCTTTTTATTAAATGGCTCCATTACATAACCCATTATGGGTTAGCTGCTCTATGTTGCTAACCTAATGAGCCCACTCTGCGCTTTCTCTTCTCTTCCACAGTGAGGACAGGATTCTTAAACATTGGCTGTGTCACGTTACCTAGGATTTTCACAGAAAGCCTTCTTTGACAAACGATTTTACTCATGCTGGAATTTACTAACAGATAACCAAAATTGTGCTGAAATTGCATGTACTCTTACTTAAGGAGACATATGTAGATCGGATCACAAGACAAAGGCAAAGTGGAGAGAACTGAAAATTAGGAAGTGAAGCGACAATGTTCCAGAAGAGGAATCAGGGGAATGAAAGCATGAATCAAAAGCGGAGAATGAAGAGTGAGCCCAAAGAGCCCTCTTCGTGCCACCAGGCAAGACGAGATGCTGGTAGCCACTGCGGGCAGCCCAAATTGGCCTTCCACCTGACTTCTGAATCAGGAAAGTTCCAGTATCAAACAATATTCTCCTAATGTGTTACAAATTTCTATCAGGTCCTAGGAAATGTAGAAATTAAATAAATGCACAGATATTTATGAGGGCATCGTTAGGAAGACCTGCATATCCATACTTTGGAGACATATAAGTGAATTATCTATTACACTGACTAGCATATTACCATTGCATGGGCTTTCCGCTGTTCCTACCCCACAGTATTTGCTACATTTGAGTTCTAAACTGCTAAATAAAATTTCCATTTTATTTCCTCCTGTCTGATATTTGGGATTCCTCTCATCTACTGGGAACATTGGCTATGTTTGTGATTATAGAATATATTGTGGCTATTACTCAGAAGCTACAAAACAGAATTCTATAGCAGCACGCAACAGTTAGGTGCAATCAGAGATTACTAAATGCGAGGTAGGGAATCTGACAAAAAATGTTAACTCACGGTGTTACCTAGTAGCCTGAAGACAGGCTAGCTTTAGCGAAGACTTCTTCATTGAGGGTAGTATCCCAGTAATGATTATGTCTCAACCATATTAACATCAACTGCATTGCTAATTTCATTAGCATTTGCATTATCATTATGTATTAATTACTATAGTCAGGCCACCAAAGACTAATATCCAAATCTGACAACACCAATTCCCTGGATGCGTTTTGTGGTTGCTGAATGATTATTGTTCAACAGTTTGCTGCCTTTGGCAAATACATAACGATGCAGGCTTCCCAGCTTTGGCAAGGCCTATTGCATAGACATCACTTAAACGAGACCAAAAAGGCCTCAACCACTTTAGGAGAATGCTCTGTGTGGAAGAATGAGGAACACCAAGCACACTCATGCAAAGTCCTATCTTGGCTCTGGGTGGAAGGGTTTTGCTCAAATGCAAAACAGTCTTCAAGTGAAGTGATATCTTCCACAGCTCTGATGATGTGTGCTGTTTGAAAAGAATTCGGTGGTCAGCTAAGTGTAGAAAAAATGGGCTAAACAGAAACATGGATCTGACTGCAGACCTTCTCAGAGGTCTGTTATGTTATGTTATGTCTTACTCTATAAGAGAAGGATAGAGTTTGCAGAGATTCCCAAAATCTACTTGACCTTCTAATCTCTTTCTAATCTCTTTTCTCACTGCCTATCCCTCAGAATTATTAATCCCAGGAATGCACTTTTGAAAAAGCTGAAGTAGTAGAGTAATAGAATTGCAGCCAGAAGAGTGAGCATTCCATAAAAGTTGAGACTAAAGCAAAAAACAAAACAAAACAAAACAAAAAACAAAAAAAGCAAACAATGACTCTGGAACACTACATCAAACACTAATGATGTATTGTAGGGTGACTAACATAACAATAAAATTTAAAAAAAAATTAAAATATCCATTGTACTTAAGAGAAACTTATTGTCACTAGAGGTTCCACAATTTCCAGGTAAACCTCCAGTCTATACTGTGAGGAGAATCTAATACCATTCACAAGATCTCTGCAAATCATCAGGGCCTCCTATTCTGGCTGCTATGGCCCTGAGCTCCAGGTTCCCCGGATCTTCAATCGATGGATCGTGTCTGCTCTGGTCTACACTGTCTCCTTCCACCCCACATTAACCAAATATGGAATGCCACCCCTTTCCTTGATTTTCACCAAAACCACACAACTAAACAGACTTCTCACAAGTCCTGTTTGTGTCTAGTAGGCTTTGCAAAATGCTGGAGAGGGCTTTGGAAATTCTACTGCAGCTGTATAATCACGACAACTGGAAACTGAATACTAGACACACCTATGCTTTCTTTTTTAAAAATTTTACTGAGATATAATTTATATACCATAAAATTCACCTATTAGAAGTACAGCTGAATCATTTTTAATAGATTGACAGTGCCAAGACATGCTTCTTATTAACTTCCTTCATTAGTTCTGAGAGCTTGAGCTCCAGTCTCCCACCAGTCTTCCCTCTCCCCCACCTCCTGTGTGTCTAACACTCGAATTCAGGTTTTTTTTTAAATTTAATTTTATTTTTTCCGTGTTCCAAGATTCATTGTTTATGCACCACACCCAGTGCTCCATGCAATATGTGCCCTCCTTAATACCCACCACCAGGCTCGCCCAACCCCCCCAGCCCCCTCCCCTCCAAATCCCTCAGTTTCTTTTTTTGTAGCTCGTTGGTGCTCTTACCTGCAGCCAATCCCTTTAAATCCCATCTCTCAACCCCCACAGCATATCAGAGCGACTTTACAAATAAAGACAGATCTCTTCCAGATAGACATTCAGATGTCAGAATTTAAAAATAAAATGAATAAATAAATAAAGACTTTATAGCATTAGTCCAATGTCTACCTCCTCTATAGAAGCCGTGTGATGAATTCTATCGGGTCACCTCTGGAAAGGCCTTGGATCTTTCTTCGTATATTATCAACCTACCTGAAAGCAGCAAGAGGTACTTTTCACTGCCTGCTCCCCCTTGATCCATCATCCCCTCTACCTAGCTATGTTCCTCAGATCAACTTTCAGTAAGACCCAGAAAGAGAGACGGATTCAGACTCCCTCCTGTCATCAGCCTGGCCTCCACCCCAAAAAGCCAGGAAAATGCTATCTGTCAGGCAGTCACTGGCAGCTAACTCACCAGAGCAAGGGAGCACAGTACTTCTGGTGGAACGTCTAGTTCCCAACAACCATGGCCCTGACTATCTCCACCAAAGGAGAGGAGGAGAGAAAGAAACTAGAGGAGAAACAGGACTGGTTTTCAGAGTGGGTTTTGGATTGGCCATGTCAGATGCGGTTTGGGATAGTGGGTAGGCTCCTGGCCCTTACAGAGCCCCAGCGGCTGCAGAGAGCACACAAAGGCCTGGCTCCCCATTCTTGGGTGTTTCCACTGGAGAGGAGTCAATAGTTCAATGAGAAGATGTGATTTTGAGTTTATTGTTCAGGGCACCCATAAAATTCTTTCCAGAAAGGCAGCTTTACCCATACTTTAGCCTTTGGGTAATTATTGCAATGAAACAAAACTGTGAACATTTGCATTTGGCTATATGCTCCCTCTCCTGTCTACTTTGCAATCCCTACCCATGAGCCACAGGCCACGCAAAGACAAGTCTTCTTCATTCTATCTTGAAGCATTTGGTTTAGGGCGTTTCAACTTTCTGTTGTGTTTCATCACCAATCCTCATGCTTTAGATCTTGAGTACATCTTCCTTCAACACTTAGATCAAATGGCTGGGTGCTGTCCTCATGCGGTAAGCCAACTTTGAGAGGGAGCAGAGGCTGGTGGGTGGGACCTCCTGGCAAATCTGCATTACACATCGCAGCTTTGTGCCTCAGTGAATGATGATGAGGTGAGTAACTGAAACGCTATTTGGGAACCCAAATCAACCATGACTGGGCTTTGGAAATGTGTCTGTGCCTCCTCTCCCTACAGTATCACCATATTTGCATGGCCCTCTGGTAGCCGAGGCTACTGATCATCTCTGGACCACATTTCCGTCCCTGCAGCGAAGTGGTTAATTTGCAAATGAGCTTTTACACTGCAAATTGGTAATGAGACCATTGCTATCTGGGGTAAAGGGCTTTTCTTTCTGAAAAATTTAATGTGTCCAGAACTGATGCTTTTGTAAAATTACAATGAAATTGATGACAAGGAAACAAATTGTGCATCTGGACTTCACGCTGTAAAACCTCTTAAGCACTTGACCCCTGATTTCTGTCCTCCTCTCAGTACAGACTGTCCAACAGGATGTGAGAGGAAGAAAGGAAAGGGGCATGTTCTCCCTTAATCCTCCACATGCCCCTGTTAGTTGGCTACTGTGCAGCTAGGCCATGAACTACCTGGGACCAAACGGACATGACCAACTTGCTAGGGAGATGGAGACACAAGACAGGAGTGTGAGCCTCATTGCTATCACTAAGCAAAATGCCCTATCAGTTTGAACTTGTACACTTCTGTCTGGCCCAGGAGATTTGTCACAATCGACAAACCTATGTCCTTATCAACATACGGACTCAGAGCCAGACTGGTCATTCGATCAGCTCTACACATATGGATGTCTGAGTACATAAACAATTACTAAAAATATATCAAAATTCGGGGTCACCTGGCTGGCTCAATCAGCAGAGTGCAACTCTTGATCTTGGGGTTGTGAGTTCAAGTCCCATATTGGATATAGATATTACTTAAAAATAAAAATTTAAATTTTATATATATATATATAAAAGTCCAACTTGACTCTAATGTTTACATATTCAGATAACACACTTTCAAAATTCTAATTGGTTGAGCAAAGACAGAGTCAGAAATTTACCACCTTCCTCTCCATGTGGGGACAAACTAATGTCACCCTTGTGCTCTGCCAGCCATTGCACAAAGATATACCCTAGTCATAAAAAACAATATACAGTTGGGTGCCTGGATGGCTTAGCTGGTTAAGCATCTGCCTTCAGTTCAGGTCATGATCTCAGGGTCCTGGGATCAAGTCCTGCATTGGGATCCCTGCTCAGCAGGAAATCTGCTTCTCCCTCTCCCTCTGCTCCTTCCCCTGCTTATGCTCTCTCTCTTTTTTGCACTCTCTCAAATAAATAAATAAAATCTTTTAAAAAATAATATATGATTATATGTATGCTAAAAAATAATGTTTAGTAGTGAAATAGCATGAAAGAACATATGATTTTTTTTCAGGGGTTTTGAAGGAGTTCGATAATTTATTTTCTTTTAAATGTTGAAGCAAGTTCACAGAAAACAGCCCCTTTGTCAATGTTCCAACCATCTGCACGCTGACCATCGAGAGGATTAAAAAAGGTGCTAGATTAGGGATGCATAAACAAGAAAGTATATTTAAAAGCACTTTACCTACATTCCAGTATGGTGAGCTATTACGGGAAACTGATTTTAAGAAGACCTTTAATTTGATAATTTAATAATCTTATAAATTTGGAACTGATTGCTTTTTACCCCAGTGTGTGCATGTGTGTGCGCGTGTGTGTGTGTGCGCACACACATGTGTGTGCGCGTGTGTGTGTGTATTTAATGACATCTCATTTGCTTTGAACCTAGAGTAAATCCAAGATGTAGCTGCTGGAAGTGGGGTCCATGGCAGGCGTGGGTGGGTAATTATTTGTAATCAGTCTGTGCTAACAGAGGCATGGAGTTTAGGAGTCAAGTGCTTAAAGGCATTTATAGTAACAGGAGATCGCCGTGAGACCTAAAAGCATGATGCACTTTCTGACCATTTTTAGTGCAAATCACAGAAGCATCAGCTCTAAACAGATTTGAAATCTCTAGAAAAACAACCTTTCCCCCCAGATGGCAGGGGTTCTACTTACCAATTTGTGGGTATAAAGACTCAATTTGCAAACTAGTCCTCAGCTTCAAGAGTACCTTCGCTCCTGCACAGCCCACCTGCAAGCTTCCCAAGAACAGAGGCACACTGCGTAAGTTAGCATCCCCCAGAAAAACTAAACAAAAACTTAGCATTCACATATTTTGCCACTTGACAAAACAGTACAACTTCTCTGTGGGCAAATGTGCAAAGCCAGTTTGATAATAACAAGAATTATGAAGTAATTTATCATATAAGCTAAAGAGAGTGTGTGTGTGTGTGTGTGTGTGTGTGTGTGTGTGTGTACCTCCACCATGGAAATAATCAGGGCCACCAACTTCTCCACTTTTTTTTTTTTTTCAATCCTAAATCCAGTTGTTACAATCCGCTCCAGGTGTCAGTAGCCACACCTTTGGAAAGAGTCTTTTGTTCATACCCAAAGGCATTTTGACTTATTTCTTTGGAAAGAAAAGAAAGAAAGGATTAAAGGAAGGAAGGAAGGAAGGAAGGAAGGAAGGAAGGAAGGAAGGAAGGAAAGAAGGAAGGAAGGAAGGAAGGAAGGAGAAAGAAAGAAACAGGGAAAGAAAGGAAGGAAGGAAGGAAGGAAGGAAGGAAGAAAAAGAAGTGAAAGCATATACTTCTTTAAGCTAGAAAGCTTTATTTTGCCCCTGGAGAAATGTAGCCTGGTCAAATGTCTGAATGAATTGTTATTATTATTTTATTGAGCAATAAACTAAAGTGTGACTGAGTCGCCAGTGACTTGGAGATATTGTTAAGCCTGGAATCACATGGTTGAATGACTGGCTGGCCAGAACCTGGGTGATTCAAATGATCCAGAAGCAAATGAGCCAACAGTGAGAATGCCTCACACCAACACGAACCCAATTAATGTCAACAAAATCCTGTAAAATTTATCGGTTGCCTGGCTTCTGAAAATGGTGGAATGAACCCCTTTCCTGTGCCTGCAGGGCCAATTCATTAGATGGAAAACAGCATCTTGTTAACCATGGAGTTCAGCTACATAAACAAGGGGTCAGTACTATGGTCCTCGAGACACCGACAGAGGGTCAGCCTAGGAGGGAGCACAGAGAGGGAGATCCTGGCCTTCCTTTACAACACCAATTAGTTGTCACACGGTACACACATCCTGAATCATGCAGGATGGAAGCAAGCAATGTCATTCAGTTCATAAAATAATGATTATGCAGAGAATAGGGAAGGAGGAGGGAGAGTGAAGCAGGGCGGGACGGACTGAGATTTCGCCTACATGTTCACCAAAGATTCCCACAGTCTTATATTTTGTTTCAGTTTTTCAAGTAAGAAGGATTCATTTGTGCTGATACCACTCCAGCCCTATTCACATCACATGCCCCTATGCCCACAGGTGGCAAATCTGTGAACAAAACAGAACTCGCGGCCCACAAAGTCATCAAACCCACAATTTTACCTCTTCTTCTATGTGCCACACCAACTGGAGGAACACCGCTAACCTCATCTAACTCCAGCGCCCTTGTATGACCCATCATTGTGCTACTTGGCAAAGGGATGGGACCACTTCTGAGATAACTCATGCCGTAAAGCTCAACAACACTCTCCTTATTCAAAGTAGAGACTGGTGGACATTGAAAGCACCATGTCACAGAGGGCTTTTGTGTGAACAGACTTACTCTCCTGGAGTAACACAAGTATAGCCTGGGGAGCTATATTTTTGGCTGGATAAGGCCAAAAAAAAAAAAAAAAAGTTGCCAAAGAACCAAAAAGCATGGATTATCAAAGACCCCATTCTCCCAGCCATGTCTGATTTTGAATTCAAACCTTTAACAACTCATAGAAGGATTTCACAGTGTTCTATCAAAAATCGACCGAAATAAATCTGAAATGAAGCAAAATATTGAGGTGAAATATTTGAGAAAAGTATTTGAGGAAAAGCGTCTCATATTTTTTTTTCCCCATTACAAAGAAAATGCTGTTTGTTGGGAAGCTACTAACACTCAGTGTAGCACACTATGGCAGTGGGTTATTAAGCAATTTTTACTCATTCATAAGTCAAAGTATTGATCAAGTTTGGTGGGGTAGTATTTGTCCATATTCTTGCTTGTTTTCTGTTTCTGTTTATTTAGTAGTGACTGGTGCATGAAGAACATTTAGGAGGGTACGGAAACAGAATTGGAGAAGGGAATGGCCCAACAGCCCGTCTGAGGAAGGGCAGGTAAGTGGAATCTCCAGGAGACTGTGTTTGAGCGGCCATAACGTTCAATGGCTCTTAATTTCTGTCTTTTTACTTAGCCCATGGAGAAACCAAACTTCACAAATGAGTTGCGGATCGTGAACTTTGAAACAAAGCAAAACAAACAAATCACCAAAACAGATTCTGTCCACCATTACTTTGCCCTGACAAGGGGCTTCTGGAATACAGAACAGGGACCTTGAGGGGCAGGGAATGAAGGCAGAAATGGGGCTGGAAACATCAATAGAACTAGGAAAGAGGGCCAGGGAGAAAAGAAGGACAGAGAATAACACAAATTCTCCTAGAAGAAGTTTGGGTGTAGAACAAAGGGACTTGGGGATAGCTGTGTCTTAAACTGCCTGGAGCCCTCCCCATATTTTCCTAGACCTCCGGGGCCTTGGTTCTGCAGCACTTTTCCTTGTTGATTTAGATGTTATCTCCTCCACCCCCAATGTAGATTTCCGCTGCTGATTTTCCTCCAGACTATTTGCTCATTCTTGCTCTGGGCACCCAATCCATAATTATTGTCAGCTGAGACAAAACTAGTGGTTTCACTACATACCAATTTATGCAGTCTCCACAACATCGATCCCAGCAGAAATGTAGATCAGCTTTCCCAGGGAGAGTCTCCCTCCTGAAGAAATGACTCTGGGCCGGTGACCGCCATCTGGAGGAATCCTGAAGAGCTCACCTGGTGCGCAGGCTGGAGTGGAGAGGATCAAAGGGGCTCACAGTACATTTGACACATCATAGGCAGGGGTCCATAACCTGCTGCTTGTAGCACTAAGATACCGATGTCTTGATTCCTCTTCTCTTCTTCTTGCCCACTAGAATTCACTTGGTTCCTAGGAAATGGAGGAGAGAGACCTGAGATCAGATTCCCTTATTACCCAGCTGTGCAAAAGGCAAGGTACATTTCAGTCCTAAATGAGGATCTTCCCTCAGAATCCCCAGCAGCCAATGGACAGGGATGTGTGGGGTAAACTGGAGGACGGGGAACAAGGGTGGAGGGTTGCATAACCCTATCCAAAACGCAGAGACACTAAAGGGGTCAGAACTCAGCTAAATAAGTAAGACTTCTCTTCCACAATTTGCTTCTCCGTGGATCAGCCTTGGCAATTGTCCCCAAGACAAGAGGGTGCCTCATTGGGGCCACTCTGCAAATTCATGAGGCAAGAAGGCACACGAGCTGGGCATATATGCATGATTATTACAGGAAGAGAGAAACATTGGAACTACTTAGCATTTGCGCTGGAAGGGGCTATTGCTGAGATGCTAGTGGGGAAGAGACAAATGGGGTGGGGGAAATTTTCCAATCTTAATAAAATCTGTTTGCCTTTTCCAGTAAGTAAAGGATTGAGTGATGACATGCCTGACCCTTTAATATCATCAACTGGAATGAGAGAGATCTGAAAGAAAATATTTAGAAAAAAAAAGAGTCCATATTATGCCTTGCCAGTGTTACGCCTTAATATATTCTCTCATTAGCAATAAGCCAATTCCATATAAACAATGTTTTCTCAGCAAGCAATAGCAAGTTAATAAGGTACCCTTAACACTGGTTGAAGTTCCCAGGCTTCAATAAATCCTTAAGGAGATATCATGGCTTTCCGGGCATTGGATGCATGTTGCAATGGGGAATAAATGAGTCTATGCAATGCAGCAAAGAACACCTTCCCTCAACAAGTTCTACTTTTTCTTTCCACTGTCCAGAATCGAGGAAGACATGAGGAAGGCAATTATTCAGGCTTTACTTGGGAAGGGGAAAGATCGTGCAGGGTAGGACCAGAATGTACACATCAGAAAAAAACACCAAAAAGGTTAGTTTATTTTTTCTTTCTAAAAGACTTTTTTTTTTTTAATTCAGGAAGATGCTCTAAGTTTTTATTGCAAACATATGTGACCTTTGAGGCAGGCAGATAAGCCATCTGAGTTGAAAAAACATGTCATTAATAACTGACCTTAATTATCGAAGTACATCTTCAAGACCTGCCACCTTATTAAATCCCACATTAGACACAATTGCTTATCTTTACCGTCACACTTCTCCATAGGCTACAGTAACCGTTACTTAAGACGGAATCTTATTTGCCTTTGCCCAAAGCTTATTAGAACCAAACTGAACATTTCTCTTCCATTATCTTAGTTTTGGCGCTTCCATGGGAAAACATGGCTAGGATTTGCAAAATGGCACGAAGAAAACCCAATTGTTTCCCTGGGTTTATTAACTTGATATGTTTGCCGGCAAGTCTGTACTTCCACATGTATCGATAAAGTTTATTGTTTCCTTCACTTAGATTCCTTGACACTGTCAGTGTGCAACTTAATGACTGAAGGTCAGTAGTTTGGAATCAGACAAATGACGACTTTGGAAATTCTTTGTAGTAGCATATATGCTTCAAAAGCCAACATCTAAAAATATGTACTCCTTTGAGAAATGTAATAATTTAGCTTCAATTATAAATTTAAACACAGGTAAACTCCTTAAATCATTATTCAAATTGGCACACTGTAAACAGTGTGGACCTTTTGAGAATATTTTTAAAACAAGTAGAGTATAGAAATGTTTGCTATTGATCAAAAATAGATATAGAGAACCTATGATAGGTGCTTGCATCTATCTCACCTTTCTTCTTCTTTACCTTATGACACAAAAATGTTTTGCAAAATAGGGCTTTTATTCCCAAGCCTCCCATATGAGGCATTAAGATCAAAATGACAATCTTATTAGCTTTAACTTTAATTGATTTTATACAATCAATGTTTTAAGTCGGCAAGTAAATTCACCTCCCAACATATTTCAAATATTAAAAGATTATTTTGATGCCTAATAAAAATAAAATAGCTGTATTCCTTTAATATACTTTTTAAGGATTACCTTCCCTGTCTTCCATTGTATGTTATACACACTTGCCAGTATTCTTGACAATTTTAGTTTCAAAACCCTACTATTAACATATATATTCCTATATCTGAAGAGAACAGAAACATATTTTCAGAGCTGAAAGTTCACATCAGAAAATTCCACACACTTCCATGTGTCACAATATCAGGATTGATCATCACTGATGTAAGGGCCAAATTATTTGGACCCTAATTAGGATTTCTCATTTTTCTTTCAGAAAACTTTCTATCTTCTGATGTTTTTAATAGGAAAATCATATTTATACAATTATAGTTCTAATAATTAAGTAAATTTAAATCTAGAGGGGTAGCTTAGTTCAAATTTATTATTTTGAGCCCAAGAAAATGGAGTTCCAATATATATAATTCATTAGGTGACAAACAAAATGTGATATTGAATTATAAGATATTCAGTTAATTCACTGACACTAGTTCTTGAGTAACAACAAAAAAAACCCATAACACTGTAACGGGGTTCCATGTTATATTGTTATACCGTTATTTGTAAATCCAGAAAAGCAAGCACCACTGAGTAGAATTTTAGAAGAAAGACACATTAAATTTTAGATTCTACTCTAAGATGCCGGGGCTCTGACTAGATCAAAACTCATTTTGATAACCTGAAACAAGAGTGCAGAACATCATTTTTTTTATTACAAATACATTTCATTGACATTTAAGTTATTATCAGCCAGCAAACAGGACAAAGTTAGATACTCAACCATTCCAAAGAGAACATTCATGTATTCTCAATGGGAGAATGTGCCAAGACCCGGCATCTGAATGACTTTGATTTGTGTTCCCTTCTTATCTTAATAATTTTCACTTTAACCTTTTCTAAATGGAACACGGAACTGAATTTGATTTTTTTCATTTATTTATGTGGGCATTTTAAACGTTTTATCCTAATACTAAGATGGCATGGGTACTGAAAAAGCAAATACTGCCGTGGGCTGCGTGACCAGTAATGGCGGCCCATTACTGGTCTGGGATAAATGTGGACTACCAGATTATCATTTCCACTCATATTCTAGTAGGAATGCACCTGGGGTGCATTAAGGGACAAGTTGCCAGAACTTGGGGGCCTGCAGTCAGGATGGACTAGCTCTGTGAATCCCAGGGAGCAGATAACCTGGTTGTAATGAACTTTGTTTTGGAATTCTCACACTGGATACTTTATAGCTGCTTTCTCCAGTTTTTGGTAGTATTATTTCCATCTGAATTGTTTGTGCTTTCTTACTTTTCAAGCATGTGTAACTATGTTTACCGTACCCTCCTCCCAAATGGATACACTACGCCACAGGGTCTACTCACAAGCTCTACATGATGAAAACTTTGGGGCACCATTTACTAATGGGAAGAAGTACTTTCTGCTCATTTGCCTCTTAGCATTTATGCTTCCTTCTGATCTACACATCAAGCAAAAACAGATGGGATATCCCAAGCCCCAGGACTGGGTCATGAGTTCCTTTATTTATTTTAAATATTTGCTTCATTTTTGCTTCATTTGTTTAAATACCCAATAAACCATTAACAATTCCTTTGTGCTCCTTAGGTGTTTAAACCAAAAAGAAAGGAAAAAACGTGTGATCACGTTGTAAAGTCTATATGGTAACGAGGAACCTGCTCTTTCAAATTTGTCACCGAGGTGGGTTGCGCAGAAAGACTTTGATCATCTATCCTCACGGTAAGTTCCTTCCCTGTTCATAAAATTCACCAAACTTTCCTCGTATCAGTAGGATGAGGTTCAAATTCTAACCCAAAAACTCATGTGTTTTTACCTCAATAATTTTATCTTGACTGTGAATCATAGGATGTGAATGTCTTCCAGCCCCTACTCTGTCCTAAACCAAACCAAAAAAGGGAAAGACAGGGAAAGGGAAAAAAAAAAAAAAAAAAAAAAAAAACCTTTCTTTGCCTTCTCCTGACGAAAAGGAATTCATGAAGTTCATCATCCACAAGGGGCTGAGTCAGCTGGGAACAGCAACAGGAGGCACCTTTACATCCAGAAGAATAACCTTTGGGTGTGCTCCCCTTAACGGTTCCCCGGGCCCAGGTGGAAATTCTCCAACATCCTCTATGTGAAGTTCAACGTTGGCAAAGTTGAATGTAACAAGTCATGTTTATGATGTCAGTAGATTCTTTTTAAGGCTGAACTAAATTAATAGCATCATGCATGATTTACAATAGAACCTTAATGAAACGCTCAGAACTGTTTAAAGAGCTGCAGCAGGTTTTTAAGGAAATTGGTTGTCTGTATTTACTCTTTGAATTAAGTGTTAAAGGAAAACAGAATAATAATATAGAAAACCCGGGTTTCCTGTAACAACAATAATTATGATAACTAACATCTGTATATGGCTTTACAGTTTGCAAAGTACTTTCTCATACATTACCTCATTTAGCAGAGTGGGAATGTTTAATGATCAGTCTTAAACTACATTTCATTAATAGTATATATACATATATACTATTAATAAGTACATTTAAGAAAACTATCTTTAAAAGCACTCTGCACTAAGCCAGAACAAAGGGCTGATAGAGAGATGCTGAAACCCAATATCAACCCCATAAATCAAATAAACATCAAATGAAATCTGTCAAACACTTCATAATGTTATGTGCGTGTCATCAAACTCAAGGAGAATCCTGCTGTGTCACCTCAGAATGACAAAGAGATCTAAGGTGTGAAAGCATGCTGTTAGAAGTTTCATTAAAGTCTTATTTACTAGTTCAGAACGAATTTACATTGATCTCTTAAACTATTGCTAACCACAAATGCATTAAACCTAAACAGTCTTCATTTACTGAGAAATAAATGTGTCAGCAGAACCATGACTTTTGTCCAATGTTGTTCCGGCGTTTAATTCACAAAGGCTCAGTGTTAAGCTTTTTATTGCTTGTTGTGCTAAAGCATGTTCGCTTAATTGCAAATATATTTCCTTCCTGCATCATTATCAAAATTGTTATCTTGAGGAAATATTGTTTTTAAATAATCTGCTGCAAAACCAGAGCAGTACGTGGGCTTATTCAGAATAATTGTTTCCTGCTACAGATGAGTTAGCAATTAAGTGGTAACATGGCTTAAACAGTTTAAAACGAGGTGAGGATGAAAAGGAATTGGACTGTGCTGATCTGAGTTATAGGAAGCTTTGGGACTTTTTGTGGAGTCAACATGCACTCACGGCTGATTTAATCAATACCTCACTACTGTTTACATCTTAAAAGAACTTTGTTAATGGTTTCAGGACCTACCTAATCTAATAAATAAATAATTGCAATGTATTTCATAATTTTGTGAGAGATATATTATGTAAAAAGTGACTTCAGTTTTCCATCTTTGAAATGGAGACAAATGTCCCGTGTTTGACCTTGACCTTGACCTCTCCCTATAATAACTTGGGGGAAAGGACTTGCATTCAGGTTTTAAATTAAAGGTTGCTAGTAACACTATTATGGGCACAACCATAACTAAAACAAACAAAAAGAGACATTACATTGAAGTAAGGGAAAAAAGACATTATGTGACTCCAGATATTTCAGGATTTTCATGTAATTTTTAATTGCTCTTCAGTAGCTAAATACAACAGGCATGGTGTTTCATCTTCACCGGGTGAAAATTTATTGACAACTTTCCCAATTCTTCATTAGTTAGACCCACATTAAAGAGGTTGCCTCATTTTACTCATGAAATGGGACTTATAAAAAAATTATGGTCACCAGGACATGAATCCTTCAGTTCAATACTATATAAATCAAGGGGAAAAAGCAATTGTTTATTGAGGAGAAGATTATGGAAAATACTTTTGGAAATGTTCATTATTTCTGGGATAAATTATATTTCTATGAAAAGGAGGACACAATTTCTAGAAATTAAACCACTCTAAGCCAAGTTTCCAATGGGAAGCAATCAAGATAACTCACATTTGCAGGGGGGAAAGAATGCCAGCAACTGATTGGTGATTGCTTCATTTCAAAAGATGTGGGAAACCTTCCATGTACCTGTTAAGACAGGAATTCTATCCCAGTTCATTTCAGAGAGAAACAATAAGAAAATGAATGGCAGAGCGGGACCAGAGCTGGGTGGACCGCTGAAGCAGGCCAATGAGAAATTAGCTATGACCTGCACAGCCAGGACTGGGGAGTGACACCACCAATGCTGAGTGATAAGAGCCTGACAGACACACTCACAGCCTACCTGGATTCAGCCTGTCCTCTGCCTGCCATGGGGTTGCAAGGGCCCCGGCAAGGGACAGCCTTTCTGAAGGTAGAGATGGTACCCACCCCAAAATGCAGTAAGCCATCTACAACCCAGACTCCAAGCAGCCTAGAAGGCAACAGACTAGTCTGGGGGAATTTTCTGGGTTTGTCCGGTGAAGCTAACAGACCCAAGGGCTCCAGCAATGAGACGAAATGGGTAGCAGCTATTAAGTACACAGAAAATGGATCATATGGGGAAGACAGTTCCCTCTTCGAAAGTCAGCTGAGCCTCTGAGACCTGGCTTCCGAAGAACAAAGGTGTTACTTTGAGGCAATATGGACATCCTCCCAAGTCTTGGCCTGCAAGACTCTTTCAACATGCTCTCCTCTGGCCGTAACCTTCCCTCTGTTGTCACCCTCCTCCTCTCGCTGGTCTCACATAGTTATAAATATTGCAGTTCCGGAGCACTTGTGTGCCTTACCACCGGCTTCTGAGCCCCTCTCCCTCTGCTTGCTCACCTCCACACACCTCCCACCACTTGCTGTTTGACCAAACACTACCTGTGGTTTTCTCGTAGTTTCCACCATCCATTTAGGTACTCCAAAGTGTTGGATTATTGTCTTAAATGCCTCCTTGAAATCAAGACCAAATTCCTTTCTGAGGTCAAAGCTCAGCTTTCTCTTTGCCCACGGTGACCCGCTATTCAGCAATCTCCTGTCCTCCATAAAAGCATACCGCATGCGCTAAAGTGGAGGGCGCAGTAATAACCCTTCCTGCTTCTGAGCTGCAGAAATGCTTAGCTAGGCTTTACCTTCCCCTCTTCCAGTATTACCTTAGTCTTCACGAGATGCTATGTATATACACTACTTAAGGGGTCCTCCTCTGAAAATCCAAACATCAGTGTCACTAGCTACCTGACTGTCCTTTAAGAAAAAAATATGTTCCACAAAAATCTAGGGCCACCTGGAGATCACAGCTAACGACAAGCATCTGAGTACTTCCAAAGCCTGATTAGAGAACCTGAAGCACACTATGCAGTCTTTTCATGAACAACAACATGGACTTAGAGTCAAGCTCTGGGAACTGGCGTATCCATCTGGCAAATGCTTTTTGTTTAGCTCACACAGGCTGGTTTGCTTTTTAAGTGGATTTGGTTGCCAATACATAGAAATCTGATGTCCTTACAGCAGGGACCACATTCCTACATAGTGACGAGACGGTTACTATATACCCTTCAGATACAACATGCGTTTTCCAGGATTTCGGGAGCCCAGCTCATGTCTCTCAAATACATAACCTGTGCAACCTCCCAAGGGTTTGAGTGGTCCACTCCCAATCAATAAACTTTTTTCAAATCAAGAAAGTTTTGACGAATAAAAAAAAAATCAATACATGTCTACTCATAGTGTTTAATATTTAAATTTTCAGTGTACTTTTGTGTACCTCCTCCTTATATCCTCATCAACCACACTCCCATTCAATGACTATGCCCATTTCGTCTTTCTAATGATGGGAAGGGGTGGGTCAGTCCCTTTGCATAACTGGCATCAGAAAGAAGCCATGAGTACCCATCAAGGGCATTCCATGTTTACCTCACACTTATGAATGTGTCAAGGGCCATAACCTCTGGACTAAGCCAACTGTTGATCTATGAACAGTGTCCTCATCCTGAAGATTATGAAGTATGGGGTATCAAAAAAAAAAAACCCATCAGCAGCATCACTTTCAAATATTTACAAGTTTCTAATATATGTGTGTGTCTTGTGTATTGGTCAATTTATCTAATGGATGGGAGCTCTGTTTTTAAGAGTTCAGGATACTTCAATGCATGGGCTTTGTATTCAGATCCACAAAATATATATTCACATCTAGAATATACATACACATACTTTTTCCAGATGTAACCTTATCCATCTCTTCAGAGATTAGTACTCTGAGATACTTCAGAGATCAGTACTCACAGTCTCAAGAATACTCAAACAATAGGGTAGAGCAGATTCTTCTGGAATGAAACTAAAAGAAAATTAATAATAGCAATTACAACTAGATGATACATTAGAATAGCCTTGTTTGGGGGGGGTCTTATATAAAGAATAAGTCATTCCTAAACACATATAAACAGTATTATGCATTCAATCATCCTAATCTTCAACCCATTGTTCCACTTTTTTCTTTCAGTGTTTTATTTCCGTATGATGCCCTTTGACCCCATCAGCAGGATTCACTGGGAAGACATGTTCTTTGATAAAACAAAGTCAATAATATCGTCATTTTCAACTGTGCTATCATTTTCACAGGTCCAAGTTGAAACGAAATCAATTAGGAGAACAAATAGCACTGTTTTATCACTAATGAATGGATTTAGCATTGTTTTCCACATTCCCACCACTTAAAATGGAAGAAATAGAGCAAATGTGGTACAGAGAAAGCTCAAATAGTCCATGCTAATGGTGGAAATACTTAAGTATCGTCCGTATACAGCTAATATAAACCAAAGTGGTTTATTACCACTGTTCTGTGATTTATGACTCACATTATGACTTTATTTTGAAATGGTTGCATAAAATATTAATGTGTGGTGAAAGAACACACAGCAAGAAGCAGGGATCCTGTTTTATCAGATGTAAGGCTGCTCCGTGATTTATTCCTCTTAATACGCTGAACGCGAGTCTCAGTATCTATTTGCTCTCTCATTATAAGCAGCCCTTCCTAGTCAAGCTTTTCAAGGTGAGGCAGCCTTACTTTTGTTCCCAGATTATAGGTTGCGTACCGTTAATTTTTAAAGGGATGGAGTAGTTTATAACAAATGTGAATAATTTATAGCAAATGTTCTCAGCATTGATTAGTGTTCTTTTGAAATAGAATGTCTTCTTGATATGCATCATTCCCTTAATGCCTTATGAAAAGTCAGAAGACCTGTTACTGCACTGCTTAATGGACAAATCAACTTTAATTTTAGTCATATATAATATGAAAAATAAGTACCTATGTTTTTCCCTGCTTGGAATTTGCCAGGCATTAACACGAAACATTAGCTCAAAGCAATCTAATGAGAAGTTAACAATAGGACCGAATTGCTCTCCCTTGGAATTTGCATTTGATCTGGTTTCTGCAAACTTTGGAGTTGATGATGTCTGTAGTCTTTCCCTACACCACATGTTAGGGGGCTCCAAATCCCCTAACTTCACAAAGTTCCAAATACACAATTTTACTGAATAAAAAAATTGATGTAGACGGAGTACCTTATTTCATTGCAGTTTGATCAATGTAGCTGATTCATGAAAAACTGAGTATCTTTTTGAATCTCCATGAAAGTTAATATGGCCTAATTTCTATTGAATGAAATTCACCACCCATGATTTTGTCCTGCAGTTATATTACATATTTTAAAATCTCAATTGATACAAAGAAAACATAAACAAGAAGAGTCAACACCATGCTTTCTACATTTATGATATACACTGTCCATATATTCTCACTTTATTCTCTCAATAACATGTAAAATATTCTGATGCCTATTATACAAAGAGGAAACTGAGGCACAAGATCAGTAAGTCATTTGCCCTAGAGTGACAACACCAGCAGCAGAACTGGAATTGGGAATTTCAATGGTTTGGCTTCAAAATCCATGTTCTTACTATTATACTCTTTTATTGTCCTTTGCTCAGGAACACTGGATACAAAGATTTTTCTATAAAAAAAAAAACAAAACAAAACAGAAAATAATGAGGTCCAATGATTTGGGGCTTTGAGAGAATAAAATCTAACTTTATGAAGGACCAACATTAAGAATTAAATTCAAATGTTGAGACGTGAAAGAGGAAGAGGACTGACTTTGCATTTGAGATTCCTTAATGTATCTTGGAATATCTAGCATTATTCAAATAGTGGGGGGGGCATCTTTGACATTCTCCAGGGTCAGTATAATGTACAACGAAGAGGCCCCGGTGGGGAGAACTGGGATATGAATCCACACTGCACCGATTCACACCCGGGCAATCCAGAGATTTTCTTTTTTTTTTAAGATTTTATTTATTTATTTGACAGACAGAGATCACAAGTAGGCAGAGAGGCAGGCAGAGAGAGAGAGAGAGAGGGAAGCAGGTTCCCTGAGGAGCAGGGAGCCCGATGCGGAACTCAATCCCAAGACCCTGAGATCCTGACCTGAGCTGAAGGCAGCGGCTTACTCCACTGAGCTACCCAGGTGCCCCAAATCCTGAGATTATTACAGAACCTCTCTGAGCCAAGATTTCCATCCCTAAACTGAGATTGTAATACCCAGTAGTACAGCAGTCATTAGGATTAGAAATAATGACAAGTTTCTAGGATACAGTAGGCACTCCATATGATAGATATATAGTATCCATGATCAGTGTCTGTTCTATCAATTGTTATTCTCTGAATAGCCCATCCTGAGTACGAGTCACTGCAGGAGTGCAGAGAATTCTGTCCTTCAATCATCTTAAACCTTAAGATCTTTAGCTAATCACCCCTCCCCTTGCTCTTGCCATTCAAAATTACATTGGAACTCACCAAGTTAAAGTCACACGAATGCTTCATTTCCAACAGCCACTGAAAAAATCAGGAAAAGACACTGAGATTGCAGAGGGAGTGTTAGATGTTCCCTGAAGACACATCTCCAATCATGGGAAAATCCTTTCAGGAGTGACAACTGGCTCTCGCCTGTGTGGGTCCACTGGTGGATACGTGACTGCTGGCATTCCTTGTCTGCTAAGGACCGGTCGTCTCCTCTCAAAATAAGGGCTTGAGATAATGAATCAAACTAAAAGCAAAGAAGAGAGAACATCAGCATCCTTGTGATTTGGAGAAAGAAGGTGGAAACAGAGAGAGAAGAAATGGAAAGAGGAAAGGGAGGGTGAAAAAGTTTCTTCCAGAGAGAAAGGAAATCAATAGCAGGCATTTCTGCAGGAGCAGCAGTGATGGAAGTAGAGCGGACATCGAGCCAGGGTCCCTCAGCCTTTTGTGCATCCACTCATACAAAGCTGTGTGAACAACAAAAGGTTCTGCCACAAACACTGAATTCCCTCAAAATACTAAAGGGCCATCTCATGGAAGCAGCCCATTGCTACAGCACACACACACCTTTTTTATTAATGAAATAACACATCACATTCCACACTCTGTTTGGATTTGGAATTTAGTTGCCACAAGACAAGGATGTGAGGTCTCATAACTGTTCCTCCTAATCCCGCCAGATGGGGATAGAAATATAAGCTTTCATGCACCTGAAGACATTATTCTCTAGGAAAGGATTTTTTTTTAACTTTTTTTGGAAAGATTTTATTTCTTTATCTGTCAGAGAGAGAGAGCACAAGCAGGGAGAGCACAGGCAGAGGGAGAAGCAGACTCCCCACTGACCAAGGGGCCCGATGAGGGACTCGATCCCAGGACCCCAGGATCATGACCTGAACTGAAGGCAAACGCCTAACCAATTAAGCCACCCATGCACCCTTCCAAGAAAGGATTTTTTAAAGTTGTCTCCATCTCTTAATATATGTGCATGCAGTGAGAAATGGCCTGTCTAGAGAAATCATCAAATGCTGCTTAGTTTTCTCTTTATGTTTGTCATCTTTTTTTTTTTTTGATCCTCCTGTCTCACAGAGATCCTGACCACTTCTTTGTTTTTTTTGTTTTGTTTTGTTTTGTTTTGTTTTGTTTTACTTCTGCTACTTCCTTTTTCCCATCTTTCTTTCTTGGTTTTAATTCTTCCCTGAGAGCACCTTAGAACCCAAGACCTATTACTGTGGTCTGTATCCCCTGCAGCCCTCCCCTCAATGACCCACTGGCCTGATTGGGAGTGAGTTAGTGCCATAGAAAGGTCTGTACAAGTAACTATTAATGTGTGTTCTATGATGGAAATTTCTAAAACCAAAAAGGTCTCTTTTGTATGGAACACTGCACCAAATTATAAAATCCTTCTAAACACAGTCATTCATGTATCATCGAAAATATTATTCCCCTAGAGATACTTCACAATTCTGGTTCAAGTGTTGTTGACCATTTGACCTTTAAGTACACAAAATTGTCATGAATCACCCCCACACATTAAAAGGCAGGAGTTGGCAAATGTACGCTCTCTACTTGGGCTTATCAAGAGTATTTTTAGGCTATCACTTTTTGGTTATTAAAAACTGAAACTGACTTTCATAGAAAGGAAAAGCTCCCCAGGGTACTTGGAATGTTATGCATTCCAGACTGGGAAAGGAGTTGTAAGTTCCAATTTCAACAAAAAACTTCCTTACCTAAATAGGAAGCTGGGGAGGGGGGAAGGAAGGAAGAAAGGAAGGAAGGGAGGAAAGAAAGAAGAGAGAAAAGAAATTTACTTTATAACTCAGGTCATTTTATTTTCCCAATAAGAAAAGAAGACATAAAACAAAACACAGTTTCTAAACCTCATATGAGGATAAAGAAAAGTCATCCTCACTTTCAAATTTCCTTAATATATTCCTTGGGACGTAACTGGGTCCTGTCTTCCCTCCTAACTTTCTTTATAGGAAATTTCCAAAGATTCCTCATTCTGTAAATAAAAAATACACCTCCATCTATTCAGTGGTTTATTTAAAAATACTTTTGGAAGACCTACTACATACCAGGCACTGTCAAACCCCATGGATTCAGCAATGAACATGAGATGATCCTTGATTTTGTGATGTTTACAAAGTAGTAGGGAGAAAGGAGAACATTCTTTAAATTACTTTCAGTATATTTAATTTTTATGCGTTCTTGTATATGTGATACACTTCATTCTTTTAAATGAAAACATAAATTAATTGAATTTGAATTTAAAAATGAAAAAAATAAAAGAAGAAAATAATTATGCTCCCAAGTAAATGAAGAGATTTTTAAAGAATTGCAATAGTGAGAATTTGTGAAAACAGAAGTTCAAAAGGTTACAGGAGCTGAACTGCATTATTAAGTCATCCAAATAAGCTAAGAAGAGGACAGTGGTGTATGTACCTACTTCTCCCAGGTGACCCATGGGCATTTTACCAATGGTCTTTTCAAACCAGCAGCTCTCATGTTTTGTCCAACATAAGGAATGAATTATATGGTGGAAATCTCAGACTCAATAGATCAATGTCTCCTCCCATGGGGGTGATTTTGGAAAGGCAGAGTTTTCAGAGATGATGACCTTTTATAAATAACAAGATACTTTTTCCCCAAATATAATCCAATGCCTTAATCTACCTCCTGCTGAGACCACTATCTCCAGCACCAAAGCTTGAGTATTTGAAACAACCTAGAGCTCATTTCTAAAAATTGTCCCAGCACAGATGTAACAAAGAACTAACATATAAAATATCAGGAAGGCAAAAGAAACTTAAATGAACAAAATATTTGGCACTCAAGTTCCCAAAGTATGGGCATCAGATAGAGAAAAAAATCAAAACACTGTTAGTAAGCCACTCATCAGAGTTTCAAGGAGACAGAAAGATAAAATCATTTTCACTGGCATCTGACATCACTATTGGGGGAAAAGAAGAGTAAGGAAGTTCTGCTAATGGCTCTAAAAATGCCGTTACTTGGACAAAACTCAGAACAGAAAAAGTCCTGCTTATTTCAGAGAACAGAATTTTCAAACCAAAACCCAAGATCTGCATAGAACTCAGAAAAGGTCGGTGATGCTTAAGGAGCTCACTGTGGATGGCACCCTGTCAAATATATGTTGTTTCTTTCTTTTTCTCCCTCTAGCTATCCTGTGTCTTTGTAAATTCTTTGTAACACTCCCTTCCTTCTACTATTCAATTAGCTTTCAAATGAGTGAAGATTACCCATGCACCAAGATTGCCACTTTACCAAGTATCATCACAAGGGTTCCCAACCAGCTGCTTTAAAGTAATTGGCATCATAATGTGCAGAAAAATTACTTTTCTAATGGTTGCCTGGAAGATTTATATCCCTAAAATGTAATTAAAAAGTAGATTTAGAAATATGCTCAGCAACCAAAAAGATTAAATATTAATGTGGAGTGTAATTAATAAATTATACATCTCTTGATTACTAATGGCTTATTGACTGTAAAAGCATAACATTATGGAATATTAGGGCAAACAAAGGCTTTTGGGGAATATTGTTCAGCTTCAAGGACAAAGCTCCTGCTCTTGAATTTTCAGAAGAAATCCTGATTTTGCCGATAAGATAAAAATTTGTCTAATTCTTCCCATTATCATTCTTCATTCATTCTATGTGTTACAAAGTTTGCCATTCTTTATCAAATGAAATTTTGTAGTCTCCATAATCATTTTTTATTGCATTAAATAAATTTTAAAAAGTTAAATAAATAAATTGTTCATCATATAAGTTTCCCAATTGAAGTAAAGTTTCAAATTTGGAAGTATTTCTGACCTCTTCTATGAAAATAAAATGTTCATTGCCATTGCAAATGGCAGCAGTGAAGAGAAACATGTGAAAGGTGGTGGGTGTGCAATGGCAAATCCTTGCAGGGTACTTCAGACTTCAGGGTAGGATAAAATAATAAACAGAATAGTAGGCTTTTCAATGGTTTCAGTGAACACTTTTGAGCTCCAAGTATCTCCTGCTTTTAAATTTTTTCAAGATGGTCACCAGAATCTTAGAATGCAAGAGTTGTTAGGTTGTTCTGGAGGCTATCTGGTCTACCAACTTCACATTTTTTAAAATTTTTTATTTAAATTCAATTAGCAAACATATAGTACATCATTAGTTTCAGATCTAGTGTTCAATAATTTATCAGTTGCATATAACACACAGTGGTCATCACAGCACATTTTATATGTGAATTTGGAATTCTCCAAGGCAGTAACATGATTCACACAAGATTTCAAGGATAATCCATGGCAGAATGGTAAAAATAACTCAGATCTCCCCACAACACCTGTCTTTTTGTTTTCTTTTCCTTTGATTCACATAATAATTGAAGAACCAGAAAGGCCAGATTTGTTAAAGATCTTAACTTACAAATCTTTTTGGTTCTCAAGTGTTTTTCCAAAAAATTTCACAAAAGTATACACAGATGCAAGCGATGTCCAAACCACCAGAACCATGCTTCAAATAGCCACTTCCCAGGAGCCCCTTCCAACTCAACCCCAACCCCAACCAACCCCTTGGTCTAAGACAATTAATTCTTTATGACAGAGAATCTTCCAAAGGAGAAAACTTTTGCAGAGAAAAATGTGACCAAGGACTTATAGGTTTAGTCTCATTTACTTCTTCTGAAACTAAACAACATCTTACATTCCTCAGAAACAAGAACAAATAACTCTCAAGTCAACAGCTAATGAAAGATGGACCTTGGCAAGAATATCTGGGTAATCTTGCTCAGTAAGTTTTGCTCAAGAAATTTCCCAGAGAGAACCTGATAAGTGCTGAGGAAAGTTAATGTGATTCCTGAAGTGAAGTGCTTCCTGGGTCAGAGTTCATTGAAGGGGAGGACTCCCCACCCATGCTTCCAAAAGCCCATGAGCAACTAGACCTTGGTTCTCATCTTGGGTTCAGTGTTTCTCTTTGAGGCAGGCTCCATACATCTGCAGTCTTTCTTTAAAACACACATCATAATTATGCTTAACTTTTTGTCTATCAAGTCATCTGTTGTATCTATTTGCTTATTTTATATAAATTTTATTTATCTATTTATTTATCTGTTTATCTGTTTCATGCTTTCCTCTTTAAACTCCAAGCCACATGAGGGCAAATGCCTTTTTCACTTCTTTAACATCAGAGTCTACCACCACAGTAGAAGAAAGGCTATTCCATAAATACCTGTTGAAAAATAAGGGCACCCATAAAGATAGAAAGTTCTAGAAAAACCCAAGCTGGCCCTTGCCCTGCTTGGCCTTCGCAACTACTGTTCTCCCACTTCAGATTGGTGTCTCCTCCATTTTCCCTATGCAACCAAAATGTAAGGAAGAAGGTAGAGGTCCTCCATTACTAGGAGGATGGCCATCATCACTATGGAAAACTCTGTGAGGACAGGAAAGGGTACAACGTGCTCCAGGACAGTACTTTATCTCAAGGCCAAGTGGACAAAGTGGCAAAGCATCTCACACAAAAGGCCAATCAAAGCAATTTCTGGAATGGAGCAGAGGATCTTTTTCCAGTGACCATGAGGAAAGGACAATTAAACTACAGCTCTGATCAAGAAATAAAATCAAAGGGGAAAAAAAGGAAATAGAGGACTTCTCCAAGTTCTCTTTGAAATTCAGGCATTTAACAGTTATATAGCTCTATTAATTTGAGGTGAATTTAGTTCATAAGTTCTAGTTCATAGAGTTCTCTTTGCCTGCGTATGAAAGATGTCATTCATACATTCATGCAAATGTCACTCTGTAGGATTCCTTGGTTGGATTTTTAAAATTTCAACATAAGCCCAAAGATTTCATATTTGTTGGCCCCCCCAAAAAGTCTTTAACATTTGAGAGCATGACATGACCTCCCTTGTTGAAGAGCATTACATCTCATTTCACATCCTCTCAACGGTCATTTTGCTGTCATCACTTCAATCATGATCAGTTCTGCAGCTAACGACAACAAGAACACCAGCAAAGTGATGTATAGACAAATTGGCATGGACCCAAAGACTCCAAAATACAAACTTACTAGCTTAGCTCCAATAGAAATCAAATCCCTGGAATTTTTTTTTAATTTACAAATATTATCATAATATTATCATTGATAAATGTTAATATACTATTTCCTCAAGCTAACCATGTTCATTGTCACCAGCAACACTACGTACATAACATAAATATTTCTTGATCGCTTAATCAGTGGCTTAGACATTTTAGACATTTTCAGAAAATGTCTACATTATAGATGAGAAAGTCAAGTCCTCCTGGGGTTAAGTGACTTGCTTTAGGTTCCATAGTCATCTGTTAAAATATGTACATTACTGAAATGGTATTTATTTTGATGTTATTAAAGTGTAGCTGATCAGAATCTTGATAATTATGTTGTCTAATATTAACAGCTGTGTTTAAGCCTTGTGACAGGATAATTCATTTTTGCTTTATTCTCTGTATTTTTGCATCCTCTCTCTTAGATAGCAGTGGAATGCCGTGTTATTTTAAATGAAAGTCGTAAAGAAAGTAAAATACAAAGAAAAATACTTACTATAATTTTAAATTACAAAAGACAAAAGACATATCTACATTGACTAACTTACGTCTACATCTGAAGTCTTAAGGAAAACACAAAAGGTTTGCTCTGTTTACAGATTCTTAAAATTCTACCAGTTTCTTACTTATTCAAACACAAACTAAAATTTAATATAATTAAGCACTATTCCAAAACATAAGGGGGAGGCTGACTATTTATTCTGGATAAAGACTGTAAATAATTTCAGCAAGTGACGTCTAAAAATACAAAATATTTCCTGGGACTGAATTGCGTGGCATTTTATCAAACATGCAGTGGTTACTGATCTGATTCTCCTTCACAGTTTCTGCTGGTAACATGAACATTTTGGACCTGAATTATGCACATTCAACAATCTCTTATGACGATTGCAAGATCCCAAAAATTTCTTGAAATTGAAACTTTTACAACTCATTTGGGGTAAAACCTGTCCTGAAGTGACATGTGGCTATGGGAATATCAATATATTTGGTTAAAGATGTATTAACAGGGGCGCCTGGGTGGCTCAGCTGGTTAAATGCCTGACTCTTGATTTCGACTCAAGTCATGATCTCAGGGTCGTGAGATCAAGCCCTGCATCAGTGGGGAGTCTGCTTGAGATCCTCTCCCTCTTCTCCTTCTCTCTCTTCTCAAAATAAATAAATGTTTAAAGATGTATTAACAGTTTAGATTATGGAATAATGCTGTATACCCTGCCATGGTTTTCACAGTCTATTCCATGAATATTAAATTAGCTTCCCTAAACTGAAAACCTCCACATTTCAAGACACGTCCAGCTCAAGGGTTCAGGAGATGGATGGTGACCCTGTGATTTATCTAATTTTACTGCTTAATTATCAATACACTCTAAGAACAGCATCAAAGTCCTGTTGCTAAACTGTCTGTCCTCTGTGATCATAAACCCCACATGGCCCAGATTTCACAAGCCCTCAGTGTTCATTACCTGGCAAAGTATTAGCCAAATCAGCACAGGAAAATTTTCTTTTGTGGCTTCTAAGTTGTTGGTGGCTTCTAAGACATTCACAGAAATTCTCAGACCTTAATTCACAAAGGTGATGAAAGCAGAAATCTTATTTATGCCACACTTTAAATATTCATCTGCCTTATATATTCTGGAATCTCTCAACAATATATGTCACAAATAACTCTAAATTGTTCCTTATTTTAAAATAAATATGTTTCTGTCACTTGGTTTTGAAATAGAATTATTTCCCAATCACTAAAGTGTCAAACATGCCAAATAGTCTAATCTTTTAGTCTTACGTCGAGGTGCTCCCGAAATAGGGAAATAAGAAAAACAATGAAGTTTGTCATATTTTAACTTGTAAACAATTCTTGATGATAATAGCATCGGTTAAAAGAGATGTCATTAAATTTTCAAACCCATGTGGATTCACACATGCCTGTTGAATACTGAATATTCAAGTTGACTTGTACTCGAAATAAGCCATTATTTTCTGCCATTTTATAACTAAGCCTTTTCCACTTATTCATATATAAATTCATCAAATTTACAAAATGAAGAGGCATCACAGAGACACTGAACTCCCAGTGATTAAAGTACTCCCTGGATAAGTCAGATATTTGGGGTAACATATTAACTCTGGGGAAGCTTCTCAGGGGCCATTTAGCATATTTAAATAAGTAAGGAAATCAACATCAATTAATACTTTCTCTGTGCCCACAGGGTACTTGGCACCGGCTGTTGGACTCAGTGGGAAACAGTCATTAACTGTCCTTGTTCTCAAAGGGCATTTTCCAAACAGACGTAACACCAATCTCGTTCTTGTACCAAACCGCAGAAAGCAAACAGAAAAATGTAATTTCAGCCAATTAAGAGACTTTGTTTCTTAATGAATACTTTACTTCAGCTGGCTTAAATCTTTGTCTTTGAGGTGGTAGAGGAGGGATTGGGAAAATAGGAGGATAAGACGGAGGATTGATGGCAGAGGGAAGAAAGCCCCAGACTGCTGAGTGGACAAGAGCTGTTCCTTTCTCTAAACAGCCAGCTACCCAGCTCATCAGTTCCTCCGACGCCACGCCCCGTGAACTAACTCTGAGCCCAACGCTGTCCTGAGTTCTGGGGTTAGAAGGGTGAATCCAGAGACTTTGCCCTCAAATATCCAAGGGGAACCATAGCAACCCCTAGCTCGGTGGGTTATCGTGGAGATAAAATGAGCTAACACATGTGACGCAGTTCCAGCTTCTCCTGGCTCATAAGCAGTATGGCAGAAATGCTGAAGGGCATGTACACCGTCCTACTGGGGGAAATGGGCACAGAAACAGACATCCGCAGTGCAGTTTGGTGAGGGAAAGTCGAGGATGCTATGGACGGCCACACAGAGTTTGGAGGGGGGTGGAAAGGAGGGGTAAGCAGATTAGCAGGAACTCCAGGATCCTGTCCAGGTATCTATGTGTTACCCAGAGGGCTGCAGCTGAGATCCTACCTGGGCTGTCGCCCCAAACCATGTACCCCGGCCCTGGAGCCATGGGCACCAGAATCAAGGGCATCTTCTCTTCCTCACAGCAAGCATGGAGTCCTCCAGGAGGGGAACTTCCCAAGCTTTCAAGTGAAATTGATCAGAACTGTCATTTTGAACAATTACAATGGCAGATTCTATTTTCCCTAGAGGATCAGTCACTCTGTGGGTTGTAGTTACTGTGCAGGGCTCTGCCTGGGCCATTTTCTTGTCCCTTTTCACAACAGCCTCGGGGACTGAGAGAAGGACCCAACTCCCTGGCCGACTTTGATCCCACCTAGAAAACCCACCCGGGCAGAGCCCTCCAATGGGGATGCTGCAGATCCCCGTTCCCAGGTATCCAGATGTGAACCACCTATAGGCCAGTGTCTTCAATAAAGAACGAAAACATGGGGCTCTGGCTCTGACTGCAGAATGCTGAATAAAACTGCTAATTTGGGGGCGCCTGGGTGGCTCAGTGGGTTAAAGCCTCTGCCTTCGGCTCAGGTGATGATCCCATCAAGCCCCACATTGGGATCTCTGCTCCATGGGGAGCCTGCTTCCTCCTCTCTCTCTCTCTGCCTCTCTGCCTACTACTTGTGATCTCTGTCTGTCAAATAAATAAATAAAAAATCTATAAAAAAACAAACAAACTGCTAATTTGGTTCGTGTTCCATAGGTTAAAGCCAAGAGAGGAGAGGGGGAGGAAAGAGATCCAAAATGACTGACCTAGGGTATAGCAGTGTACAGTACTCATAAGATAAGATTTCAGCGGTGCAGTAAGAGGTGGAGACCGCAGAGGCCGCCATGTTTCCTGCAGCTGTTCAGTGAGTGCCAGGAGCCTGCTGTGTGCGGGCCTGGAGCAGCAGCCCGGGGACTCAAATTGAGCAGACGGCACCTGCAGCCTTCAGAATGCGTATTCAGCTGCGCCGGATGGATGCTCAAGGGCTCACGGTACATAGTTGTAGGGACAGGCTGCTACTAGTTGAGGAGAGTACTCCAAGCGATTCATGGGGCATTGGGCCTTGCATGTGATCTACTGACTCCACCTAAAAAGAAAGAGCAGACTTTGGAGGATATAGGGGGACGTTTGGACCTGAATCTTAGAAGCCTTCTGGGAGTGGGTGCTTGGGAAGTCAGGGACAGGATGTCCCCCTAGGTAACCCAGAGCCTGCTCTAGAGTCACCATACCATCCTCTGTTGGACCCCTTCTGTTGGACTCCATCCAGCTCAGGCCCAGGGTCCTCACTCAGCTCCTCCCATAGGATTAGCTGCAGGCCAGCCAAGGCAGCCCCTCAAGAGTGGGGCCCTAACAATGAATCTTGGAACACCGCATCAAAAACTAATAATGTATTTTATGGTGACTAACATAACATAATAATAAAAAAAGAAGAAGAAGAAGAGTGGGGCCCTGAGTTAAGCCCCAAACTCCAGAGCCCCTTCTCCCATTTATTTCCTCAGTCACCCCTCTAACCCAAAGTCTTGCCCATCTACTTTTAAATTTAAAAAAAATAAATCTAATGTATCATTGAACACTACATCAAAAATTAATGGTTACTATATGCCAGCTAACTAAACATAACAAAAAAATAAAGTAAAATAAATTTTTAAAAAACCTCATTTCAAAGCTCAGGGATTGAGGGAAAGTAATTTCAATGTCTTGGTGGATTTTAGAGGAAATAAAAACAAAACCCAAAACTATGGTTTAATCTCTCTCCCATTTACTAATCACAAAAAGAAATACACATTTGATTCAGAAAGGTAGAGTGAATTCACCCTTTGGTTTTTTAACTTTCAAGGTTCTAGAAGTCCCTTAACTTGAGAAGGTCTCCATACCATACACACCAATGATTGCTTTTACCATCCAAAGAAAAAGGCTAGAGGATAGTCTTTTGCCCCATGATCCATAAATTGGGGGCCTGGATACTGCTGGGATATGGATGGGGTTTGTTTTAATTCTTCAGTCATATACAGTCACGTAGAGCAAAATGATGAGTTTATAGAAACCTGAAAGAAAAGAAAAGAAGGATGTCTTCGGTGCATGACAGTTAAACCACTGTCTCCTGATTATATTTGGGGACTCAGATCAGATTTCTAATTCCAATCCTGAATAAAGTACTAAGCAGATAACTTTGGCAAAATTGTTTAACCTCTATGAGGCTTCATCTTGCTCGTTTACAGAAATTAAGGAGTTACTTCTTTTGTGTATGGGCTCCCATGTGACGGGGGGTGAGGAGTGAACACGCTCTGTACCCTGAGAAGCTGAGGATGCAGATTGACACCCAGTTACTGGCTCCTTTCCTGACGGATGGCACAAGCAGGATGAAAGGTCCAAGTCCTTGCACATTTTCTAAGAACCTGCCTGCTTAGTGACCTCAGAGGCTGAGGTATAACCAAGGGGAGAGTCTAAAAATGCAAAATTAAGGTTTACAATCTTGTGAAGAAAATACCCTGGGGCTTTGGAGCATGTCTCATTAATTTCCTTGCCTGCATTTTCTCACAGATCCCAACCTGCAAGCCTAGAACTTCACCAGTTCTCCACAGAGAGGGAAACAGACGGGCAGGTAAGGGTAGAGGCACACCAGTTTCCTCAGGGGTGAGAGGGAAGATATGCCCCTTCCCAGCCTCATCATCACCACGGTCACAAAACAGTCAGGAAACAACAGTCACGTGGTTCCTAACTGGACTCCAAAGAGAATTTTGAGCACCAGCTATGAGCTAGACCTGTGCTAAATACTGAAATGCACTACTCCTTCCAGCATCCTCCCTAAGGCTCTCAAATGCATGCCTCTAATTCTTCAGAGGGAATGAACACAGAAAGGTGCACACTGGCTTACTGATACAGGGCACCAGTTAAATCTGTCTCCTCCTGAAAATAATGATGGCTATTATTTATTAAGCGCTATGCGCCAGACATGATGCCAAGGACTTTCCACATCTTATTTCTAATATTCCTCACCAAATTCTACATGTCAGCAATTATTATTATTCCCATTTTACAGATTAAAAAACTGACTGGCCAGAGTCACTTGCTCAAGGACACAGAGCTTATGGGATTTAAGCCAGAATTCATTTTTTTTCTCTGTTCCACAATTTCCTCAGTAGAAAAGGTCTACACTTTAGCATTGATGGGGCAGGACATTATTGAAATAAGTTGTAATTATTGATATCCATAGACATTGGAAATGTCCCAGGCAGTCACTTCCCAGCCCACAGACCCTCGTTATGTTCAGTCCGCAGTGTGTCACTCTGGGAGATTTAGCTTGTCTAACTGAACGGTGGCAATCCCAATCGATTCAGCCAGTGATTGGTTTAGTGGTTGCCATTTGACCTTGCTCTGACCAAAGAGATGTAGGAAATCTGTTCCAAAAAAAAGAAAAAAGATTTTCCTCCCTGACAAATAAGACACACAGAGGACAAAGCCCCTTTGTACCGGCCTCTCCTACCAGTTGCAACACAGTCAACAATGTGAGAACCCAATGATTTCATGGGGGCAGCCATCTTCTGAGCACGAGTAGAAGGTGGGGCGTTTTTCAGAATGAAAAGGAAAAAAGTTTAGGGGCTTGAATTCATTGTTAGCTGTCAAATGGAACCCTGAGACCATCTACTTCCAGAGTTTTTGTAAGGTAAGTAAGTGTTTTTATGGGTTAAGCCACTGAAAGTAAGTTTCCTATTACTTCAAACACATCCCAACTGATACAGTTTTGAAGTCAAATCAAAAGACAATTTTTATCCATTCTGAAAATGAAATTTGAGCTTGTTCAGTGAGTAAATGACTTACCTACTCTAAATATGGTTCCAGTTCTCAAAGTCACTTAGAAGGACAATTAATGACCTGGAGTTTTGACTCAGTCATGGTTTTTCTGTAAGGGAGCAAGAGATTTTTCTCCATTTTCTTATCTGACAGGGACCTGCAAATTAAACAACAGAAAGACTAACAAGAGAGAAGCATACAAAGTTTTTGTGATGTTAATATTTTTTATGTGACACAGAGGATTTTACAGGCAAAAAATGAAAAATCACAAAATCAGAATCAAGAGTTCATATACCATCTTAACAAAACTTGATAAATTTGTGGAAAAGTGAAAAAGCAAAGAAAAGGGGTTTGGCTTTCAGGGGTGGCTAACCATGGGAAAGTGACTAGAAAATATATGAAACTCATGGGAAAAGAGTGTTATTTTAGTAAACCTTGTTTGTGCAGAATTAATCTTGTCATCAACCCCCACCTCCCTTGGTAAAAAACATTCTCTTCTTCCCCGTACCAAGAGGGTATCTCCATGAGAAATTTATGTCCTGCTTTTAGGCAGAAAGGGTAAGTGTAGCTAGCCTTCCTGTATCTGCTGTTTCTCAATTGCCTTCAGCTAAAAATTATCAATACACCAAAGTGGCATATTTTGGAGTTTCATGCTCTATTCCCCTTCAGTTCCAAATAAATAGTGTATCTATTATTTTAATTTTATATTTAAAATATAAATAACTCATGTTTTGTACTTGAATTATAAAGATAATTAAATACTTAATTTTACAATAGTATAGTGTTGCTATAAATGCTACTAGCATTTAATCACAGTCTTACTGTATGTCATATTTAAACTCTTAATATAAATATGTAATTATTGTAACTTAACCACTACTGAATTGCATAAAGCAGAAGTGAAAGTTGCCCCCAGCATTAAAAGGTACTAAAACTTCTTCTAACATTTATAAAATTAATTTACATTGCATTTCAACTTAATCCATATTGTGTTATTAAGGAGTGGCATTGCATTGTACAAATAATATCATAGTTTCATTATTTATTTTCCTGCTGAGGGACATTTAGGATGTTTCCAGTTTGGGGCTATTATGAATATTGGTGCTATCAACATCCTTGTACAAATCATTTTAGGGGACTTCCCCCCACAAATACACATCCATTTCTCTGAGGTAGAGAAGAGGCAAAACCAGTTACAGGGCTGGAAATCAGAACAGCGCCCCTAGGGATGGCAGGAAGGAACTTTCCAAGGTTACAGAAATGTTCTGTATCCTGATTGGGCCAGTGACGATGCAAGCATACACATGCATCAAGCCTCCTCAAACTGTGCACTGTAATATATGTAATTTATACTCCATTTTAAAAGCCGTAAAAAGGAAAAAAGAGAAAATGGTCCAAACGAGTATAAGATTGCAGTGGGTAAAGAGAATCCCATTGCAGCTATTTTCTCATGTTCGTCCCTAAACTGCAGACACGAAGCTAAGAATTTCTCAGATTTTCTTGAATCAAGCAGTCAGACCAAGCTTCCTCAAATTCGGTATACTCATGTAGAATTTGCAAAGGACAGGAAAGCAGAGACGAAATGGAGGCCATCTTCCTGCACTTGAATGTTGCAGAAGGTAAGTGGGGTGGTGGGCAGTGAAGGGGGATAGCCTTCAGCTCAGGCCCTTCCCCAGTGGCAAGGCCAGGTGTTCCTGGGGAACAGCCAGACTCACCATTCCAGTGTCAGTCCCCAGTCCCATGAATCCCCAGGGGATAGTCAGAACAATAGTCTCAACAGAGAGATGCTACATGTAACAAGCCCACGTTGGGTTTTTTTGTGTATTTCATTTTGTTCCCTTATGATTCTTTTCAAGCATCCATAATAGTTGCAAGTACCATGTAGCAAATGCCCAAATATCCACCACCTAGATTCTATAATTGTTAACGTTTTGTTAGAATTGTTTCATCATCTGTCCATCGTATTTTCACACATCACTCCCTCTTCTGCTGGTGGTCTCCTAGTCTCCTGATGCCTGAATGCCTGAATTAGTGGCTCCCCTAGAGGGCCAATGCCCCTGACTTGCCCTGGGAGCCTCTAGGTGGCCAGCCTAGCACCTGCTCCTTTTCCCTCCCCCAAAATTCTATAGGTCCCCCAGTACCTATATAGTCTGTTTTGCCACAATGCATCTTTCTAAGACTCTAAAATATATTGCTTGTGTAAGATTGGGAGTCAGGATGATGTCACTTTAAGATGACAGTTGTCTTGATTCATGTATAATTTTCTCCCAGCAAAAAGAACAGGGAAAGAAAAATCTTCAACTTGGCTACAGGATGCTTCTCCACTCTCTGCTCCAAAAATTGAACACTATTGCCTACACAAAAGTGCCCTTCATGTCCAGAGGCACCCCCAGGCTTGCAAAGCTTTGCACAGAATAGGTTGCTCTCTCTCCTGGGTTCAGAGCTTCCATCTGCACTTTCTCAGGCCAAAACCAAATATTTTCACTCATCTGTTTCTGTTCACTTTGAACATCCCTGAGGCTAACTCTGGCCATGCTCCATTGCCTGTCCAAGAGCCCTCTGAGGCTCCCAGTCATTTTATGTGCTGGTACTGTGTATGCAAAATTATATAAGTTTTTAATGTTCTGCACTGAATCTGTAGACTCCATTGTTAATTTCGAAGAACACAGGGTTTTTCAGGAACACATATCCTGGATTACAAAAGAAATAACCCTTACCTTGATTTCTGCTTTAACAGCTATAGTCACTCTGGCTCCTACAATGGAAACCTGACTGATACAGAAATAAGACAGTTCTCCCATCCTGCTCTAGTTACCCACACATGGCTCAGAAATAATCACCCCAAACAGGTATTTGGATCCTTCCACCTATGGAATCATTGTACCTGCTGTCTTATATTGGACTCCACTGAACATGATTAGCTGGGTATGTTGTCTCCCTCATTGTCTGATTTAGTGTGGTCTATTTAAGCAACCTTCCACCTGTGAACACTTCAGATGCTTTAACCGTCTGTTATCATAAAACAATTCTGTAATGGGCATCCTTCAACATACTTCTTTATGGACCTAGCTGAGCACAGATGCAAAATGCATTGCTAAACTCCTAAAGGAATCCTCGTTGTCAGCCTGCAAAGATGATGCTCCACTGTGTTCCCCTCAGGCCAGTGTGTGTACAAGCACCCACACTGGGCAACTTCAAATTTGTTTTTGTCTTTGACCATCTGGTAGATTAACAAAATCGGCATTCTGATTTAATTTGAGTTTCCTACTATTGAAAAATGTTAAATAGTTGTTGTTTATTGGCCCTTTACCATTTCTTCTTTCTGTGGATTCCTTGTTTTTAATTTTAAGTTGATTTGTAAATATGTTATATAACAATGAAATTGACCTTGTTCTATATATTTGAAAATGCTTTTGCCAGCTCACCGTGTGTCTTTGGTTTCATGTATAGTATGTTTGTCATCAGAAGGTTTCAACTTTAAGTAAATCCATCACTTTCCCATTATTCTACTTCTTTTTTAATTTTTTTTTAATTTTTAAATTTTTTAAAAAATATTTTATTTATTTGAGAGAGAGAGTGAGAGACAGAGAGACAGAGATAGCTAGAGAGAGCACGAGTAGGAGAAGAAGGAGAATCAGGATCCCCAGTGAGCAGGGAGCCTGATTAGGGTTTCGATCCCAGGACCCTGGGATTATGACCTGAGCCAAAGGCGGATGCTTAACTGACTGAGCCACCCAGGCGTTCCCCCCATTCTACTTCAGACAGCTGTACCGTGTTTAAAAATTCCTCTTCCTTTCTAAGAATATATATGTAGACATATACATTCATAGATACACAGAAAGAGATATGGGTTTAAAATTCTCTAGTAATACAATGATTTTATTGTTAAATTTTTGGTCCATTGGACATTTGCTTGATACTGGGAGTAGGAGGTTTTTATCCAAACCTGACTAATCCACTATGGCATTTGCACTCAGTATCTGAATACTGACTTTCAAATATAGGTAAAAGGAGTAAAATTTCCTTATAACCTTTACGTTTTAAAATTCTATCGGTTAGATTAAGGATATACAAATATTTATTTTAGCAAAAGTAAGGGTTAATTTGATATTAAAAACTTACTAGTTTTTAATAGAAAAGAAATATTAAAAATGTACTAATAGTTACATTAAGGTGGAAAATGGAAGATCTCATGATACAGTGATTAAGAGAATGTTAGATAACATTTTTAAATCAAGAAATATTTATAGAAATTTAAGTAACAGGGCAAATTAGAAAATAGAAATTAGATTATATTGAATTATAATCTGTACACGATTGTTTGGTATGCTAGTCCTCACGACATTAACTAAACTACCCATTAAGAACTGTATTGAATTTTTAGTTATTTACTTAGTTATTTAATTCCATTCAGGCTGTGAATCTGTCAAGAAAAGGTAATTTATCTGGTCAGAATGAAATGCATAATGTCAACTTTGCTGCCTCAAAATTCCATGATTAGGGGGAGAAATCACACACATAATATTCATGAATAATCTGTGACTCAAAATAAAGATTATAAGAATATTTTTTTAGAAAGAAAACACATCAGAAAAGAAAAATCTCGCTCCTCTACCTCATTTAATTGAAAGTTAATGGCTGCTTTATTTGACAAATACATCTTCTGGTGACAATAGGAACACCCAGCCATTAACAGTGCCTTATTTCTGCACTATATCAAATTTTCAAAACACAACTAAGACATACCTTTTTAGGCTCTTTCAGCCTGAAAAAATTCAAACCTAGAGAAAAGTTTCCAGAAAGTACAGTAAATGCTGAGTTAACCTTCATGCAAAACCTCATTCTCTCCCTCTCCCCCTCTATCTATCTCTCTGTCCCCTCCTCTCTATCTGGGAGATGTGCCTTGCTGGGAAAAGCACGTGTCCAGAAATCAGGCATTCGTGGGTTCCTGTTCTCGATCTGACTGAAATAAGCAGAAAGACCTTGGCTGAACCTCTTTACCTCTACTGATTTTCATTCCCCATCTCCCAAATAAAGACGCTGAATTGAAATCTCAAGTCCCACTTCACACCAATCTCCATAATCTATAATGATTGTCTAAATACCATAAGAGAATAATGGATGAAGCAGAACGCCCCAAAACCATCGGGAAAGCATGAAGAAAGCAAACTGGCAAAGAGGACAATGGACGCTTACAATAGTTAAGAAATGATCGTTTTGGAGAAGTGTTTTCCTAAACTTCAGGAAAGTTAAGAAAACAACTCTCCCCTTTCAAACCTACTTCCTCCGGAGGCACAGAGCCTGCCTGTCCGCTGGTGACTAAGCATCAACACAAAGTGTAATAAACCTCATTAATTTTCCCTAATTGGGTGGAAAGTTTCAGAAAAGTCTGAAGAAAAGAAACATTTTCACAAAATTCAACCTAATTTCAAGTTCACACAGCAACAAGGATGACAGGGCCCTGAGGAAGGAAAACAACGAATGTCTTAGAGAATTTTTAAGAGTTTTAATAACAGATTAAAAAAAAAAACATTAGCAATTAAAACATTCATTGTTTCACAGAAGCATTTAAACCTGAAGTGGTTTTACACTTTAGTTTTGCATTCTATGAGGCCTTTAGCCTTACGAAGACGATATATTTCCCTTGTTTGTACTTTTCATTTGTTTGGCAAACCCCTCCCCCACCTCTAGCCCTAATATATCAATGCACTTCACCAGCATTTTAAATTTATCCCAGATCCTGAATTAGTGGATTTCTCAATGGCCAGGGTCATACTGTTCTTTTCTAAAAATCCTCAATACTTTTATGCTCCCAGGAAATGCACCTGTCAACGTGGTATGTGCTTTCTCTCATTTTCTTAAAAGCAGGAACTAGGTTTCATTTTTCACCCTTGATTTTAAAGCATTTGGAGAGCTTGAAAGAGAAGGGGGCTGTCAACGCAGGAGCAAATAAATCTAATCGTGGTGAAAAGGTGATGAAAGCCTTGCGTTTACATTTCCTCAATTTGTTCTTAAAATAATCCTTGACACACTCTTTGATTGAGGACCAACTCTTGATTTTCCAAGGCTGGGGTCACAGAGATCAGGAACAAAAGACACAGTTATTTTAAGGCACAAATTTGAGCAATTACTTCCCACCTTTTCCTCTTGATATTTCCCAAGATGTTAATAAGTAGCTAAATTGACTTCTTTGAATTCTGTTTTGCTCCTTTCCACTCCCTACCATATAACAGGTACACTGTTCAGCAATATGTGGTTAAGAGAAATTGAGAGAAGGGAAATGTAACTGAAAATATCACTACCAGTCATTGAAGGCCCACGGGTATTTCCAATGGACCTAGCAACTCAACTGCAGATCAAAAGGAAACAAAGTAAACATGGGTAAAGTTAGGGGGAGAAAGATCTAAAACTGGGGATTGTGACAGATGCTATCAGTGTCCTTAGGCCCTCTCCTTGTATACACTGGTCATACACGACACTCAGTTCTCGCTATAAGTACCTGCTGCTCTCAACTCCCACCCCCATGATTTCTCTGGCAGTGTAACGGAGGCTGGAGGTGCTAGACGGCGAATGCCCTTGGATCAGCTCTCGGACCATCAGGAAGGGAATTAGAGGAGAAATAGTTACTCTTCTCCTCTATTGTGCGGGTGGGGGTGGATAGCTCTGAAAGCTTCTTCCATTCTGTCTCCCAAAGACAAATCTTGCAAATGAGGCACTGATCACTCTTTGCTCTGGACCACATTCTCAAGGATGTTTGTATAGCGAACAGCTATGTAAAGCAAATTGTCTCCCTCAGGAGCAAAGGGCAAGAATGTTTACTGTCCATTATGTAAGATTAAGGTTCCCTGAGGACAGAGTTCCAACCTACTACCTTTGTAGGCAAAATATAGGCCCAACTGGACCATACCCATGGGACTAGGGTCAAGGAGAGTCAACACAATAAAGCTCACACTGTCTACTGTACAACAAGTAACAAAGTCCTTTGTTTCTGATACAAGGATCTCATATCTTCTGCCAGCACCCATGAAACTGTGCCAAGACAACCGACAACCTGTTAGCTTGAAAGTATGGTGGAGATCTTAGACTGCATTGATCTCACATCATGGAAAATGACCAATTGCTGACTGAATTTGAATTTAGCCTGAATTTGAATAATCACTTCCTAATAATGTTTATTTTAAAACTTAGCTCTAGTGTTCAGATCAGATCCTCATTCAAGTGGAATATTTTGAAAAATAGATCTCCAGTATATATCTGGATATATATCTGAAAAATGTATATCCAGATCTCCTCTGGCCACATAACTTGAAGTTGAACCCCTCAAGCCCCCAGCTGTTGCCAGATATACCAGGGGCTGTAGATCAAATAAGACGTTAATACGCTGATTCTCTCAGACAGTGAAGGTGTTCAAAGATCCAGGGGACAAGCAGAGCCCCATCCCCTAAGAACAACTGCAACCTTTCCAGCTCCCAGGGTAACAATCAAACACTATTACTCTTGCTTTTTACTTATGGAACTGTGGGGCGATATGTGTTTGTTTGTTGGTTCCCTTGTTACAGGATCCAAGAGTCAATCTCACTAAGCGTATGCATCAAAAAGACAATGGAGGAGAAAATACACTTACTGGTGGAAAGAAGAAAAGGCATTAAGACTTTTTCAGGTGAAGAAGGAAAGCAAGCTACAGACTGACACTGGAATTGGCAATATGTTTGAAGTCCAAAGGATGTTCACTTTCGCTCATAGGTGACAAAGAGTGTGAGTAGCTCCATATATAGAACACAAGGAAGAACTGTTAAGAAGTTTACCAGCCTGCCGCAGCTGCATGGAAAGCAGTTAGGTTTCTTTTACTTGGAAATGAATCAGGCTTGTCATGACTTAAAAGCCTATATAAACCCCCTTCTCTTTCAAACTCTCTTAAAAACATATATGTGTGTGTGTGTCTGTGTGTGTGTGTGTGTGTGTTGTGTATAGGAATTATAACATATAGGTTTTTTATTAAAAACCTATAACCCCCTTCTCTTTCAAACTCTCTTAAAAACATATATGTGTGTGTGTGTGTGTGTGTGTGTGTGTGTGTATACAGGAATTATAACATATAGGTTTTTTATTAAAAACCTATAACCCCCTTCTCTTTCAAACTCTCTTAAAAACATATGTATGTATATATATATACACACACACACATATATACAGGAATTATACGATTGTATAGTAATATGATTGTGTAATTATATACATTAGAATTATGTGTAAGAATTATATATGACATAGTCATTTCAGAAAAAGATCTTTCTAAACTGCCCATAAACATAAAGGCTTTCTTTACTATTACTACTTCTCTGTATTGTATGTAAACTTCTGCAGCCACATGTCAGTTATAAAGTATACTGTTAAGATAACATCAAGAAGGTTAGATTAGTTAAACGGCACTATGGGTATGATAATCTTCATTTGAAATCAGAGACCAAAAAGACCCAAAGCTGGGGCAATAATTTCACTCTTACTTAATATGCTTTTCATATTAATCTAAGAATGACACCAAAAGGCCAAGATAAGAAATGCAGGCAGTGAACACGAGCAAACTCCTTTTCTTAAAGAGCATTTTATATTAGAAATGAATACACTCATGTAATAAAGTGGTAGGTATTAACAGTGTCCTAAAATACTTCAGTTTTCCGTTATTGTGTTTGTTTAAGAACTTTTAGTTTCAAACAGAAATAAAATGAGCTTTCACTCCAAATAGTTTATTTGCCCAATCTAATTTATATTCATTTAATTTATATTCATTGCCCAATCTAATTTTGACACTGATTTTGTAAATTATTTGGTGAAGAGCAAACATGGGCTACACAGTTACTTACTTAGCATCTGTGATATACCAGGCCTTGTGCTTGTGTTGGATTCAGAGGGATGAATACCAGTTAACGCCCTTAAGGAACTCAAATTCAGATTTTTCCTTCAAGATAAAAAAAATAAATGTATGACTTAGTTTTTTTCCCTCCAAAGGCTATACAAATCGGAATTTGTTCCAAATTTTCTGCAAAATAGACAGCAAGAGGGAAATCAAGACAAGTTTTACTCAGCATGTTATCTATATATTCTAACTATCGTAGGAGCCTCCATTTTCCCCACTGAGGTGGGAAGGGCAAATATGTTAAAAGTTCTTACCTCCGTATACTTTTTTTAGAGTGTGTTTTTCTAATTTAGTTGCTTGGTTTCTTAATATTCCTTCAGCCAGGACAATGTGATGATCCTGAGTCTGCTGGGGCAAATGGGCTTGACTGGGTCAAATGAAGGCACATGCTAAGAGGACCTCCAGATTAGGTAAAAGAGGGAGTCAAGACTCATTGTAGCCCAGGCGAGATGCTGAGGACAGAAGACCAGCTAGGGATTGAAGGCCAAGCCGCAGCTAACAATGAAGTGGGCTCCTTTGCCTGGAGTGTCCTTAATGCTAAAGACAGACTGTGAAGACCTATATGATTTTGCACATATGTTCCACAAGCTCTCCTCTTTTACACACATAATTCCAAGGAAAATATCCCACTTTACTTTATGAGGCTGGTATAACCTAGACATTAAAACTAGGCAGGGACATTACAAGTAAAAATTGCTATTATTCAACAGTTGCATATAACACCCAGTGCTCATCACAGGAACAACTAAGCTCTCCATCTGCAAATAATGATATATTATATGTACATACATTTTTTTAAAAGCAAAAACTGCTATAGGCAATCTATCATATGATCATAAATGGAAAAACTCTAAATAAAATATTAGTAACCTAAATCGATGAGATTATTAAATAAATACATTATGTTAGGTTAATATTAGAAAATCTATTTATATAACTCACAACACAATACCAGAGAAAAACAATATGAAGATCACAATACATAGAAATACACAAAGATTCAATGCCTTTAAGGATAACAACAACAACAAAATACCCAAACAACTCAAGAATGGAAGGAAATCCTTTAATCTGATCAATGGAATCAATCTAAATCTACATAATGGTGAAGAATCAGTGACATTCTTATAAAAGGAACAAGTCAGGGACAAGAAAAAAATGCCTACTCTTACTGTTTTTATTTAATCTTGTATCAGAGATCCTAGCCAGCACAATAAAGTATGAAAAAGAAATAATTGCTGCAAGCATTGATAAGGAACAAATGAAATTATTATTCTTTGTAGACTATAGGATTATTGACATAGAAAATTCAAGACAAGAGTGCCTGGGTGGCTCAGTTGATTAAGCGTCTGACTTCGTTTCAGGTTATGATCCCAGGGTCCAGGGACTGAGCCCCACAATGGGCTCCCAGGGAGCCTGCTTCTCCCTCTCCCTCTGCCTCTTCCCCCAGCTTGTGTGCTCTCTCTCTCTTTCAAATAAATAAATAAAATCTTAAAAAAAAAAGGAAAATTCAAGACAAACTCCAACTTATTAGTGATAAAGTTATAGCGATAGAGAAATAGTTCAAACAAAGTGATTAAGGAAATTTAAAATAAACCAAAATGCCCATGTGCACTTAATATGTGGTAAAGGTGATGGTATAAACCTGTAAAGAATATGAGACAATTCAAAAAATGTTTCTGAGTTGATTGACTATCCACTTAAAAAAAAAATCTTCACTTTTTGCTAGATACAAGAATAAATTCCAGGTGTACATAAAACCTAAAGATTTTTTAAACTTAACATTTCTGGAAGAAAACAATACAGAACAATTTTAGAACTCCAGTGTAGAGAATCATTTCTAAACCAAGGCACAAAAATGACAAGAGAGAAAAGAGTGGTGTATTTTTGCTCTGTTGAAATTTAAAACCTCTCTGACACCTTAGAATCTATAAAGCAAATATTGGAGAAGACATGAAAACACAAATACCCACAAAAGAGATTTTCTTTTAGTCCTATTTGCCAGAAATATTTGTCAGATGATCACCAATCATTGCTTACCCACAGGAGCTTAGGGAGGACATGTCTTCCTTTTTAAAGACATTGTAATCTCAGGGCACCTGGGTGGCTCAGTTGGTTAAGCGGCTGACTTTGGCTTGGGTCATGATTCCAGGGTCCTGGGATCAAGCCCCTCATCGGGCTCCCTGCTCAGCAGAGAGCCTGCTTCTCTCTCTCCCTCTGCCTGCCGCTCTGTTTACTTGTGCTCTCTATCTCTCCGTCAAATAAATAACTAAAATCTTAAAAAAAAAAAGAAGACATTGTAATCTCACACCTAAATCAAATCACTTTAATAAGAAAGAAAGGAGGTAAATGTTGGCTGAGTAAATAATATATAGCATCTGCCAAAGACAGTTCACAAGCAATTGACAGAACAAACCAGAATGACTAATAAGCCAATAAAAAGTAGTGGGCTTCACTAGTAATCAAAGGAATACAATTTAACGGGGGGGGGGGGGCAGCAGCAGCAACACGGAGGAAGGGGAGGGCAAGAGACATCACCATACAGTCATCAGATTGAAAAAATTCTAAAACATAATAACACCAAGTTTTGTGGTTTTATGAGGCCTATCTCCACTTAGATGCCTCTAAATTCAATGTATTCAAAACAAAACTTCTTCCAAACACTTTCTTCTTCCCAACCAAAGTAAAGGACACCACCAACAACTTAAGGGAAAGACTTGAATCATCCTTAGCTAATGTCATAGCTTCACTACTCATATCCAGCCTGACATACCTGTAAATTCTTCTTTTCTGTTTCTACACCTCTAGAATCTATCTCCACTGTTTGGAGGATGTCCTCATCACTCCCTACATGGAAAACCTCTAAATCCATCTTTCTGCCTCTTACTACCTTCCAACCATTATTCAGCAACTAGTGGGGCTGTCTCTCCTATGCTTAAATGTATCTGGTAGACTTTGCTATAAAGACCAAGTTAAAATTCAAAATGAGATGTCCCTTAATGATCTTCCTGTACCTCTTCCAGCCTCATCTACCTTGTCTTCTATTCCACACATTCTTATTGGGTTCAATTTTATTTTCCTCAAGTATATTCTTCAAGAATTATTTTAGTGAGGGTTTATAAGCAGGAAATTTATCCAGTATTTATATGAAATAGTTTTTATGTTGCTTTCATCTTTGAATAACCATTTATTCAAGTTGATGGTTTTTATCCCTCCATACTTTGAGGGCCAAAGAAGTTGACTAATGATGGTGCCAGGGACACAGACCAATGATGTGGAGCCCAACAGAAGACTTGGCTTCCCCCCTACTTCGGTTTGGGACCAACCTTATCCATAAAACTGAATCATTTTTCAATTTCCTCCACAAACTCTAATTAACTTATTTCTTTTGTTTACCTCTGACTTACTAATGTTCCTCCAAAAAACTCAGCAATAGGAGCACTCTCCTATCTAGCTTCGTATGGTAAGAAGAGCTTAGGAGCATTCTTGTACATTGCCATACTTTAAAACAAAGCCAGAACTGTTATGCCTAGTTTTATTAATTTAAAAAAATTCGTAAGTTAAATAAATATATTAAACTTTCATTTTAATTCCGCATGTGAAAGCCAGACATAAGACCAATGTTCAGACACTAAGGCCTACTTATATTTGTAATTTTGTCTTTTGCTTTCAGCTGGTAAACTTAGACAAACATACGTTATTCACTAGATTACCAGTATCTTACTTTGGCAAAATTGGGTAATTCTGTCTTATCTCTAAACCACCTATATTTGTGGCTAATTTTATTGATTTATGCCAAAAATGTAAGAGAAAGTTGTTTTGAGTTTTATTTCATCATAAAATTATTAATTTAGTGTTTGGAAGAGAAAGACAAAATGTTTTTGAGAGACTAAAAAGGAACCAGGGATCCATTAGGCCAAGAAAAATATGCCAAGAAAAAGCATAAACATGCAGGCTTCTGAAAGAGTATGAATTTAAATCAAATTTCCTTAAGAGAAGCAGATATTAATTGTTTTTAGCAAAAGATTACTTGTTTTTAAGCTTGGGGTAAACTGGGTAGCTAAATTGGTTAAGCATCCAACTCTTGACCTTGGCTCAGGTCATGATCTCAGGGTCATTAGATCAAGCCCTATGTCAGGCTCTACACTCAGCACAGAGTCTGGTTGAGATTCTCTCTCTCCCTCTCCTTCTGACCCTCCCCCCTCCTCACACTAACTCAATCTCTTTAAAACAAATAAACAACTCTTTTTAAAAAAAGATATATTTAACCTAAAAATGCATAAAACATGATATATTTGATCTAAAAATCCATTAAAGATAGATATTTACATTCTAAACAACCTAAAAATATTAACTCATTTTCTCCCTTACATGACATTTCCTTTTGTAGTCCTGTATGCAGTCTGAAATCCACCATATGGCACTTGGCATAAATGTAGTCTTAGAATTTCCAACTTGAAATCTGAATGTGTAGAAGTCTTATCTCAATGTAAATTGACTATAAATTATTTGAGAGGTAAGAATCATGATTTTTGTTGTTGCTGTTGTTGGTTTTTTTTTTTTTCCCTAATTATTAGAAATATGACAAAATACCTACTTTGGTATTGTGTTTAGGTTTACACAATAGATTAAAGTTCCCTAAATGCTATACTACCTTTTGCCATGTACTATTAGTTCTTTCTGAAATAAACCAATGAAATACTCCTCTCATCCTCCAGGAAACAGACATTAAAAAGATGGTTAAAAAGATATTATGAGAATTGTTATGCCAATAAACTCAACAATTTAAATGAAATGAACACATTTCTTGACAATCACATCTTATCAAAGCTGACACCAGAAGAAAGAGAAAATATGAATAGCTCTGTATTTATCATAGAAATTATGTCTAGAAATAAAAATCTTCCCACAAAGAAAATTCTAGATCCAGAGGGCTTCATCTTTGAATATCTTTTAAATATGTAAAGAAGAAATAACATCCATTATATACAAAATTCTTCATAGAAAAATTTCAACTTAACCATAATCTGACAAACTCACTTATTAAACTGTTACCATAATCTGACAAACTCACTTATTAAATACAAAATCCCTGGGATGCCTGGGTGGCTCAGTGGGTTAAAGCCTCTGCCTTCAGCTCAGGTCATGATCTCTGAGTGCTGGGATAGAGCTGCATTGGGCTTTCTGCTCAGCAGGGAGCCTGCTTTCCTTCCTCTCTCTCTGCCTGCCTCTCTGCCTACCTGCAATTTCTGTCAAATAAATAAATAAAATCTTTTTTTTTTAAATACAAAATCCTGAACAAATTATTCACAAATGGAATCAAGCAGTGTATGGAAAAGGAAAATACTTTATGGTAAATTCAAGTTCATCTCAAGAAGGCAGTGGGATTAATATTAGAAAATCAATTAATGTCATTAGCCACACTAGCAGATTAAATGTGAAATCATAGGAGCCTTCCACTAGACATAGAAAAATGATTAAATAAAATTCAACATTCATTCATATTTAAAGAAAAAATAACTTTCAGCAAGCTAAGACTATGAAGGGACATACTTAAGCTATAAAGAAAACTATGGCAATAATCGCACTTCATGGTGAAAACTGAAAGTTCCTCTAGGGGAATCAGAAACAAGATTCAGATGCATGTTATTATAGTTTCTACCAACATTTTAGTGGAAGTTCTAGCAAGTACAAGAAAACATACACCAAATGCACAAGGATTGTTATTAAAGAAATAAAACTTTATTAATTCACAAGTAATACATGAGATTTTAGCATCTATGTTCATGGGTAAGTTTGCAGAGTCACTTCCCACTCATGCCAGACTTAGTCAAATTTATGCTAGACTTTTTCAATATTCTGGAATAGTTTACATATGTACTAGCCATGTCTCTTATTTTCTGATGCTTTGACATGGGAGGCAGTTGGGGGGACGGGCTTGCTGACCCTGGAGGGACTACTCTTCCCTCCTTCCCTGAGTTAGCTAATCTCAGAGATAATGTACTACTCACCTCTGAGAGCATGTCTTTCAAATGCAAACCAACAATCCACAGCTCATACCCTTAACTGCATTTCTCTGCAGACTCCCACACTCCAGACCACTATCCCCCTGTCCTAATCACTCCAGCATCAGGTACCAATACCAAACAATAAGGATGGCTCCTAGACCCCAGAGCCTCCTGGAATTAATTCAAACTCACCAATCTTAAACCTGCTTGCCTTTCCTCACCTCTTCCTTCCTGAATAATCCCAATAAAATTTCTTGTCATAGTTCCCCCTCCATCTGTCTCCTGACCAAATCTAGGGCTCCCCCACAGTCCGGTGGTATCCATGGGATCTGTGAATAAAACATCTTTTCAATGACAGTCATCTTTGGATCTGCTGATGTTGCCATCTCCAAATAATACTAAAGTCCACATTTTTAAAACAATAAAAAGTTAGAATTATTTGTAGAACTTGTCAGTAAGTTCTCTACAAATAATCTAAATATTTTCTTTATGGGAAGAATTTTTTAGCATTTTCTGTCATATTTATAGAATTATTCAGGTTTCCTATTTCTTCAACTTTTGTAATGGACTATTTCTGTTTTCTAAATACTTTGTTTTTCTAATACTTTTATTTTTTTAATTTTCTAATTGCCATAATCATTTCCTCAACACTCTGGACCTGGGAAGTTTCATTTGTCTTGAATTTAAACACTTTCTATATATTAATGATTTTAATTACATATCTTCAGGTCCTGACCTGTAAACCAATCATCCTATTAGATATTCACATCTCAACATCTAGTAACTATTCTCACACTTGATTTCAAGCAAAGCCTTGATTTCTACCACAACATACTTTCCCTCAGACTCCTTATTTCCAACCACCCAGTTAACAGAAATGAGGAGTCATCCTCAATCCCTCCTCCCCCTTCCTCAGAACACTGCCAGGGCCTCCCAGCTGGCCTCCTGCTTCTCCTCTTCCTGCCCACAACTCACTCTGCACAGAGCAGCCAGACTCATGAAACAGGTCTTGTCACCCATCACCCTCAGAATAAAATCACTTTTCCCTTTCTTTTTAGATTTCATGGTCTTCTTCCTCATCTTCCCAGTGCTCCCACTTTTTCCTCCACCTGGGATACTCTTTTCCAAGAACTGTGCTGGCTCCTTCCCCATCATCTCAGACAAGCCTTCCCTGGCCAATCTGTCTCAAGTTAACCCCTTTTCTGCAGCCCCCTTTGTCTACTACATCACCACTATTTTGTTTTGTTTTATTTTATTATTTTATTTTATTTGATGTTTTATTCCATTGTACTTATTGCAACCCCAGATTACCTTATTTCTTCTTGGTTTACTTTCTTAAAGTTAATTTCCATGAAAGCCAGAAATCCTGTCTGATTTTTCACTGCATTAGCCTAGGATAATGCTTGGCACACAGTATGGTCTCACTATAGCTGTTTGAACGAGAACATGAATATACATAAATATAGATGGACTATGACAGGTATCTGAGAAACCAGTTTGAGAGAATAGTGAAGAGATCATCCCCTCAGGGCCAGTGTTGAAGGGATGGGGGCATAACTGGTGGGGAACCCTGCCCACCAGTGGGAGAGTCAGACAGGTTGGAATATAAACCCAGTCAACAACCTTTCCTACTTCAGGCTTTGCACTAAGACCCAGCATCTGGCTGGAGCCTTACAATGCACTTGCTTCTTATCTGTTCAGTCACTAGAACTGTGGGGTTCAAATAATCAATAGCAAATTTTGTATGAAGTGACAATTTTTAATTCTAGGGAGACCCAAAATGGAATTCTGTTCTTCCTTAAAATAAAGGAAGACACCTCAGAAAATGAGGTATTTAAAATAAATATCTCCAAGCATCAATTTGAGCATTATCTGAATTCTGACATCACAAGCGAAAACAATTTCAACTCCACTTAAAAAGATGTCACATTCAGGCAGTTTTACAACAGGAAATGGGAAAAGGTTAAGGCTTTAACATGATTCAGGTGTCATTTGATATATATACATAGGAAATTAGGTCACTGAAAAGAATTTTTTTAATCAAGAAATTCACAGCTCAGAATAAAATGATGCTTCAATCCATTTTAAGCAGCGTTCCTACTCATTCTCACGACATCCGTATTTCTTAACGTCACCCTGCACTGATCACTTGAAAGCTACCACCAATGAAAAGCTCAAAGCTTTCTGTGCTTATTTTATTGTTACTAATATTTTAATGCTGGTAAAATTAAGACTATTGCACGCAGCCATTTTCATGGAAAAAAATCAGAGTGGGCCATCTGCTGAAATGTGAGTGTCTAGAATAATACAGGAGAGATTCATTAACATCCACATCCCTAGTTCATGAAACAAACTTGTTTAAGAAGAGCAAGCCAGGAAGAGGTGGAGGAACCTCACCTACTCTATATTTATAGAGAAATAACAAAATACTTATATTTTGTTATATATTTTATATTTATTTCTCTATAAATATCACTTCTGTGTGAACACGTGCCTTCCTCTCTCATGCAGGATTGATCATTCCCTTTTCAGTTTTCCAGCATAGGAATCTCTATTCTTATACATACTTCATGATGCAAGACGTGTCTCTTCCACTTAACTTCCAGTTTCTTAAAAACAAGAAACCTCTTCCCGTCAACCCCTCAATCTCCAGCCCCCAGCACAAGGCCAGCATTTAAGAAGGGTTTATTGGTGAACAAATTAAAAAAGTATTTCACTGAGGTCCTCCTACACATACTAAGTGCTGACCATAACCACTCTGATCTACCCCTGCCCTCTAGTACTTCACGTCCTGGAGTTTAAAGAGAAGGAAGTCTTGCTTTCCATTTCCTGCTCTGCCTTCATTCACCCAGTTTGTCAAGAGCATAAAAACAACCTGCTTTTCTGGCAGGAGGGGCTGATACTCCAAATCAACACACAAGGCCATAATAATAAAAAAAAATCAGAAAATTGTTTCAGATCACTGAAATTAACATTTGAGCATTTGAATATTCCTAAAGATCCTTCACAGTTAAGGGAAAAGATCCATAACATTCCAAACTGTTTTCTAAAGAGAAGCTTGGATTAAAGAAATGTTTCAGAACATGCTTGCAACATTTTTTTAAAGAAAAGAAAATTTTAAATACAATGTGTGTAAGTCGCTATACTAATTTATTTGTAAAATATATCCAGTAAAGAGCTGCTTCTAGGCATAACTTACACATTGAATCTGTCCGGCTATAAATCAAAAGCACTCACCATGGGGTGTTTCAAGCGAAATTGTCCCACTCCCCATTAATTTTGCTGACTGGAATTTCAGTTGAAGATTAAGTAGTTAATTTTTCACGTGGTAGCACAAATTCTCCCTTCTCTTAATGGAAGATGGCAAGAAGAGTGTTTTTCACATTTGTATTCCATGTGGGGAGACAAATTATTTTATTGTATCTGATTGCAAAGTAATGATCCCATTTGGATAGATTTTTTTTTTTAATCACCCATACATGTAGTGTAGAAGTTGAGAATTTTCTTATTCAAGGGAGTTATAAAACATATTTTCAAGTGGGGAAGATCAGCCACGCTAGAGATATAAAAGCTATGTCATCTGATGTGTGAAATAATGGTGATTTGAAATATTATATTCCATTATCCTCATAAGAACACTTACACATACCACGTGTTGGGTTTGGTCTTTGATTTGGATAATATAGGTGTTGTAATGTCCCATCACACTAGGTCACCCAAAATGACCCATAATAAATGTGTGCTATAACTGAGTCCTCTCCATGGGAATTAATCCCATCTACAACTCTGATTTTATAAGCAGACCAGTCTAGTCTAACTCTTTTAGAAAGCTCATTGCTATTAATTTCCCACCGGACAATCTTAAAAATTATTGTGAGTTTATCTACAATACTAAATTCCGCAATGGTAGTGATAGATTATTCCTAAATCCAATAATCATCTAGTGCCTTTGAATCACTATTTACTAAACATTAATCTCTGTGTTTAACACTGGCTTTTCTAAATTGTTTTCCTAAATCCTATGGAAACCATCCCAAAATGATATCTTGTGCAATGTGAGTGCAGAAGTGCAGCTCATAAACAAAACAAGTAAGTATTTATATTCTACTTTCAATTTATTCAAAATACACAGTTCTCTCCCAGTTAAAGGAGAAAATGATTACAAATTCAGTTATCTTGAAATAATTAAAAGGTCATCAATTTCCTGTCATGGAAGTGATATGGTTTAATTAAATTCTATAAATGTATTGACCAGGCCATCAGGAGAGACTATCCTGCTGAGAGATTATTATCTTAATAACAAACTGATGTCCATTGAGTGGGATATAAGTATGTATGTAGAGGTTCGTGTATTTGTGGGGATTCAAAAATGACTATAGAGACTATGAATGCTAGAGTTGGTTGAAACCAGACAGAGCTTAAGATTTGCTCATATTTTCCTAAGAGAAAGTAAATATTTATTCACATAAATATAGAATTTACTTATATTACCATATGAAAACATTCCCCTAGCAAACACTTTGAACCACATCAGACTGACTATTGAAACTGGGCAAAGGGGCGCCTGGGTGGCTCAGTGGGTTAAAGCCTCTGCCTTTGGCTCAGGTCATGATCCCAGGGTCCTGGGATCGAGCCCCACATCGGGCTCTCTGCTTAGCAGGGAGCCTGCTTCCCCCTCTCTCTCTGCCTGCCTCTCTGCCTACTTGTGATCTCTGTCTGTCAAATAAATAAATAAAATCTTAAAAAAAAAAAGAAAGAAAGAAAGAAACTGGGCAAAGAAAACAGCAGAAAAAAATCTCAACTAAAGAAAACATCTGTCAAGGTAATCGTATTTACAACTTCCCCTAATCTATCCTAACACAGTTGAAAGAAACAAGTCTCTAAGGGTATTGGAAAGCTCAAGCATTCCTTCTGATATCACCCAGTTATGTGTTGACACCAGCCTGGAAAGTCCTACATAGTAAGTAGCACGGAACTCTCTACTGACAATCTAGAATGTCAAAATGTACTGTTTCTGCCCAAAAGTTTCGTTACAATGGGTGGTAGCATACTGTTATTAACAATGGATTAATAATTCATAAAATGGATTTTTGTTGTCCCTCTCCTCCACATCAATCCGTCCTGAGAAGTACCAAATTGCTTGGATCCCTCAAAAAAAGCTCCACTGCTACATTAATCTGAACCATCCACTGGTTGTATGTGTCACAAATGCTATTTCATACTCTTTCCCATCCCCACCTGGTCAACGGAGCCAACTCAAACATCAATGCCCTTAGTAAAGTTCCCAGAGCTGGGCATTTCTTCCACTACTTACCTCAATGAAACAAGGCAGCCCAGTATATGGAAGTCAACTCTCTCTAAAAACTAACCAGTTTTGAGACCCTGAGAAAGCTTCCCAACCACCCCAAGCCTTGGGTTCCTTATCTGTCAGACTGGATAATGACACATTTATCAGCAACTCTTACAACAACTAATGAGAAAATGTGTGAGACCAGTACAGTCCTTGGCACCCAGAGGCAATCAGCAAATGACAGCTTCCCCTCACACCATGGCTCCTCATATCTCTGTTTCTCTAGGGTTCTCTCCAATAAGCCTTCAGCCAACCAGAGTGGAGGCTGTGGAGATGAAGCAGCCTATGTAGGTCAGCAACTTATTTGGTGCTCCCTAAAGTCCTTTGTATGCATGAAGTTCTCTGTGTGTTTCACCCTTCTCCTCCTTGTCTCTCTACCCAGATGATTCCAACTTCCACATACAGAGACTGTGAGTCACATAGTCTGGGGAACGGTCTATAGTTGAGTTTTTTTTTTTTTTTAACTTCTAGGGATTATTCTAATGTGCAACCAAGGTTGAAAACCACAGCACCCCTCCATGGTCCCCTACATACTTCCCACTAAGTGAGACCCTCTCCAAATGAACTGAAGGTGTTTCCTGGCTTATTCATCCTGTTTTCTGTGATACCCTTCAAGGCCAGTGCTGTGTCTTTTTCATCTTCAAATCAATGGAAATGTAACACAACGCCTAGCCTTTTCCCAATCCTCTAAATCTTGATGCATAAATAAATAAGATATTGGAAAAATGACTTCCCCTTTTTAGTCCTCTTTTCTAGTCAGGAAAATGTGTACAATGGTTCTTCTCCTACTCACAAAGACATTGGATGGGCAATCAGAAGGAAAGCATTTGTTTAAATAAATATATGCCACACTAAATAATAATTACATATATATACACCACATAAAGCACAGTATTGCTTATTCCAATAAATGTGTTCAAATTCACTTGATATGATAGGAAAGCTGCAAATAAGAAACTTATATCAATGTGGTCATTCACCCTTCTCTCTTGAACTCACTTCTTTTTAATTTGTGGCCTTCGGTGGTAATCCTGAAAGTAACTCCTATAAAGTAGAATTAATTTTTGGCCACAGTGATTTTGAATTCATGTCCCGAAGACTGATAAATGATGGACCAAAACTTCTTTTGGAGACAAAACCAAAGCATGAATCTGTGGCCTCAGAGGAAAAAGGATCATGTGTGTAGGAGGTCCTGCTCCTAGACCCAGAACTGGACCCAATACTGAAAAGCAGAACAAAATCAGAAGGCCCTCTCTGTGCATCACTCTTTGGGCAAGGTTTGGACAGCTCCTACCCTCATTATTCGGAAGAGTGTTCTCCATACAAGACATGAAGGGTGCTCTGGTTAAGTATCCTATTGCTTTGAGGGTGTGGGGGAGACCAGTTTTAGTTTCTGAATGTTGTTTTAACTAATTACCACAAACTTACTGGCTCTAAAACAAAAACAAAACAAAAAACACCCCCATAGTTTATTCTGTCATAGTTCAGGAGGTCAGAAGTCCAGAATGAGTCTTAAGTAGTGAAAATCAAGATGTCAGCCAGGCTGGTTCCTTCTTGAGGCTCCAGAAGATAATCTGTCCCTCACTTCTTCCATCTTCCACTGGCTCCTGATGACATTGGTCCAATCTCTTCCTCTATGGTCACAGCTCCTTCTCTGGGTCAAGTGCCTCTTTGTCTCACATTTACAAAGACCCTTATGAATATGTTTGGTGTTACCTGGATAGTCCAGGACAATCTCTTCATCTCAAAATCCTTAATCACATCTGCAAAGTCCTTCTTGCAGTGTAAGGTGACATTCACTGATTCTGGAGATTAGGATATGGATGTATTTGGGGGCCATTATTCTGTCTACATACATAGATATGTGATTAGATGAAAATGAGATTTGTCCACAAACATCTATAGTACAAGGAAACAAGTGAGTAATGATATTCTTTTTCTTTTTAAGATTATTTATTTATTTATTTGAGAGAAAGAGAGAGAGCATCCAATGCAGGGCTTAATCCCAGGATCCTGAGATCACAACCTGAGCTAAAGGCAGCCACTTAACCAACTGAGCCACCCAGGTACCCCATGATGTTCTAAGAGAGGTGCAGACAATGCCATGCAGGAGATAAAGAGGAAATAAAATTCTTTTCACTCAGAAGGGTCAGGAAAGACTCTGGGCTGCAGAAATGAAGAGAATTTGTAAAAAGTAAAGTTCAAAATATGTCAGTGAAGAAGTCAATATTCAATACTCACTCTTCTCATCACACACACACACACACACACACACATAAATAAAACAAAACACCTTCAAAAAGGGTAACATTGATCATGGAACAGTACATCAAAAACTACTATATGGTGACTGACATAACATAATAAAAAATATTTTTTAAAAAAGAGTAACATTGAGAATAATCTGATGCATAAACAATATTCTTGGAATATTGAAAAAATAAAATGAAGTTAAGAAAAAAAAAGAAGATTCTGGACCAGTCAGCCAATGAACAATGGTATAAACTGATAGTAAGTGAAACACTGAAATTCTAGAACAAGTTTAAACTGAAAATCACCAGAACATAATATCAAGAAATGGACTCTCATAAACTAAAAAATATATATGTATGTAATGATAAAAGCAACATTTTAAATGAATGACGAAGGACAAGTCATTTCATGAGTAAGTTCCCTTTGTGCGGTTGATTATTTGATGAAACAAGAATTTATTTAGATGCTCACCTAAAATTATTCACCCAATTCCAGAAAACTTGAAAGTTAAATATAAAATGTCAATATTAAAAAATCAAGATTTTTTTAAATTTACTATCACTGGAGGAGATACAATTTGCTAAGTGTAGAATAAAACATTAATCTATTTTGTTAAGTTAAAAATTTAAACCCCTGTTCATCCACAATAAATAAATAGAACAAAATTAAAGGAGGAACATCATATTTTGGGGAAAAGAGTCACAGGAAATACTATACATACAAAGTACTAATATCCTTATATACAAAGAGGTTAATCAAGTGGAATTTTAAAATACTGAAGCTCTAATAAATAAATTGACAAAGGATGTAAATAGGTAATTTCCAGAAAGGAAATATAACTAATCAACAAATGTGTGGAAAATGCTTTCCTTCACTGGTAATCAAGGAATGGTGCATTAAAATAACAATGAAATCACATTTGACCCCTATCAAATTAGCAAAGATTTTTTTAAAAAATCATAGTATCCATTTCTGATGTGGGGACTGTGGAAAGGGTACTCTCGAATATTACTGGTATTTTAGGATAAGCCTTTTGGAAAGCAATTTGGCAAAGAGCCTTATAATGTTTATATCTCAGGAAGTCCACTTTTGAGAATGGAGCCTAAGAAAATAATCCTGAATATTGCGATGCATTATTTACATAGCATAAATTTTTTTTCAGAAATAATCTAAATCAGACAAAAAATGTAATATTACACAAATATGTGTACTCAATAATTATTAGTAACTTAAAAATTATATTTATAAATAGTATGCAATATATGGAAAATATGTTATACGTTGAATGCAAAAAGTAGGATAAAAATATTATATGCATCACCTTTCCATTTAGATTGAAAACAAATAGAATAAGGACTAGAAAGAAATATAAGAAAGTATTAACAGTGTCTGTCGTTGGGTAGAAGAACCACAGATGGGATACATATATATATTTTTTTAATTCAAGGACCTTCTCATTTTGAGATATCCCTTTGTCATCACTGTCAAATTCTTACAGTATGTCACATAAAGCTTTGTTAAAAACTATATTTTTTTAAATGCCCAAAATTAAAATGTGTTTTCCTATTTAAGATGTTCAGGAAATAAACTTTTTCCATTTTTTTAAAATAAGAACTGGCTTTTGTTTTTTCTTTTGTTGTTGTTCTTGGTAGATAAATAACACAAAAATTATGGATTTGGAATTTCCCTCAAGAGAATACCCAGACCACTTTCCTTCTAAGACAATACTGTGGGACAGCATTCTAAATCTCCATTCATTATAAAACAGCCCTCATAAAATGTTTCTACTTGCTCCTAGTTTCTCCCCATAAACTTTGACATCAAATAAGTGATTTTTTTAATTTATATTTTTTATTGTTATGTTAGTCACCATACAGTACATCATTAGTTTCTGATGTAAAGTTCCATGATTCATTGTTTGTATATAATACCCTGTGCTCCATGCAATACATGTCCTCCTTAATACCCATCACCAGGCTCACTCCTCCCCCCATCCCCCTTCCCTCTAAAACCCAAATCTCTAATCCAGCTTTTGACACATGGCCTTCTAGAGATAAAAGCTAAATTGACTTGTTTTTAAAAAGACTCCCAAATACCATATGTAGCTCTAAACTTCATAGCAATTACTTTTTAATCTATACTCATTGAAGGTAACATTTTAAGAGGTGATTTTTCTTTTAATTTTTTTAAACTTTTCAAAATTTAAATTCAATTAGCCAACTTACAGGAGCACATCACTGGTTTCAGATGTGTTCAATATGAGAAGTGATTTTTTTCAAGTCATCTTATGAAATCCATCAAATGACTCCCCACTGTTGGATTTGGCAAAAATGGAATTTGAGGCTGAGGGAAGGAGGAAAAAAAAGCAGGGTCCAGGAACCCAGTCAATTCAGGAACCAGAAACCTATGACTCAGAGAGGGGTCTGGTCATGCCTGGAAGCCACTTAGCACTGGGAACCCAAAGAAATATTCTGTCTTGGAAACAGACCTGGGATGCAGCCAAAATGAGGCTTGCCTTGGGGGACTCTTAGGAAAAGTAAACCATTTCTCTCTGCTGCACCAGCCCAGCATGCTCCCTTTGTTGGAGCTTTACTCTCTGCTGGGTAGGAACCATCCCTGCAGATCATATCCAGGCCCTCTCACCATGGAGGGAAGCCAATTCTGTGGACCAACAATGGTGCTCTGGTCAGACATGACAGTGTCTTTAGGACATGGGCAAGACTTTGACTGTCTCCTTGAACTTCCCTTGTTTGGTTTGTGGCTGCGTTGGATCAGGCCAGAGACAATGACCTCCTAATACACAGAGTCTGGGCAGAATGATGTTCTAAACAGCACTGGCAAACCTCACCTGATCACAAAAATCTCAGCATTCTAGAATTGAGCTGTCCAGTATCAGAAACACCACCCATACAAAGTTACTTAACTTTGACTTCAAATTATTTTAAATTAAATAAAATTAAACATACAGTTCCTCAGTTGCATAAGCCATAGTTCAAGTTCAGCCACAAGTGGCCGCTAGCTTCCCACCCTCACAAGACATTCTCGCTATTCCAGAAGATACTGGTTCTAGCCTAGTTTCTCCATTTCTAAGACAATAAAACTTAGAGGATCTGACTTTTAAAAAGCCCCAGGAAAATGTTAGCATTTAATTAATTAATTAATTAATTAATTGAAATTTGCCTTCAGCCCATATAAAATATACCCCTGACTGTGGTCAGCGGTTACATGCAGACTTTGTCATTTTGCTTACTGACCACACATTCTCATTGATCAATTCTAAATTGGATTATTGTTAGTTTTAAAAGCGCCTGAGCAGCAGAAAGTGGCCGTGGTGGCAGGCAAAGGGGAGATTGATAGCAGAATAAACAGGGAAAGTGACAAGATCCGGGGCGAAATTGATCACTGTCAGCGGGTCCGTGGTCAGCCGTCTGCCCTTTCATGCCCAAAGTAAACATCAGAATAATGTTTAGACAAACACATTTGATTTTTGAGGTAATGGGTATGTCAACTAAATGACAAACCTTAGAAAGGTCAAAGGGATATCCATTTTTCAGACTTTTTCAACCATTAATCGTTGATTTTGGTAACAGTGCACTTGTAGGCAGAGCAGGGAGAGAATGCCAGCTGGTGTGTGCACTGCACAATGCTCAAGGCAAACCTCCCCACGATTCAGTCAGACATCAATATTTTCTCCGTGATAAAATTTCCTCCTTTAAAAATGGAACCTTCCCTGGTGTACAACTCTAGTTGTCTAAAGACAATCCAAAATGCAACAATTACATGAATCCTCAGAAGGGACCCGGTCCATTAGCATCCACTAAAATCATATTAATTTAGCCTGTTAGCTATAATAAAACAAAGCATAGAAAATCTGTTCATAATTGTCCATTAGCCTGTGAGAAATTTATAATGTTGTTTCAAAACCAGAATATCACTGGTGAATGCCAAGTACCCAAAATTACACTTTGGTACAATGCACCATTTGCTGGATCATTTTTTTAAAGATTTTTTATTTATTTATTTGAGAGAGAGTGAGTGAGAGAAAGCATGAGCAGAGGGAAAGAGTGGAGGGAGAAGGAGAAGCAGACTCCCTGCTGAGATGAGAGCCCCACATGGGGCTCGATCCCAGGACCCCAGATCATGACCTGAGCTGAAGGCAGATGCTTAACCCACTGAGCCACCCAAATGCCAAATTGCTGGGTCATTTTTAAAGTGATTTTTTCCCCCTTTAAAACTAGAGGGTATTATGCTAAGTGAAATAAGTCAAACAGAGAAAGACAATTATCATATGATTTCTCTGATACGAGGAATTTGAGAGGTAGGGCGGGGGGTCGTGGGTGTAGGAAGGGGAAAAAAATGAAACAAGATGGGACCAGGGAAGGAGACAAACCATAAGACACTCTTAATTTCAGGAAACAAACTAAGGGTTGCTGGGGAGTCAGAGGGGAAGGGATGAGGTGGTTGGGTGATGGACATTTGGGGAGGATATGTGCAATGGTGAGTGCTGTGAATTGTGTAAGACTGATTATTCACAGACCTGTACCCCCTGAAGCATATAATACATTACATGTTAGCAAAATAAAATTTTAAAAATGGAAAAAAAATATTGTGCATTAGCTATGACTTGGCAACCCAATCAGCATTAATGGTAAGGATACTGAGAGTCCCAGCATTAATCCGGTTCTTCTGATCATACAGATATTTTTGGTCTCTTACCTGGAGGGATGTGACAGATGAAACCAGGCAGGAATGGAATGTGGTATAGAAATCTATCACCTCCAGAAGGAGCTGAGCACGACTCTTCTTCTCATAGAAGAGAGCCAAAGCGGGCTGGCAGCTGCCTCTTGCATACCACATCTATCAGTCTATTGAATCATGTCACTTGCCAAAATGCTGGGACCCTCTAAATTCATCAAACCAGCTTGGAAGCCACACAGCAAACAACTGCCATGTTCAAGTAATTAAAATACTAACAAGCTGGCTCAGGTTCCAGAAGAGGAGACACAGGTGTCATGTCTCCATTAGAGGAGTGTCAAAGATGTGTGTACATGTCAGGAGTTGGGGAGAGCATTTAAAAACCACCATGGATGGTGTGGAGTGACTGTGGGGGTGAGAGATCCCCAACCCCTACTCTACCAACCCATGTGCAGTAATAGTATACTCTTTCTGTGTAAAGCCCCTGAAGTATTGGTAGCATTTATTCCTGCCCAACCCAAATATGGTATTTCCTTAAGACTTTCCTTAAGGAGTCAATGATCATCCTCTAAATATCGTATTGACCAAAGTAGGAAACAATTCTACCTTGGGGGAGTATATCTCCAGTATTAAAAGAATGCTTCAAAAGCAATCAGGTTACTTAACTTTTAACCAACCATCCCCAAATTGTTTTGTAGAGGAATACTGAATATATGTGTTCAGTCTTCTTTAGCAGGAAATTGGAGGTTAACGTTCTTGCTATGATGAGCAAACACCTGCCCAGAGGGGCCACCGCCAAACACTGCTGACCAATCTCCATACTAACCACTGAGCTATCCTCCTAATTTCCCAAAACTACTTTCTATAAGATTCTAGTACAGTTCCTTTCCAAACTCACCCTGTGTTTGTATCTTCATATTTTTTAATTCATACCTTTGGTTAGCTTTGGTTCAGAGGAGATGGTGCAGGGTTGAATTCCACTATTTTATTAGTTACTTCCAAATAATTTTTCAAAGTATAATAATTCTGTGTCTAAAGCTGAGATAAAAGCCGGGGGTGGGATGGGGATCTCAGACCAGATCAAAAATTAGGTTCTTCTCTCAGTCTCTGATCTGGAACATCTTGAAAGAAGCAAGGCAAGTCAAGAGCCCATGACTGGTTAGGCTTTGAAGCAGGTGATCTTGGACACCAAAGCAACACTAGTTTTCACTCGCTAAGGATACTGGGTAGGTTATTCAACTCATCTGTACCTCAGTCACCTCTGGGTCAAATGGGCCTGAAATTGAAATTGGCATGACTTCACTTAGGATTAGATTTAACAGTAGGTGTAAATTTCCAAGCACGATTATGGTTGCACAGTAGGTGCTCAAGAGAAAATATGTGCCATCCGTCATCACCACCACCCCCATCATCATCATCACCATCATCATCATCATCATCATCATCATCATCATCATCTCATTAATAAAACAAAGGCTCCCAAGGAAAATTCCAAGCCATGCTTTGGAAAGTAATAAACTAGGGATCTGTGGAGAACACAGGGCCCATGAGTCTCAAGTCAGCAATAGAATGTACTTCAACTGGGGCACCTGAGTACTCAGTCAGTGAAGCATCTGCGTTTGGCTCAGGTTGGAGCCCAGCATTGGGCTCTCTGCTCAGCCAGGAATCTGCTTCTCTCTGCCCCTCCCCTGTTCCTGCTCTCTCTCTCTCTCAAATAAATAAAATTTGTAAAATATTTATATTAAAAAATAAAATAAAAATAATTTTAAAAAGAATGTGCTTCAATTAAAAGCTTAATGTAGGATAGCCTGAGTGGCTCAGTCAGTTGAGTATCTGCCTTCAGCTCGGGTCATGATCTCAGCGTCCAGGGATCAAGCCCCAAGTTGGGAATCCCTGCTCAGTGGGAAGCCTGCTTCTCTCTCTCCCTCTGCCCCTCCACTCTGTTTGTGCTTTCTCTCCTTTTCTCTCTCTCAAATAAAAATAAGTAAAAATCTAAAAATAAAATAAAGCTTAATGTAGGAAAGTTATTCAGTTGGACAAAGGGAAGGGATCACTGGTACATGCTTTGACATGAATAGATATTGAAAACAGTACATTAAGTGAAGGAAGGTAGATACAAAGAGACACATATTATATGATTCTACTTACATGCAATGTCCAGAATAGACAAATTCATAGAGACAGAAAACAGATTAAGTGTTGCCAGGGGCTGGAGAGAAAGGACAGTGGGGTGACGACTTAATGTGTACAAGTTTCCACTTGGGGTGATAAGAAAGTTCTGGAACTAAATACTGAAGATGCTTGCAAAACATTCTGAATGTACAATGCACTGAATTGTCTACTTTGCAACTGTACACTTTTAAGATGGTAGATTTTATATTACTCATTTTTTACCACAATGAAGAAATGTGACATCCAAACATAGTAACAGAAAAACATCATTCAAAATCCAGGCACTAACTCCCACCTAACACTCAGAATTTAAAACCCTGAGTAGGGGCACCTGGGTAGCTCAGTGGTCATAATCCCAGGGTTCTGGGCTTGAGCCCCTCATCAGGCTCCCTGCTCCATGGGAAGCCTGCTTCTCCCTCACCCACTCCCCCTGCTGTGCTCCCTCTCTCACTGTGTCTCTCTCTGTCGAATAAATAAATAAAAATCTTTAAAAAAAAAAGGTAGATTACTGGTACAGTGTGGATCTATCACATTAAAATGACTGATAGAGGGCGCCTGGGTGGCTCAGTGGGTTAAGCCGCTGCCTTCGGCTCAGGTCATGATCTCAGGGCCCTGGGATCGAGTCCCGCATCGGGCTCTCTGCTCAGCAGGGAGCCTGCTTCCCTCTCTCTCTCTGCCTGCCTCTCTGTCTACTTGTGATCTCTGTCAAATAAATAAATAAAATCTTTAAAAAAAAATGACTGATAGATTAAAGAGCAATGAAAATAATTTAAAAAAACCCAGAAAAGAGAAATAAAACCTTCAGAAAAAAAAAAAGAAAGAAAGAAAGAGAAAGAGAATGGTGTTTCTGCATAAATCCTTACTCTAACTCACTTTGGCCAGAGTCCCATCCCCAGAAACATGGGGACACTGAATGCCAGCAATGCCTAACTTGTGTAGCGTGGAACCGGAACTAATTTTCATTCTTTTCCCAAATTTCAATGCACAGTGAAACTCCCCTCTTGATGTAATAGTTCCGCTGTCAGGGAAAGCTGAGAGTTTCACCATTTGGAAGGTGGGGAGCAAATTGGTGTTGATTGGAGGAGGAAGGTGAAAGACAACTTCCTGTAAGCAGGAGGAGAGCCACGGTGAGCAGGCACCACCGTACGACAGCCGGTGAGCAGAGCAGCAGCTGCAATCTGAGAGGGAATTCTCTGAATTAGGAAAGCTCTTTATTTGGCTGGAAAACTTTGCTAACAAGGAACAACTAATGGAAGGCGTACCTGAGGTGACCCCAGGAGTTCTGTAGGAGGAAGTCATGTGCTCCTGCTATCAGGCTCAGAGGAGGGTCAGCCAACAAATACATAATTTTCAAACTTCAGTTGGCATGTAGCACTGTAATAATTAATTTTGTTTCCATGTTTATAATATTGTCACTTTGGAATGTGAGGACTAACAGGCAGTAATAGCTCTGTGGATCTGGCCGCCTGAGTCCGGTTACAAATGTTTTATCTGGGGTGGCAGCAAATTGGTATGAGGTTCAACTCGGATGAAAGACTAGAAAAGTCTCATCTGGACCACTGGCCTTCAAACATGCTGGTGAAAATGTTATAAGAAAATACTAGCAACGATTCTGAAATTATACACATTTAAACTATGTGACTTTTTTAATTTAAATTCTAGTTAGTTAGCATATAGTGCAATATTGGTTTCTGGAATAGATTCAGTGATTCATCACTTACATACAACTCCCAGTGCTCATCACAAGAGCCCTCCTCGATCCCCAACATACATTTAGCCCATCCACCTGCCCACCTCCCTCAGTCAACCCTCAGTTTGGTCTTTATCACTAAGAGTCTCTTCTGGCTTATTTTCCTCTCTCCTTTTTTTCTTTTCCCCCTTCTAATATGTTCACCTGTTTTCTTTCTTAAATTCCACATATATGGTATCTGTCTTTATTTTGCTTAACATAATAAATTCTAGCTCCAACCACGTCATGGCAAATGGTGAGATTTCATTCTTTTTGATGGCTGACTAATATTCCTGTGTGTGTGTGTGTGTGTGTGTGTGTGTGTGTGTGTGTGTGTTTGTGTAAATATGCCCCATCTTTATCTATTTATCAGCCAATGGACATTTGGTTCTCTCCATACTTTGGCTATTGCTGATAATGCTGCTATAAACATTGGGGTGCATTTATCCTTTTGAATTGGTATTTTTTATATCCTTTGGGTAAATACCTAGTAGAGAAATTTCTGGATCATAGGTACTTCTATTTTTAACCTTTGAGGAACCTCCAAACTGTTCTCCAGAGTGGCTGTACCAGCTTGCATTCCCACCAGTAGTGCAAGAGGGTTCCCCTTTCTCTACATCCTCGCCAACATCCATTGTTTCCTGACTTGTTAACTCAGCCATTCTGACTGGTGTGAGGTGGTTTTGTGTGTGTGTGTGTGTGTGTGTGTGTGTGTGTGTTGTGTGTGTGTGTTTTAAAGAATTTATTTATTTATTTGACAGAGAGAGATCACAAGTAGGCAGAGAGGCAGGCAGAGAGAGAGAGAGAATGGAGGAAGCAGGCTCCCCACTGAGCAGAAAGCCTGATGCGGGACTCGATCCCAGGACCCTGAGATCATGACCTGAGCTGAAGGCAGAGGCTTAACCCACTGAGCCACCTAGGTGCCCCTCTCATTGTGGTTTTGACTTGTATTTCCCCGATGATGAGTGATGTTGAGCATCTTTTCATGTGTCTGCTAGCTATCTTGATGTCTTCTTTGGAAAAGTGTCTATTCTTGTCTTCTGCTCATTTCTTAACTGGATTATTTGGTTTTGGGGGGTTGAGTTTGATAAATCCTTTATAGATCTTAGATATTAACCCTTTATCAGATATTTAATTTGCAAATATCTTCTCCCATTCCATAGGCTGCCTTCTAGTTTTGTTGATTGCTTCCTTGGCTGTGCAAAAGCTTTTTTATCTTGGTGAAGTCCCAATAGTTCATTTTTTAAAATGATTCTATTTATTTGACAGAGAGAGTGAGAGAGCATAAGTAGGGGGATTGGCAGAGGGAGAGGGAGAATCAGGCTCCCTGTTGAGCAGGGAGCCCAATGCAGGGCTCAATCCTAGGACCCTGGTGTCATAACCTGAGCCAAAGGCAGACCCTTAACCTACTGAGCCCCCCAGGTGAACCCCAATAGTTCATTATTACTTTGTTTCCCTTACTTCTGGAAATGTATCTAGTAAAAAGTTGCTGCAGGGTTGCCTAGGTGGCTCAGTGGATTAAGCCTCTGCCTCCAGCTCAGGTCGTGATCATCTCAGGGTCCTGGGATCAAGCCCCACATCGGGCTCTCTGCTCAGCGGGGAGCCTACTTCCCCCTTTCTCTCTGCCTGCTGCTCTGCCTAGTTGTGATCTCTCTCTCTCTCTGCATCAAATAAATAAAATCTTTAAAAAAAAAAAAAGTTGCTGCAGCTGAGTTCAAAGAGGTTTCTGCTTAGGTTCTCCTCTATAATTTTGATAATTTCCTGTCTCACATTTTGGTCTTTCAGTCATTTTGAATTCATTTTTTACTCTGTAAGCCTCTTAAGGAATCTTTTAGGGAGCAGGTTTACTGCACAGCCTGGTTTTGGATTACAAATCACCACCTACAGAGGAAGAAAGGGATCCATTTAAAAAGCAGATTTCTAGAAAAAGAGCAGGGGGAAGAGAAACAACAGGGAGGGAAATGGGATAATGGGATGGAGTGGAGTAGGAGGGACAGAGATGAGAATAAGAAGGGTCCTCAAAGTGATAGTCACTTCATCTCTGTAAACTCTTATGTGCCTTGATGGGGTTATGGGAGATTCAACACATGAGGAAAGGGTCACTGCGCATGCATTGGCTTCCTACTTTGCCCAGATTGGGGCATTATCTACCTCTCAGCTGACATGTCACTCCCCCACAGGCTCCCCCCAATGTGATACAGGTGACTGTGTATGGCCAGCACACCAGCATGTCACTGTAAGAAGTTGGCATGAAAAAATGAGTGTAACCTGCAGTGTGCTCATAAACAAAGTGTCACTTACCTGCCCCAGTGACATACATTGCACAAAAAGGTACTTTGTCATCATAGAAGAACATCAGCAGCTATGCTGATGTTTGAGCTTGACTCGCTTACCTAGGGTTTAGAAAACAAGGATGCCAACCAGGGTTCCAGCCCCTAGCACCAGGGTGCATCGTGTATGCTCCCATCCACTCACTGATTTCTGAACTCCCAAATATTCTACAAACATTTCTAAGTATGAGCACCATGGGAAACACAGTGAACCACCTTGAGAAGAGACAGTGTGATTTTTGTTATTGCTGTTTTGTTTTGGGTTTTTTGTGTGTGGGGGGGGGTTGTTTGTTTTGTTTTTTTAGATTTTGACTTTATTTTTTTCTCTTTTCATTTTGTTCTGATTGCACTTGTTTTCAGGTCTGCCAAACACTCTTCAGAATGGAATCAGACTTCTTCCTCTGCACTTTTCCCCAGACCTGAACCTCCCTGACGCAAGTTGCAGGCAGTTAGAAGCACAGAGCTCTGGAATTGTGAGGATGGAGAAAGTATAAAGAAAGGCCCAACTTTCAGTGTTCTGGGACTCCAGCTTAAACTAAATGCTCAAAACAGTGAATTTCTCCTAGAAAGAGCAGTTGCTCCTCAGGGAAGTGGACCATTTTCTGGCTGGTGCTGCCCCTCTCTGGACTAACACCAAAATGCCTGCTGTGCCGGCCACAGGCAGACACCCCTTTTTTTTCTACAAACGTTTTCTTAAAGTGTGGCCACAGCTGAGGTCTACTCTCTTTCCACATTGTACCTGTTTCTTTTATCCTGGGTTTCTATTGGATGCTATACCCTCAATATATTGCTTTTTTTAAAGATGAAATAACTTCATTTTAAGAAATTTACTAAATGTCCCTAGCTGAGCCAGAAATTTAAAAACCAGGAAGGATATAGAAGTCTCTGTACTATTATGTTCAGTGACCTACTAGTGTGTTGTTTATGTATTGTAACAAGAGACTCTTTGGTTATGTATATAAATTTCCTTAAGTGGTCTCAGTGATTTTCAGCTTCATAAAAAATTACCTAGATGTAGGCTAGTGCAAATAAAAAAAAAGGTTTTTTTAATTAAAAAGAAACCTTAGAGTTAGAACTTCCCAGGAATCAAAGGCTCTGGACACCAGTCCCAGCTACTCTGCTGCTGGTAATCTGAAACCTGTTTCCAACACTTTCCATGCCTCAGCTTCCCTCAGCACAAGACTCTGGTAAGGGGTCCTGCACTACCTACTTCGCAGCACTAAAATGAGGGAAAGGGAAAGTGCTAGGAATTAAAAATCACACAAGTGTGTCTTCTGATTACAGCTGGTCCAGTCCACAATAATCATCGGGGGACATACGGGTTATGTTTGAGTCACCCGTAAACCAACACATATTCGACCTCCTAGCCAAACTACTGTATGATCTTCTCCATAACCCAACTGTGCATGTGCCTTTAGCTACTGATACATGGGATTTTATCTATGATATTTAATATGTGTTTTTACAGGAAGATAATGCTCATGCAGCTGTTTCCAATTTTAAAAAAAAGTCAAAATAAAAGCAATTGAAAAAAATTCTTTTTACTATACAGTAAAGTTAACATTCACTTTTTTTCCCTTTTGGTGTACAGTTCTATGAATTTTAACACATGCATGGATTTGCCTAACACCATCATAATCAGGATTCTGAACAGTTCCATCCCCTTAAAAATTCCCATTATAGTTACATTCTCTTCCCCACACCACGGATCTGTTCTTCTGGTCCAGTCTGATCTTTTCCAAAAATGTCATATACATGGCATTATACCGTATGCGGCCTTTAAAACTTTTTTTTTTTTGGCCACTCAATGTAACATCTTTGAGAATCATCAGAGTTATTGTTCTTTCCTTTTCATTGTTAAATATTATCCCATGGCTTTTTTTAACTATTTACTTACTAAAGGACATCTCATTGGTTTCCAACTCTTGGTAGTTACAAATAAAGTGGCTATAAATATTCATGTATAGGTGGTTGTGTGAATATAAGTTTTTGATTCACTAGGGGAAACACCTAGTTGTGGGCTTGGTGAGTCATTCGATTTTTTTTTTTTCTTAAACAAACAGTGACTTGCAGATGTAACATCACAATTAAATCTCCAGAACTTTTTTTTCAAGTCAACCTCTTAAAATAAAAGATGGATACCATTATTAATCTACATCCCAAAAAAAAACTGATGTTCTCTACCTTCTCTACAAATACAAGTTTTTATTATTTTTGTGGAACTATTGTTTTCTGTAGACAAGGGGCAGGGAGTAGGAGGTTGGGGGAACCAGGTGGTGGGTATTAGAGAGGGCACGGATTGCATGGAGCGCTGGGTGTGGTGCAAAAACAATGAATACTGTTACGCTGAAAAGAAATAAATATATATATATATATTTTTTTTTAAATGTCATTTTAGCACTGCAAAACAAAAAACAAAAATAAAAACAAGTCAGTGATTCTATCAAGAGTTATCTTTATTGGCTAAGAAATAGTCTCTCCATTTTCCAAAATAAGGTAAAATAAAATAATGCTAAGAAGAAAGTGGGCTTAACATCAGACACTGCGTTAACACACACTGGGTCTGACCTAACTTAGAAGCCACTATGCTGAACTAGAAAGAATACACCATCGTCCCTATTCACTTTGGAGTGTTTGAAGATACTTGGAGGTGTGGCCCAAAAACCTGTATTTAGCATTTGTTAAACAGTCTAGAGGAACCTGCCTTCACTGGAGTTCTGTGGGCCAATCAGTAGCTGGCACCTCTCACTCTGTGCCTCATGGGTCCCATGGGCCCCAGAACAATCTATATTCCCCGGGTTGAAGATGATAGCATAATGTCAGTGTACTTAAAATTCAATTTCACTCTTCCTGATCTATGCACCATTATGCAGGCCTTTGAAATAGTCTCCAAAGAAGGTAAGCCTTGTATTGATTCCCATTCTCCTACATAGCAACTGGTGTGTAGCAACCCATAGCATAATATGAGGGGGAGAAAATATTGATTCTAGGAAACTTAATATTATTAAAAGACAGTTGTATTAAATCTCTTTCCTGGACTTAGCTGAGCGCTTTTTTTTTTTTCCCCCTTTCCCATTTTCAGAAAATCAATGAAGCTAATACCATTGTTAGTTTTAGAGTTTCTACTACAGCAGTTTCATGTCATCGTAGAACCTATGGAAGGTTTGTAGGCTCAGCATTTGAGGCTGGCAGTCCTTGACTGACAATCACCACAGTTCTCTCTTTAGTGACTCACGCAGAGGGGGTAAGTTGTGTTTCAATCACGCTTTCCACATATCTGTTTTCATCAGTGTGTAAAAGTCTCAAGACAATGCTTAGTCTTACTTACAAAATGCCTAAGTTCTTAAGATAAAGTTCATTGCACAAATGCAATGTTCAGTTTGGGAGAAGTCTAAAGAAATAAAAGCAACAAGAATCAGTGTGGGGAGAGGGTTGGTTGTCTGATGGGGAACACCTGCCCATTGAAAACCCCAGAATCTGCCACACAAGACTATAAGTCACATTTGCTATTCTGTGGATCATCCAAACTTGAACTTTCCATTTTATAAGGAGCAGCTGCTTCTGATTTGTGACAAGATTAAAGCATTTTGGAATCTCTCTCCATATAGCGAAGTTCTGATAGAATGTCCGCTATGTAATTATCAAATATAACAAGACTGTAATATGCCTCCAGAGTCAATGAACCAAGGACCGGAATCTTCTCCTAATTATATAATATGAAACTTCTTGTAATTCTGATGCCATGGATTTGGAATTTGTGATTAATATGGGTTAGACTGCTAAGCAAGCGTTTTCTTCACAGACCCTGCAAACAGAATTTTAAAAAGAAGATAGCAGAATAATGTTGAAACTATGTGAAAAACAAACTATTTTCAAACCCCCTCAAAGACTTTAGAAGCCACAATTAACATGCAAATACTTGTGGTGCCTTTTAGAGTTATTTTATGCCCTGTCTTCTTGCTTCTCTTGAGAGTGGTGTTCTCAGCTCCCAGCTGACCGAGTCCACCTGGATATCCCAGACACTGTGAACTTACTTGTCCCAAATTGGATCAGACAGTTATGTTCTTGCTCACTGTCCCTCTTCCTGTTTTCCCACATACCACAACAAGATTCCCCATCTCCATCACTATCTAAAAGAGAAATCCAAAAAGCAACCAAGGACCACTGGTTGACACCGTTAAGGAAATGTCTAATTTGACTCCTTCCCCCTAATATCTAGCCTGTTGCTGCTTCCTTCCCACTTATCTGAACCCCTACAAGCCCTCCTAAAATCCTACCAGTATCTCTGGTCCACTCTCTTCTACCGGAGAGATCCTTCTGAAAATAACAAAGTGCATTATGTCAAATCATATTGAAAATTGCTGTGGGCTTCATATTACCAGATAACCCAGTAAGCCACTAGCACTGAGGATTGGGAAAGTTCTGGAGATGATACAGACAAGCCTGAGCAGGCACAGGAGCAGAAATCCCTATGTCATATTTGGGTGATGGCAAGAAGACACAACTGGCTTGAAAGGGAATTTTTATCAGTGATAGTTATATAAGACTGTGATGTAAAAGTGAAGGGGGTTCAAACCTAAGGCTTAAAAATCAGGCTGAGGGGTGCCTGGATAGCTCAGTGGGTTAAACCTCTGCCTTCAGCTCAGGATATGATCTCAGGGTCCTGGGATCGAGCCCCGCATTTGGGCTCTCTGCTCAGCAGGCAGCCTGCTTTCCCCTCTCTCTCTGCCTGCCTCTCTGCCTACTTGTGATCTCTCTCTGTCAAATAAATAAATAGTCTTTAAAAAAAATCAGGCTGAGACTCCTGGGCTTTATCCTTCCATCCCTGGGGAGTCCTTTTGCTTCATAACCAGAAGAGGCTGATAAAGGCAAAGTCCAGTCAGAAATACCCATACCCTCTCCCACTGTCAAACGAATGATACCATTAGGCTGCCAGTTATTTCTGCTAGTGATTACTTCCTTTGTCTTTCATGAGGAAACGAAGAAAAAGGAGAAATGTATCAACTACTAAATCTTTAGGTGTTTCTCTTAAACAAACTTTGAATTTTTAAGTAACACTTTATACTGGCTTTGCAAACAGAAACACAATTCCAGAGATTCACAATGTGGTAATCGTAGTAGTATGTAATTAAAATGTGTTGGTCTTTTCTCCAGAGCCTAAGGAAATAGAAACAAAACACATCACCAGGTAAAATACTAAGGCATTCATGAGCAAACTTCATTTCTTCCAAAGAAAACAAAAAATATGATGAAGTATGCACTCAAGAGGATTTCAAGCACAAGTGACAGAAATTAGAATGTCATTCCTAAATATGTTAGTTGTGTAAGATCAGAATTAGTTATGTTAACACCTATAGACCATTGGAGCTGCCATCTATGCTGACCATGATGGTGCAACCCCAATGCCAACTAGCTACCTCTCCCAACATATCTCTAAGGCAGCTCCCACTTACCATGGCCAGAGCTGAATCTATTATCACCCTCCCCAAACATTCTCTCCCTCCATTAATAGTATTAGTGTCCACCTGTCCACTTAAGCTGGAAACACCATCATCATCGACTTCTCCCTTCTCTCTCCCTAGACCCCTACATCCATGGGACTCCCCATAGCTACTACTTATCTCCCAAATATCTGCCTGAATCAGCCCCACTCAACAGTCCCACCAACTTGCCTTATCACCAATCTCCCAAGATTTCAGTTGCCTTCTAAATGGCACTCACTACCAATCTGACAGCCAGCTGGTGTCTTCTCATTTGGACACTCCTGGAGTTCTCTCTCCCTCCTTCCTTCTCCACCTGACAAACCCCCTCACCCTTCCAGCCCAAGCTAAATGGCACTTCCTGTCGTCCTCATCATATCCTACCTTCTTCTCCAAAAATGAACAGTTTCCTCTTCTAGATTCCCTGTTATTTTTTTTTCTCTCCTTGATTATATAACACTTACTCCATTTCTAGTATGATTTGATGTAACTGACTCATTGTCCTCTGATAAACATGTGCATTTCTTCATCTTTGAGACCATTTGTTATTTTTCAAGTCTCTGGAAGTATAACACCCCTCCTGAAACATGGTACACTCTCTTAGGATGTTTGTACCAAATGTTTTGGAATTAGATAGAGTTGGTATTTATATGATGCCATCCTCTGTCTAATAAACTGACATCTGGTAAGAATGTGATCATTCCCAATTTAAGCTTTTATGATTTTTCTGGCTACACGTCTTCTCATTCTCCCCTTGTGGTTGTTTCTATTTGGTCTTTTTTAAGAGCAAATTTGTTTCCAAGCAGAACTTGGTACAGGACTTTATCCTTAGCTGGATGCTTACAGGAAATACATAGGGAAAAGCAGGTAAAGTGAAAGATTTTTGTGTACCTCAGCACTACTTTAGAAATACCCCATATGCATATATAGAGATAACCCATTCCCCAATCCTGGCATTGATGTCTAGAGAAAACAGCTGCATATAGGGAGCCACCTGTGTGCTCCAATGCAGAGACTAGAGTGTTACATGACTGATAATTATCTGTGGGCAAAATTAACAGCATGGTCCCTGCAGCAATCACTCCTCATGCCAACTAAACAGCTTTCTCAAACCCACACCTGCTTTGAATTAGTCAATTACCAATGTTGAGAAAGCAGGAAATGAATGGCTCATGGTTTTAAGCATCAATAATTAAAATAAAAAAGTCATAAAGAGTCATTCTTCTTCCTGGAGTGTAAATGAATGAGACTCTAAGTGTATGGTAAAGACACTATAATTGCCAGCAAATTAATTCCCAATGAAGATGAAGAGGGAAATCTGTCTCCTTGCCTCTTGGACTATTTCCTTCCAACGGTATTTTATTGTCCCAGTTTAGCAGTGGGAACTCAGCTCAGTATAGACAATGCTCCTGCGGTAAGTGTGATCACCAGGCGGTCACGAGGTAGAAGCTGCAACCCATGGCATTGCTTGGACCCACTTGGGGCTGATGAGGTTATGTGCTCTGCAGCTGAGGTCCTCATCCAGTGAGACTTGGTCCAGAGGTGTGCTGGATAAAGAGAAGGCAGATCTTCTCTCACCCAGACCCTTTTTTAGCACTGATCTCTGAGAATAAGGGGTATGTTCTGGTTCTACACTCAGCAATGCCATGTTGCATTTAGTCAGAGAGAAGCCACAGAAATCATTTCCTAGAACTCAAACCAGAGACAGACGTCCACTCAATTATAGCTGGTTGTTCCCCCCCTCTATCCCTCCACCACCTCTCTATAGTTTGAGAGTTCCCTCTACCCTGCAATTTCCCCTGATCTTTTCAGAGCTTATCAGAGTAAGACAATGGTGGCAGTGATCCTATGTGTTACCTCCTCAAATAGAGAATTATTTAAATAGATAATTTTAAAAAATTATTTAAAAATAAAAATTACTTAAATTATTTAAAAATAATTTAAAAGTAAGTTGATACATTTACCCCACAGTCTGTTTATCCATGTACCTATCTATCTACTGATGGACATTTGGGGTCAGCCATAAAAAAGAAGCTAATATGGATGAACCTGGAAAACATTATTCTAGGTAAAAGAAGCCAGACACAAAAGACCACATGTTGTATGACCCAGAATAGACTAATTCTAGACTAATAGACACAGAAAGCAGACAGGTGGTTAACAGGGGTTGGAGGGAGGGAAAATAAGGAATGACTGCTTATTGGGTACAAGATTTCCTTTTAGGGTGATGAAAATGTTTTAGAACTAGATAGAGCTGGCATTTATACGATGTTGTGCATGTACTTAATGCCGCTGAATTCTTCACTTTAAAACAGTTAATTTTATGATATGTGAGTTTCAACACAATTTTTTAAAGGGTTGGGGGGGGTCCTGTAGATGGTCGTCCATGAGTCTCTCGGTGAAACATCAGATGTGGTAACAAGAGGGTAGAGATTTCCTATTAAAGAGCTTTCTCAGGGTCCTTAAATCACAGGAATTTGTTTGCTTTGTCCAAGACTGAGCCTTCCTCAGATGGGAAGCCCTCACTGTGGCTGTCTGGGAAGCCAAGGTTAGCATGCAAGGAAGGAAGCAAAGTTGGCCTCAACCTTTCATTGGCAAGAATCCATCCTCTATGGAGAAAAAGAAATAATAAATAGCTAATGCTGACTGGAATTATTATTATTATTATCCTTTTTCTACTGACCTTTCATTTTCTGTGGCCTAAAATTAGATCATGTGTTGTTTATTAACATTTTCTTGGGATTTTGTGGGGGTTGTGTTGGGGTTTTTTTGGGGGGGAGCTTTTTTTTTCTTTTAAATTTCATTTTGTTTTAGTTTGTATTGATTCCCTACTGCTGTGGCAGCAAAACCAAGCCTAGGCAAAAGACCTGGTAGTTACACACAGTTCACTTTCTGGTTTTACTACCAGACAGAGACCAAGGCAGAAAGACTGGTTTCTGGTTACTGATGACATGTGTGCTTTCTCTTTCGTTTCCCATGCTCCCCACTAACCCAGGAATCCTCCCCAGGGCCTTACCCACAGAGCCCCTGGTTATTGAGGCACAAGACTAGAGAGTAGAAGTCTGAGACTTGAAGACCCTCTCATCCCGTTCCCATTGAATCTTTTTTTTTTTAATTTTTTACTTTTTCAGCGTAACAGTATTCATTATTTTTGCACCACACCCAGTGCTCCATGCAATCCGTGCCCTCTCCAATACCCACCACCTGGATCCCCCAACCTCCCACCCCCCACCCCTTCAAAACCCTCAGTTTGTTTTTCAGAGTCCATAGTCTCTCATGGTTCACCTCCCCTTCCAATTTCTCTCAACTCCCTTCTCTCCATCTCCCTTGTCCTCCACGCTATTTGTTATGCTCCACAAATAAGTGAAACCATATGATAATTGACTCTCTCTGCTTGATTTATTTCACTCAGCATAATCTCTTCCAGTTCTGTTAATGTTGCTACAAAAGTTGGGTATTCATCCTTTCTGATGGAGGCATAATACTCCACAGTGTATATGGACCACATCTTCCTTATCCATTCGTCCATTGAAGGGCATCTTGGTTCTTTCCACAGTTTGGCAACCATGGCCATTGCTGTTATAAACATTGGGGTACAGATGGCCCTTCTTTTCACTACATCTTTATATTTGGGGTAAATACCCAGTAGTGCAATGGCAGGGTCATAGGGAAGCTCTATTTTTAATTTCTTGAGGAATCTCCACAGTGTTCTCCAAAGTGGCTGCACCAACTTGCATTTCCACCAACAGTGTAAGAGGGTTCCCCTTTCTCTACATCCTCTCCAACCCATGTTGTTTCCTGTCTTGCTAATTTTGGCCATTCTAACTGGTGTAAGGTGGTATCTCAATGTGGTTTTAATTTGAATCTCCCTGATGGCTAGTGATGATGGACATTTTTTCATGTGTCTGATAGCCATTTGTATGTCTTCATTGGAGAAGTGTCTGTTCATATCTTCTGCCCATTGAATTTTTGATAAGAATACCAGCCTTTCTCAGGACAGGAAATCAACATCATAGAGCAAAGAATAAAGAAGTAGACTCAATGGAATTGAGCTTTGAGTAGGTATAGTTCTACTGTCCTGATTTTTTATTTGAGAGGAAGGACACTCAACTTGGCCTTTCTATAACAAAAAATTACCAGAAGAGGTCATTTCTGTCAGGGTCCAGTTAAAGGAAATCACTCTAGTTATTTTAACAAGGAAAATGTAATATAAAGAACTGTTAACTATAAAAGTTAACATTTGCTTGACTATGAAAAATGGCTAAAAATGGAGATAGCATATACAGAGTACCTTTTACCACCAGGCTGAGAGAACAGATAAAGGCACCAAGAATGAAGAAAGAAGACTCTCTCTCTCTAAGCTCGGCCACCCCCAAGGCTGAGACTCAGCCCTCATCAGAGAGCTTAGCTACCACAAGAACTCACAACCTACTGGTAGGGTTAAAACAATAAACCTTTCTGGGAGGCAAAGGCCAGAGATGGTCTGAAGAAGCAGCCTGTCATTGCAGGAGGTATAGTGGGAAAAGCTTCTAGGAAGTGGCCACCAGTGGAGAGAGAATGGCCTGAGGGCACAGCTGGGCTCAGCCCCATACACTGCTGGACTACTGCAGTGAACAAAACAATAGTGGGGGCCCAGAACTCAGAAACAAATTTTCTTCACCTTGCACTGTACTCCAGAACCTTCCAGTGGAGTTAGTATTTAGCAAGTGAGCAAAAAAAGTGTGTTTACAGGGTCCAGCTGTCGCATCACAAATCAGGGCAGAGAAGGGTGGATCTGGAGCTGAGAGACAATAAATTGAAAGTTGTCCCAGATGGAGACCCCCCATTCCAGACCTGGCCTGGCTTCCAAGGAAGACACACCCTCCATCTTATGAACTGTTACCGAACACAGACAACATGCTTCACCACCTCCATTAACCAGAACTCAAGAATATCTCCAACTGGGTCAAGGAACATTATTAAACTTTCAAAATCAGTGGCTGATAAATAATTCCACAGTATCTTAGGTGCTGGAGAAAGTAAAGAAGAGGACTTCCATAACTTCGGTGTGGCAAAAAATGGCTGTATTTTCATTAAATTCACTTTCCTTTTCCTCCTGAGGACCAGCTGGACTCTGTTCCCAGCCTCTTTTGCAATTAGGTAGAGCCACAGGACTGATCCTAGCCAATGAGATGTAAGGAAAAGTAATACATCCCACTTCTGGGCCTGGCCTAGAATGTTCTAGCCCAATCCTTTGTGCCCTATCTCTTCCAGAACCCACCAACTGCCCATAGAACAAGAGTCCAAGATCTTTGAGAGTGACAGAGCTTCTAGGAAAGGATCCTAAGTCCCTGACTTACCAGTTGGAGGAGAGCATTCCCAGAAAGTTGCTCATCCAGAAAGACCCACACTGAACTATGATGATAGGAAAAAATAAGCCTATAAGGCACTGATTCCAACAGAGTGATTCCCAGATAAGCAGCATCAGCACCACCCAGAAACTTGTTAAAAATGCAAATTCTTGGGCCCCCATCAAAATGAACCAGAGGCCCTGAAAGAATACCCCAGCCGTCTGTGTCTTAATAAGTGATCTGAATGCTCTAAAGTTTGAGAAACACTGCCTTATTATGTAGACACTGAGATCAGGAAGCTGTTTGTCAAGGCATCTAGATAAAAATCCAGGGAGTTCCAACATAAAACCCATAAACTGAGGCCTCCATAACCAATGAAGAATTAGGCACCACCCCACTAGGGACCTTTGACATGGTTCCATCACCCATGAGGCTCCTGTAAAGTCCATTGGGAGGGTCGCACTCATGTTGCAGACTTCTTGCTTTTGAACATTTAGCTGCTCTACAACTCATATAACATAATTTAGATCTGCACATTTATTCCAAACCAGGACCAAACTGATGAGGTCTTTGTAAGGTTGAAGGCTTACCACTATCAGGTATTACCTGTGACATTTGACCAGTAGCCAGAAAACAAGGACTGCATTTGTTGAGTTCTTCTGGACAAGTCACTTAACCTGCTCATTTTATTACCCTCTGCGAAAAGTAGATCAACCCTAACCCATTTACAAGTTACCTGGAGGAAATATCTTCAGAAAAGCATAAGACAATAAGTTGTATTTCCGGGCTTAGAGAAATTCCATATAACTCTGTTTGTATGTCCTTCAAACTTTAAATAACAGAAAACAAAAATCAACCCCTCTTCAACTTCATACACAACAGCTGAAAACAGGGAACTGTGGAGAAACAAACTCTAGATTGACTCATTAAGTTTAGAACTATTCAAATGCAAAGTTTTCTATTTCTTTTTTTAAAGACTTTTTAAAAATTTTATTTATGGGGGCACCTGGGTGGCTCAGTGGGTTAAGCTTCTGCCTCTGGCTCAGGTCATGATCTCAGGGTCCTGGGATCGAGCCCCACATCGGGCTCTCTGCTCAGCAGGGATCCTGCTTCCCCTCTCTCTCTGCCTGCCTCTCTGCCTACGTGATCTCTGTCTGTCAAATAAATAAATAAAATCTTAAAAAAAAGAATTAAAAAATTTTTATTTATGTATTTGATAGAGAGAGAGCCCAAGTAGGCAGAGCATCAGGAAGAAGGAGAGGGAGAAGCAAGCTCCCTGCTGAGCAGGGAGCCCAATGTGGGACTCAATCCCAGGACCCTGGGATCATAACTGGAGCAGAAAGCAGACACTTAATCATCTGAGCCACCCAGGCATCATTTTTATAAGATTTTTTATTTTTAAGTAATCGCTACACCCAATGTGTGGCTTGAACTTAACACACCTGAGATCAAGAGTCACATGCTCCACCAACTGAGCCAGCCAAGTGTCCCCAAAGTTTTCTCTTTCAATTGTTGACCAAAATGTAATGTCACCTCTAAAATATTTGAGCTAATTTGCTAAATATAAAGTCCAACTTGTGTGTGTGTGTGTGTGTGTGTGTTTAAATCAAATCTCCCAGGAGGGAAAAATCATCATTTAGAGGAAATGGGAAGCTTGGAATGAGCATCTGTTATCAACATGATGTGTTTAATTAGCCACGTGGGTAAACAAGTGTTGCCAGGAATGTGGTGGCTCAAAGGATGTGGCATTTAGCTCCAGCTCCGTACAAAGCCACATCTTCAGCACTTAGTTCAAAAGTAATTACCATCTCGCTGGCAGTTGGGTAGAGGGAGAAAAGAAATAACTGTATTCATCTTGTGATTAAATGGCAATTAGCAACTAAGTACCCTGCAACAATGTGGCGCTCACCACTTCATCACGACATCAGCAACTTTCCCACCAACCCACCGGCCCTCTGGGCATCAGAGCCTGGAGCACCAGGGCAAGGACCCTGGGGAGGACATAACATACCAGCCGACAGGGTCGAGCCAGGCACAAATGAGTAGTTAACAAATGAACACTTCAGCCAAGCTCTGTGGCTTCCAAACACAGCTTCGCAACTTATGATCCTGCGAACTTGGCCAAGTTACTTAAACATTTATTGTCGTCATCAGTGTCCTCACTTGAAAATTGGAGAAACTAGTTATTTCTAACACATAATATGGTGAGTGTGAGGCTTACGTGAGTTAATAGAAGCAAAGGATTTAAGATAGCTCTTGGAATATAGAAAATCCTCAAAGATGACTAATGTTTCAATGCTTCAGTTAATTCTTCATGAGGCTGGGTAGATTAACTCTTTCTTGCCATGCACCATTTAATGCTAAAAATAATTTAAAATGTACTGTACTTTTGTGACTATTCTGTAGTTCCCAGAGTATAGATCTTTTACCTCTTTGGTTATGTTTATTCCAAGGTATCTTATGGCTTTGGGTGCTATTGTAAATGGAATTGATTCTCTAGTTTATCTTTCTACAGTTACATTGTTAATGTAGAAGAAAACAACTGATTTTCGTGCATTTATTTTGTATCCTGCCACATTACTGAATTGCTGTATGAGTTCTAGTAGTTTGGGGGTGGAGTCTTTTGGGTTTTCCATTTAAAGTATCATGTCATCTGTGAAGAGAGAGAGTTTGACTTCTTGTTTGCCAATTTGAATTGAATACCTTTTATTTCTTTTTGTTTTCTGATTTCTGTTGCTAGGACTTTGAGTACTATGTTGAACATAGTGGCAAGAGTGGGCATCCTTGTCATCTTCCTGTTGGAGGGAATGTAAGCGGGTACAGCCACTTTGGAAAACAGTGTGGAGGTTCCTCAAAAAATTAAAAATAGAGGGGTGCCTGGGTGGCTCAGTGGTTAAAGCCTCTGCCTTCGGCTCAGGTCATGATCTCAGGGTCCTGGGATCGAGTCCTGCATCGGGCTCTCTGCTCATCAGGGAGCCTGCCTCCTCCTCCTGTCTCCCTCTGCCTGCCTCTCTGCCTACTTGTGATCTGTCTGTCAAATAAATTAAAATAAATCTTTAAAAAAAATTAAAAATAGAGATACCCTATGACTTAGCAATTGCACTACTGGGTATTTGCACCAAAGATACAGATGTAGTGAAAAGAAGGGCCATACACCCCAATGTTCATAGCAACAATGTCGACAATAACCAAACTGTGAGAAGAGCCAAGATGCCCTTCACCAGATGAATGGATAAAGAAGATGTGGTCCATATATACAATGGGATATTTCTCAGCCATCCGAAAGGATAAATACCCAACTTTTGCATCAGCATAGATGGGACTAGAGGAGATTATGCTAAGTGAAATAATTCAAGCAGAGAAAGTCAATTATCATGTGGTTTCACTTATTTGCGGACCATAAGGAATAGCATGGAGGACATTAGGAGAAGGAAGGTAAAAATGAAAGGGGGGAAGGTGGAGGGGGAGACAAACCATGAGAGACTATGGATTCTGGAGAAACAAACTGAGGGTTTAAGAGGGGGAGGTGGGTGAGGGGATGGGTTAGCCCTGTGATGGGTACTAAGAAGGGCATGGATTGCATGGCGCACTGGGAGTTATAGGCAAACAATGAATCATGGAACACGACAACAAAAACTAATGATGTACTATATGGTGACCAACATAACACAATAAAAAAATGTACTGTACTGCCAAAAACAAAAAATAAACACGAAACCAAAAAACCCTCTCTATGCCAGCTTGCTTCTTCAGTCATGAATTCTGGTTCATCCTGTACCTGAGGAACCACCCTCAGAATTCCAAACTGTGAAACAAATGGAAGCAATTTCCAGGAAGCCATGAGCAGAAACCGTGTATTTCCCAAGAAGAGCAAGGCTATAGATTCAAACAAGAATCTCGGAAGTTGAACACCTCCAGGCAAAAATGAATGTGGATGGACCAAAGTAAGGACAAAGCCATGCTGAGTAAGGCCAAGCTCTTCATTATGAACATTTATGGCCAAAGGTTGCTTCTCAACTGGCACCTCTTGGTGCCAAATTATTGGTGCACAAATCATTTCTAAAATTAGTTTTAAAACACAAACAGATGATAAAGCTCTTGTATAATGATCCAGCTTTTTAAAGCTCTGCATCTGTGGGTTCAAGTGTTTATCTATTCTCAGATGCCCTCCCAAATTTGCCATACTCTGTTCTGTGACACAGGAATCTGAATTTCCCATGTCCCTTGCCAAATGACATCTAATGAGCTTGTCCAATAGAAGGCAGTGGTAAGACTTGGGAGTCTTTTTTAACCCTCCTGTAATAGCTCCTCCAATTGTACCTGTGTCTCCTACCTAATAGCCCTCCATGTTGGGTTCTCAGCTTTAGTCAAAAGTCCTCCCTCCCCAGAGGCCCCAGTTTGATATCACATCCTCCCAATGTCCTTCCAGCCAAAGAGGTAGGAATGGAATGTTCTTATATCTAAATACTTATTTCTAGTAGGTTCTTAAGTTTTATATCACATGTATTTCCAAGTCCCTTTCTTAAATCCCCTCTGAAATACCTAGACTGGATTTTAGGAATCAAGGAACTCTGCCTGTTTTATATAATTTTCCTTCCATTATCTCAGGATGAAAAGCATTGAATAGGAATCAGAGATCTGGAGCCCTGAGTTCTGGTCCCAGCTCTGCAACTAATTGATGACATAACCATGGGCATTTCTCTGAGCCTCAGTTTCCTAATACATAAGAATATTGGACCAGAGGACCTCTTCAGTTATGATGCTTCAAGACTAGACATTCCATCCAGTGTCACCTGGCACCACTGTCTCCTGGCACTTGAGAATGTGGCAGGGGTGGGGACCAGTGGCATGGACTTACTTCCTGAGCTGCTTCAAGCACATTTGCTGGAAAGCCATTTTAGATTAACAGCTGAGCTAAATCAATGTGGTCCTGTTTGTTTTACAGGTGAGAGAAGGAATCAGGGAGGTTTCGGGTGGATGGGCTGTCTGTGTGGAGGATGGGTATGCACATGCTTGTATGTCTTACACAAGCATGGGATTCCCTAGGAAACCCATCAGTACATGATTCTGTATTTGTTTTTCCCACCCTTTATCTTTTAGGTGTAAAATTATAAAGAAAAAAAGTGCAAAAATAAAATGATAGAGAATTTAACATTTGAACATCACAAGATGAGGACTGGTAAGAATATTATCCAAATTAATACCCCATCCATATTAATATCAAGCTACTAGATATTAAGTATGAGCATGTGATAAATCTGTGGCCTCAGCAAGCAGATTTTCATTTTCTTTCTCTTCTCCAACCTGGCAGTTCTCAATCTTTTTTCCCTCACAACAACATGACAATGTATAGGCCACACATGAGCATAGACACAAAACACTGCCTGTGTGCTCTCCGTACTCTGGTCCATCTTGCTTTTTCTAATCATTATGCAATAATTCTTTTTTTTAAGATTTTATTTATTTATTTGACAGAGACAGTGAGTGAGAGAAAGAGCACAGCAGGGAGAGTGGGAGAGGGAGAAGCAGACTTCATCCTGAGCCAGGAGCCCGATGCAGAGGTTGATCCCAAGGCCCTGGGATCATGACCTGAACTGAAGGCAAATGCTTAACTAACTGAGCCACCCAGGTGCCCCTAATGCAATAATTCTTATTAGATAATAGTGCCTATATCATTGGCACTGTTAGCCTTTAATTGGTTTTAGACTCAAGTTGCAATCAGTATATAGTGAACCCAGTTTTCAATTCATGTTCTTTATTGACAAAACATTAAAATATAAGTCTCTATTACACATCCAACATTGAAGATATTTTTACAGTAAAAACTCTCACAAAGTTTTTCTTCTTGAGAAACAAAGACCTAAACTTCACACAAAGTGATCCACTTTAACTCCTCAATGCTTCTTTAAAAAGATTGATATATCCTTTTTATCAAATCCTAATGCTGATATATTCACCTATAAACTAGTTGCAATTTCCAGGGTGATAACCACTAAACACATGAAGCTATTGATCATGTGAAATGTGGCTGAGCCAAATCAATTTGCACCATGAATGTAAAGAACACACCAGATTTTGAAATCTCAATATGAAAGAAAGCATAAAATATCTCAATAATTTTTATATTGATTTCATTTTGAAATTATAATATTTTGGATATTGTGTTAAATAAAAGATACCATTAAAATTAATTTTATCTCATTAGACAATTTTAACTTCCATTGCTTCATGTTTCTACTGGGCAGCACTGATTCTAGAATTTAAAGAAAATGCAAAGACATTTCTTCCATGTTTCCCTTTCTTACTGGAGAATCTTGATAAAAGCAGCTGTATTGACTGCAATTGATGGGGGTGGGGGCAGGGAATAGCCTAATTTACAGGAAAGATGGATGTGCTGGAGTTTCAACTTGCTGACACTCAAATCAAGCTTCAGTCTATACAGAAAATAGCAAAGACCCAATTAATGGTGCTGTTCACTGGAAAGAGCATCATTGTGTTAACATGGTGTGTTTCCTTCAAAAAGCTAGAGAGAGGAGGGCTTAAGGCAATGATTCATACTGACTGAATGCCAAAGAAGGTGAGGAACACGAGTTAAAGTTTCAGAGGATTGACTTCACCCACAGTTCCTCCATTTCTTGACCATTCAAAAGCACACATCAAAAATAAATCTTACATTGGGGGTCTTGTGTGGCTGAGTCCGTTAAGTGTCCCACTCTTGATTTTGGCTTAGGTCATGATCTCAGGGTTGAAAGATCAAGCCCCATGTGGGACTCCATGCTGGTTGTGGAGCCTGCTTGATATTCTCTATTTTTCTCTCCCTCTGCCCGTCTTCCCATCTCTCCCCCACTCAGAAACACACAAAGAAATAAAAAATAAAAATAAATCTTATAGGAGAAAGCAAGATGGCAGAGAAGTAGGAGACTGAGATATCATTGGGTCCCAGGAATTCAGCTAGATAGTTATCAAACCATTCTGAACACCTACAAACTCAACAGGAGATAGAAGAGAAGAAGAGCAGCAATTCTAGGAACAGAAAATTGACTGTTTTCTTGGAAAGTAGGACGTTTGGAAAACTAAATCTAAGGTGACAAATGGAAAAAAAAAAAACCTGAGAAGATTACTTAGCCTGGCCCCTGGAAAGGGTCGTGCAATTCCACCTCAGGCAAAGACAGTTGAGAATCACTGCAAGAGGCCCATTCCCCAGAAGATCAGCAAGAACATACAGCCAAGACCGAGTTCACCAATCAATGAGAACTGTGGAACTCCAGAGCTGGGTAAAGCAACACATACAATTCATAGCTTTCTCCCCATTATCCTTTAGTCTTGCAAAGTTAAATTTTTTTATTTTTTTTTCTTATTCTATTTTTTTAACTTCTCCTCTTTCCTATTTGAATGGTTTTTTTAAACTATTTTATCTTTTTAAAAAATTTCTTTTCAGCATAACAGAATTCATTGTTTATGCACCACACCCCGTGCTCCATGCAATACGTGCCCTCCATAATACCCACCACCTGGCTCCCCCAACCTCCCACCCCCTGCCCCTTCAAAACGCTGATTGTTTTGCAAAGTCCATAGTCTCTCATGGTTCACCTCCCCTTCCAATTTCCCTCAACTCCCTTCTCCTCTCCATCTCCCCATGTCCTCCATGTTATTTGTTATGCTCCACAAATAAGTGAAACCATACGATAATTGACTCTCTCTGCTTGACTTATTTCACTCAGCATAATCTCTTCCAGTCCGTCCATATTGATACAAAAGTTGGGTATTCATCCTTTCTGATGGAAGCATAATACTCCATAGTGTATATGGACCACATCTTCCTTATCCTTTCGTCCATTGAAGGGCATCTTGGTTCTCTCCACAGTTTGGCAACCATGGCCATTGCTGCTATAAACACTGGGGTACAGATGGCCCTTCTTTTCACTACATCTTTATATTTGGGGTAAATACCTAGTAGGGCAATTGCAGGGTCATAAGGAAGCTCTATTTTTAATTTCTTAAGGAATCTCCACAATGTTCTCCAAAGTTGGCTACACCAACTTGCATGGAGCACCCACCAACAGTGTAAGAGGGTTCCCCTTTCTCTACATCCTCTCCAACACACATTGTTTCCTGTCTTGCTAATTTTGGCCATTCTAACTGGTGTAAGGTGGTATCTCAATGTGGTTTTAATTTTAATCGCCCTGATGGCTGGCAAAGATGAACATTTTTTCATGTGTCTGATAACTATTTTATCAATGCCTTTTAAAAAAAATCTTTTTAAATTTTCATTGTTATAGTCCTATTCTATTCCTTCATTATATTTAACCTTATTTTTTTGTATACATATAGGTTTTTCTTTAAAATTTTGGTATAAAATTTCATCTAATAGATCAAAATATACCCTAAATCTAGCACATGGCTTTGTTCTAGTCTCCAGCCTAATCACCTTCTCTCCTATTTTTTCTTTCTTTTCCCAACCAACTTCTAATCTTATCAATTCCTTTTTTAGACTCTTTTAAAATTTTCATCTTTACAGTCATATTCTATCCCTTCATTGCATTTACCCTTATTTTTGTATATATATTTTTTTCTTTAAAATTTTGGGAGGTAGTTTCTTCTAAGAGACCAAAATACACCCAAAATCAAGTGTGTGGCTCTGTTCTATTCACCAGACTAATATATATATACTTTTTTAAAAAATTTTTATTTTTTAATTTATTATTTTCCCCCTTTCTCCTCCCCCTGGTTTCAGGTCTCTTCTGATTTGGTTAGTGTATATTTTTCCAGGGTCTTTGCCACCTTTTTACTGTTTTGTTCTCTCATTCATCTATTCTTATCTATATAAAATGACAAGGCAGAAAAATTCACCACCAAAAAAAGAACAAGAGGCTGTACTGATGGTTAGGGACTTAATCAATATAGACATTAGTATTATGTCAGAACTAGAGTTCAGAATGACAATCACCAAGGTGCTAGCTGGGCTTGAAAAAGACATGGAAGATATTAAAGAAATTCTTTCTGGAGAAATAAAAGAATTAAAATATACCCAAGTTGAAATTCTAAAAAGCTACTAATGAGGTACAATAAAAAATGGAGGCTCTTACTGATAGAATTAATGAGGCAGAAGAGAGAATTAGTGATATAGAAGACCAAATGATGGAGAATAAAGAAACTGAGCAAAAGAGAGACAAACAACTACTGGACCAAGAGGGGAGAATGTGAGAGATAAGTGATTCCCTAAGATGAAACAATATTAGAATAATTGGGATCCTAGAAGAAGAAGAAAGAGAGAGGTGGACAGAATGTATATCGGAGCAAATTATAGTAGCGAAGTTCCCTAATTTGGTGAAGAAAACAAACATCAAAATCCAGGAGGCACAAAGAACCCCCCTCAAATCAATAAAAATAAGTACATACCCCATCATCTAGTAGTAAAATTTAGAAGTCTTGGTGACAAAAAGAAAATCCTGAAAGCAGCTTTGGACAAGAAGTCTGTAAAATACAGTGGTAGGAATATTAGATTGGCAGTGGGCCTATCTACAGAGACATGGCAGCTGAGAAAGGACTGGCATGATATGTTCAGAGCACTAAATGGGAAAAATACGCAGCCAAGAATACTACATCCAGCTAGGCTGTCATTGGAAATAGAAGTAGAGATAAAAATCTTCCAGGACAAACAAAAATTAAAAGAATTTGCAAACACCAAACCAGCTCTACAGGAAATACTGAAAGGGGTCCTCTAAGCAAAGAGAAAACCTAAAAGGAACAGACCAGAAAGGAACAGAGACAATATACAATAACAGTCACCTTACAGGCAATATAATGGCATTAAATTCATAATTTTCAATAGTTATCCTGAATGTAAATGGGCTAAATGTCCCAATCAAAAGATACAGGGTATCAGAATGGATTTTAACAAAAATACCTATTAATATGCTGTCTAAAAGCAACTCATCTTAGACCCAAAGACACCTCCAGATTGAAAGTCAGGGGGTGGAAAACAATTTACCATGCTAATGGACATCAAAAGAAAGCTGGGGTGGCAATCTTCATATCTTTAAATTAGATTTTAAGCCAAAGACTATAGTAAGAGATGAAGAAGGGCACGATATCATACTTGAAGAGTCTGTCCGACAAGATCTAACAATTTTAAATATCTATGCCCCTAACATAGGAGCAGCCAATTATATAAACCAATTAATAACAAAATCAAAGAAACACATCAACAATAATATAATAATAGTAGGGGACTTTAACACCCCTTTCACTGAAATGGACAGATCATCTAAGCAAAAATCAACAAGGAAATAAAGACTTTAAATGAAACACTGGACCAGATGGACATCACAGATATATTAAAAACATTCCATCCCAAAGCAACAGAATACACATTCTTCTCTAATTTACATGGAACATTCTCCAGAAAAGATCACATCCTGGGCCACAAATCAGGTATCAACTGATACCAAAAGATTGGGCTCATTCTCCATATTTTCAGACCACAATGCTCTGACTCTAGAATTCAATTACAAGAGGAAAGTTGGAAAGAACTCAAAAACATGGAGGCTAAAGAGAACCCTACTAATGAATGAATGGGTCGACCAGGAAATTAAAGAATTGAAAAAATTCATGGAAACAAGTGAAATTAAAACACAAGTGTTCTAAATCTGTGGGACACAGCAAAGGCAGTCCTGAGAGGAAAGTATATAGCGATACAAGCCTTTCTCAAGAAACAAGAAAGGTCTCAAATACACACCCTAACCCTATACCTAAAGGAGCTGGAGAAAGAACAGCAAAGAAAGCCTAAACTCAGCAAGGAGAAGAGAAATAATAAAGATAAGAGCAGAAATCAATGAAATTGAAACCAAAAGAACATTAGAACAAGTCAACAAAACTAGGAGCTGGTTCTTTGAAAGAATTAATAAGATTGATAAACCCCTGGCCAGACTTATCAAAAAGAAAAGAGAAAGGACCCAAATAAATTAAAGTCATGAATCAAAGAGGAGAGATCACAACTAACACCAAAGAAATACAAACAATTCTAAGAACATATTATGAGCAACTATAAGCCAGTAAACTTGACAATCTGTAAAAAATGGATGCATTCATAGAGACATATAAACTACCAAAACTGAACCAGGAAGAAACAGACCCATAACCAGTAAGGAGATTGAAGCAGCCATCAAAAATCTCCCAACAAACAAGAGCCCAGGGCCAGACGGCTTCCCAGGGAATTCTACCAAACATTTAAAGAAGAATTAATACCTGTTCTCCTGAAACAGTTCCAAAAAATAGAAATGGAAGGAAAAGTTCCAAACTCATTTGATGAGGCCAGCATTACCTTGATCCCAAAACCAGACAAAGACCCCATCAAAAAGGGGAGTTACAGATCAATAACCTTGATGAACATGAATGCAAAAATTCTCTCCAAAATATTAGCCAATAGGATCCAACAGTACATTAAAAGGATTATTCACAATGACCAAGTGGGATTTATTCCTGGGCTGCAAGTTTGGTTCAACATTTGCAAATCAATATGATACAATACATTAATAAAAGAAAGAACAAAAACCATATGATATTCTCGATAGATGCTGAAAAAAACATTTGACAAAGTACAGCATCCTTTCCTGATCAAAACTCTTTGAAGTGTAGGGATAGAGTGTACATACCTCAATAGCATCAGAGCCATCTATGAAAAAACCACAGTGAATATCATTCTCAATGGGGAAAAACTGAGAGCCTTTCCCTAAGGTCAGTAACATGGCAGGAATGTCCACTATTACCACTGCTATTCAACATAGTACTAGAAGTCCTAGCCTCACATTAGAGAACAAAAGGAAATAAAGGCATCCAAATCAGCAAAGAAGTCAAACTCTAGCTCTTTATGGATGATATGATACTTTATGTGGAAAACCCAAAAGACTCCACTCAAAAACTGCTAGAACTCATGCAAGAATTCAGTAAAGTGTCAGGATAAAAAATCAATGCACAGAAATCAGTTGTAATTCTATATACCAACAGCAAGACAGAAGAAAGACAAATTAAGGAGTTGATCCCATTTACAATTGCACACAAAACCATAAGATACCTAGGAATAAACCTAACCAAAGAGGCAAAGAATCTGTACTCAGAAAACTATAAAGTACTCATGAAAGAAATTGAGGAAGACACAAAGAAATGGAAAAACATTCTATGCTCATGGATTGGAAGAAAAAACATTATGAAAATGTCTATGCTACCTAGAGCAATCTACACATTTGATGCAATCCCCATCAAAATACTACCAATTTTTTTCAAAGAAATGGAACAAATAATCCTAAAATTTATGTAGAATCAGAAAAGACCCTGAATAGCTGGAGGAATGTTGAAAAGAAAACTAAAGTTGGTGGCATCACAATTCCAGACTTCAAGCTCTTTTACAAAGCTGTAATCATCTAGCACTATGCTACTGGCACAAAAACAGACACATAGATCAATGGAACAGAAAAGATAGTCCAGAAATAGACCCTCAACTCTATGGTACACTAATCTTCGACAAAGCAGGAAAGAATGTGCAATGGAAAAAAGACAGTCTCTTCAACAAATGGTGTTGGGAAAATTGGACAGCCACATGCAGAAGAATGAAACTGGACCATTTCCTTATACCACACACAAAAATGAGCTCAAAATGGATGAAAGACCTCAATGTGAGATAGGAATTCATCAAAATCCTTGAGGAGAACACAGGCAGCAGCCTCTCTAACCTCAGCCACAGCAACTTCTTCCTAGAAATATCACCAAAGGCAGGGAAGCAAGGGCAAAAATGAACTATTGGGACTTCATCAAGATCAAAAGCTTTTGCACAGCAAAGGAAACAGTCAACAAAGCCAAAACACAACTGACAGAATGGAAGAAAATATTTGCAAATGACATATCGGATAAAGAGCTAGTATCCAAGACCTATAAAGAACTTACTAAACTCAACACCCAAAGAACAAATAATCCAATCAAGAAATGGGCAGAAGAGGAGAAGGGAGTTGAGGGAAACTGGAAGGGGAGGTGAACCATGAGAGACTATGGACTCTGAAAAACAATCTGAGGGTTTTGAAGGGGTGGGGGGTGGGAGGTTGGGGGAACCAGGTGGTGGGTGTTGGAGAGGGCATGGATTGCATGGAGCACTGGGTGTGGTACAAAAACAATGAATACTGTTACTCTGAAAATAAATTTTAAAAATTAAAAAAAAAAGAAAAGAAATGGGCAGAAGACATCCAAATTGCCAAAAGACACATGAAAAAGTGCTCAACATCACTTGGCATTAGGGAAATACAAATCAAAACCATAGTGAGGTACCACCTCACATCAGTCAGAATGGCTAAAATTAAGCAGTCAGGAAATGACAGATGTTGGCAAGGATGTGGAGAAAGGGGAACTCTCCTACACTATTGGTAGGAATGCAAGCTGGTGCAGCCACTCTGGAAAACAGCATGGAGGTTCCTCAAAAAGTTGAAAATAGAGCTACCTTACAATCCAGCAATCGTACTATTGGGTATTTACCCTAATGGTACAAATCTAGTGATCCGAAGGGGCACGTGTACCCAAGTGTTTATAGCGGCAATGTCCAAAATAGCCAAACTATGGAAAAAACCTAGATGTCCGTCAACAGATGAATGGACAAAGAAGATGTGATATATATACAAAGGAATACCATGCAGCCAACAAAAGAAATGAAGTCTTGCCATTTGCAACAACGTGGATGGAACTAGAGGCTATTATGCTGAGTGAAATAAGTCAATCAGAGAAAGACAATTATCATATGATCTCTCTGATATGAAAAATTTGAGAGGCGGGGGGGTGGGTGGTAGGGAAAGAAAAAATGAAACAAGATGGGATTAGGAGGGAGACAAACCATAAGAGACTCTTAATCTCAGGAAACAAACTGAGGACTGCTGGGGGTGGGGGGTAGGGATAGGGTGTCTGGGTGATGGACATTGGGGAGGGTATGTGCTATGATGAGTGCTGTGAAGTGTGTAAACCTAACGATTCACAGACCTGTACCCCTGGGACAAATAATACATTATATGTTAATTTAAAAATAATAAAAAATATCTTATGAATATACAGATTTTAAAACTTTAAGATATTCAGAGTAGAAGACTCAGGTGTTCCACTTTATATCTAAGTAATTTTATTTAGCATCTTAAATCCCTGACCTGATCCATGGCACCTGATGTACAGTGGGTTCTTAGAGGTATACAGTGGGTGCTTAAAGATATTTGCTGAACTGAGCTAAGCAATTGTAGTAACTGAGAGCCAGGGTCCATTCAGCTATTTATAGCAAGGACACAAAAACACAGCTCCAGAAACTGAGAAACACAGTTACAGAAATTATCAGGAACATGCCACAGCAATTAAAACTATGAAAAACTGAGTCAAACTTTTTCCAAACACCATATTGTTGCTTTAATCAACAGATGAGGATCTTGGTTTTTCTACTGGGTTGCATAATAATCACCTTGCTAGCGCTATAATAGTAACAAGAAGCTGGGTCTCTTTGCCCCCTCTTCACTAGGCTTTGCATTCTTTTGTCCAAGCATTTCACACTTATAGAAAAAACATCTATTTAAACTTTGCATTCCTTTTCTCCTAAGTGGATCATGTGGAGATGGGGGACCTCGGGGGTTTTGTGGAGGATAAGACCTATAACAGGAATTGCTAATGTGGTTTCTATTGAATGTGATGGATTCATTAGGTAGAATCATTTGATAAATCAAGAGTACTACATTTTTACTCCATTCATCTTTGTCTTTTGGACTACAGGGTGACATTGCCCACAGTCCCACTTTGAGCTCCATGAACAGCCTTGCTTAAAGCAGCTGGCCTCAGGGGCGAACACTGCCGTGCCTCAATTCTCATGAACCCCTGCATTCATAATGCTTATCTCTTGCCTTGAAGTCACTCTGAAGCTACACCACACAGAAGTGCCCTTGTTCTCCCCAGAGAGGACAGGGACAAGCCCCATGCCTTGGAGATTTTCCTCATCTCTCTACCATAGAGTTGGCAACCTGGATGTAACCAGCATCGTCTTTAAAAATCACAAGTGTCATTATTTATCAAGTGTTGTGGGTTGAATAGGATTAGCCTTTGTCCCCCCCCCCCCCAAAAAAAAAAATACATCTAAGTCTTAACCTCCAGAACCTGTGACTATGATTTGATTTGGAGAAGGGTCTCTACAGATATAATTAAGCTCAGGATCTCAAGATGACATAATCCTAGATTTAGGATGACAGGTATCCTTATAAGAGAAAAGCAGAGGAATGGACACACAGGGAAGAAGGCATGTGAGGTGAAGGCAGAGATTGGAGGAATGCAGCTAAAAGCCAAGGAACGCTGATTGCAGGCAGCCACCAGAAGCCCAGAAAGGCGTGCCAGAGATTCTCCCTCATCATGAACTTCCACAAAGAACCAGCCTATTGACAGCTTGATTTTGAACTTCTAGCCTTCAAAACTGCCAGAGCATAAATTTCTGTTGTTTTAAGCCTCTTGATTTATGGCAGTTTGTAATACCAGCCCCAGGAAATGAACACATTTCATTGGGTAAAAAAGTTCAACAGAACCCGGGGAATAAATGAACCTGACAGTTTGCACAGAGAAGTTAGGACAGAGTTTACTTTTGCAAAGTCTGTGAACATGAGACAGGGACCGGAGGTGGACCCACAAAGCCTGAATATTCACTATCTGACCCTTAACAGAAAAAGGGTTTACTGTCTCCTACTGAACATGCAGATATTACCTAGCTGTGGCTTCAGGTTACCCAGAAATTTTTCCAAAGGCGCAGGAACAGTTGGGAGCACAGATCCAGCCTGGACAGCCCTAATGGAACCAGAACCATCCACACTCCAAAAGCAGCCCGTTTAGGGTTTGAAAAGAATCTGCTAGTACCTCGGATTTAAAACATTTCTCCATAAGCCATTATAAATTGAGTCTACCATTTAAAAACTGTTACTATCTCAGGGGAGGGAGGACTGTCTTCAGTTGCCCATGGAGCCAAGCCACCACAGAAACCCTGGTGGAGAGTTTTTAAAAGAGAAACCGGCAAGCTGGATGAGCCAGTAGAGGAAATGCATCCGCCTCAGCACCATAGAATGCAACTCTCCCCAGACACTGTGGGATGAAGCCTGGAAATCTGCCCAAATGAGAAGCCCAAAGTGCAGTGTGCAGGGGATTTCACATGGAATACAAGCGATACCCAAACCGGTCTGAACTGTGTCCTAGGGCTACGTAGTTTTATTCTTCACAGGGAAAAACTTGGAAAATGAACGCTTTCCACTAGCCTCGCCTTGTGTTTTTATGGCTTCCTTACTGCCCCTTTGTATAAGTCAAACTTTTCTCGGGTAATGACTGCATCTTCCTAAAAGCTTCTTCTGAGTTATTTTTGAAGAAGCTGGATCCATCTTAATATTTTCCTGCCATAATTGCCTCAGGCCAATTTCTTCTAAAGGAATTAAAAATGCAAATCTAATATTCTAATTGCATAATAGGATCATCTTGGCAGCTCGATCAATACTATCTCCCACTGTCAATAATAAGGCTGGGCTGCGTGGATGTCAGAGCCCACCAGTCTCACTTTATCACTGGCCCTGTGGCCCATCCACATCTATAAGATGTGACATCTTATCTGTGGCCTTCTATCAATCAGCTTTAATTTGTGCATCACAGAGATGCACACTGTCATCTTCACATCCTCATTGCCTTTGGCACCAGATAGCCCAGAGCTGAAGACTTAGCATTTCCAAGGCCTGAGTTAAACTACAGAAAGAGCATGGATGACAAACACATGTAGGATTTTTTTTTTTTTCTGGCCACCATCCAATGGAATCAGAAGCACCTAAATGGGTCACCCCCAAAATCCCAGACCTGTCAGTGCAGCTACAGATCCTTGAAAATGGCATAGGCCTGGAGTTGGGAGACTCTGCTGTGAGTTCCAGCTTGGCCATCCCCCATGGGTCTGCTTGAGCAAGTCACTTATCTTCTGGGTATCTCAGTTTCTGCTTCTATAACAGAAGGGTGTTAACTTAGGTTGAATGCTGAAGCCCCTTCCAGACTAAAAGTTATTTTACTTCTGGAAGAATAAGATCATACTCTGTGTAGCAAGGATGAAGGCTATCAGTTTGATTGAAATAACACTGTTGCTACTTCTGGGCAATTTGCCAATTAACAGTAGCAACATTGTAATTAACACCTATCATGCAAATTCTATTTCCATTGAGAAATGCTTGTTCAATAGATCTCCTTCATTCTTTCAATATTCTTTCTCTAGCTGAATTTTTTTTTCCAAGTTTCAAATACCATTCTATTTGATCAAAAACCCCATCATTCAGTTTATCCATTTCAACCAACAAAAAACTCTGGTGCAAACTACACCAACAATCTTAAATTTCCTTAAGTAGAAATAAACAATAGTGTGTACCAAAACCTTAGGTTTCTACTAAATCCGATTTTAAGGTAAGCTAATTTTGAATCAACAATCAGGCCAAAGGTTTTTAGATTCTTTGAGGAACATCTTTCTGAATTTATGACAGCACAAAGTGAAATTCAAAGTAATTTAGTTGGCTTTCTAGAAAAGTATTCTGTGGATATCTGTGAGTATCTCATGAAACTATAGTAAACTCTTTATTTATATGGTTCTTTGTAGTTTATTCAATTAATTATCCACTCTATGCTGGGCTTGTGCAAGGAGCTTTCACACACATTTCTTAATCTCATGCTCAAAGTGACCCAGGGGTTAGATAAGATTGGCCTCATTTTCCCGAGAGGAAGAAACCAAGGCTGAGGGACAGTAAGAGATCCAAAGGAATTATCAGGAGACCTGAAAGTGACAGAAGACATAAGGATCATTCAAGAAATCAGGAAGAAAAGGGAAGATTCCCGCAGACTTAAGGCAGGCAAAGGGTTCTATTTTCAAAAGAGCTGGAGGAGGGCTTCAAGATAAGGAGGTAGAGAGTGGAGAGGAAGGGATAGTCTGTGAAATACAGACCAGCGAGCTTAATATTGATCCCTGGCAGAACATGAGAACTAATCATTACTGGTTGATCTGTGCGCTCTGGGACAAACAGTGACTGCCAAGAGGCTGGCCGCTTTAAGACAAGTCACCCCAATCTAATCTCGTTTCCTCTCCTGATAGGGTTATTAGGATGGTTGATCAGTGGATCTGGATTTCAGCAAGGCACTTGACAGAGTTGCTCAGGATATTCTTGTGGACAAGAGGGAGAAATGGGAGTGGGACTGGAGTACAGCTAAATGAATTTGTAGCTGGTCAGACAAGCGTATCCAAAGTGTTGATTAATAGAGTGATGTCCACCTAGAGAGAGGACCATGGCCATGTGCCCCAGAGCTCTATTTTTGGCTCTGATGTGTTCAGCAAGCTCATCAGTGTCTTGAGCAATATTGTAAGAGGCATGCTTGTTAGAACATGGACTGAAATGAATGTGGGAGGGATGCTAATACATTAAACAAAAAAATCGGGATCCAAAATGCTATCCTGCTAGTCCAATGGCCCCAAAAAACATCAAGAAGAAATATAATAAGAGTAAATATAAAGTCCTTTAATGTATTCCAAAATGAGGAAGAGAGGATGTGAAAATCTTGGCTTAGGAGCATTTCAGGGAGAGAAGGCCTGGCCCCAGGCATGATGTGTTTCCATGATTTGCTATAGCCAATAACAAACCCAAGAGATTTCGGACTGCCTTAGTCGACACCCAGGGTCCCCTCCAAGAGTAGTTCTGATCCTGCTATGTGCTGGGTTGGGGGAGACCCAGGTTCAGGTCACTGCATTTTAGGACAGATTAGAGAAAATTCACTGGAGGGGGACAATACCAGTGACAGATGTGGTTGCCATACTAGTTCACAAATGATTGACATGGCTGGGGATGTTTACCCAAGGAAAGGCAAGGATGGCCATCTTCTAGTATCTGGAGAGTGACACAGGAGGAATGAGAAAACACACTCTCCACTGTCTCCACTGCTCCATGAGGACAGAAGGAATTACAGAAGCTCAGAAATTTCAGGGAATGGGCAATGACCCATGAGTGATGGAGTTTCCAGTGCTGAGTTTATAGGCTGGGCTGCTGGAAGAACTATTGCTTCCCAGAGTGAGAAATTGCTCTGTGTGGTCCTACAGGGCAAAATTTTTGGTCTGTGGTGATGTGTTGACAATCGAATTGCCATACTCCTGGGCTGCTGGTTAAATCCGTCACATACGCACCAGCCAGTTAGGACTTCAAGGTTCCTTGTGTACATCGGGAAAATGTGACTGAAAAATAAAAATAAACATGACCTGTGGCTTTCCCTGGAGGAGCTGAAAATCTAAGTAATTGATTAAGTAAAAGGCAAATGAAAATGACTGTAGTAAAGACACAAGAGCTGCAGGATGGAGAGATGGCGGCATTTAACTTACGTTGTGTTGGAGGCCATTCAAAGAAAGCTTTGCAGAACAGGTAGCATTTGACCTCAGTAGCTGCTGGGACTCAAGTCCAGGCTACACTGTTAGTGATCTTCTAAAGGCACCCACTCCTGCAACTTTCCCTGTATTAACACTTTTGAAGTTCCTTGTGCAGCTTCCTTGAGAAGATATGGTCAACCCTTGGCAACTTCACAGCTTAGATCTACATGACCTTCCTTGTCACCTCACTGTTTGGACCCACCTTCACGTCAGACAGAACCCTGGATCAGGAGTGGCATTCCACCACTTTTGCCGTATAAGCTGACCTGATCCCAAGAATGTCCCATTGTCACCTTTGCCATATTCTGCTGTTCAGAAGTCAGCAATCCCTCCCAGGTTCAAGAAGAGATAGCTACACCGGGTGGGCATATGAGGGCTGTCCAGAGGTCTGTCTACCACAGATGCTGAACAAAAGTCAGTAGTCCCCTGGATCAAGGAGGTAGAAAGACAGGGCAGAGGCAAAGCTATCCTATGAGTGTATGGGGGGAGGTGACAGTTTAAGCACCAAGTCACCTCTGGAGTCAATTTTATTTTTTTTAATTGTTTTTTTATTTTTTTATTTTCTCATAAACATAAATGTGTTATTAGCCCCAGGGGTACAGGTCTGTGAATCGCCAGGTTTACACACTTCACAGCACTTACCATAGCACATACCGTCCCCAATGTCCATAATCCCACCACCCTCTCCCTACTCCCCTCCCCCTGGCAACCCTCAGTTTGTTTTGTGACAGTAGAGTCTCTTATGGTTTGTCTCCCTCCTGATCCCATCTTGTTTCATTTTTTTCTTTTCCTACACCCCAAATCCCACACATTGCAGCTCCACTTCCTCATATCAGGGAGATCATGTGATAATTGTCTTTCTTCGATTAACTTATTTCGCTAAGCATAATACCCTCTAGTTCCATCCACGTCGTCGCAAATGGCAAGATTACATTTCTTTTGATGGCTGCATAGTATTCCATTATATATATATATATATATATATATATATCACCTCTTCTTTATCCATTCATCTGTTGATGGACATCTAGGTTCTTTCCATAGTTTGGCTATTGTAGACATTGCTGCTATAAACATTCTGGTGCACGTGCCCCTTCGGATCACTACATTTGTATCTTTAGGGTAAATACCCAGTAGTGCAATTGCTAGGTCGTAGGGTAGCTCTATTTTCAACTTTTTGAGGAACATTCTGGAGTCAATTTTAAAAGATTTAGTTAATTATTGGGAACTAAAAAGCCAGAAAATACTTTCAGGGCATGAATGTATACCCAGCACAGCAGGTGAGATGAGGCTGCTCTCAGCCAGCCTTCTTAAGTTCTCATTCTCAGTTCTGTAAGTTCCCTTGAGGGCACCAAACCTCAAAGTGGTGGTAGCTGACACAGCTGGATTTATAGGGCTCAACCATCACACAGGCCCCCAGCCCATGCCTAAGTGACATTATCCCCCACACCATGTGTTTACATCTGGGAATTCCCAGACTTTACCAGGTGCCCAGATGGAACACTTCCTTTTGAGCAGTTTCAACTCCACAGAGCACTCAGAGCTGGAGTGCTAGAGCCATCCCCTCAGCTTTCTCAGGATGCTGTCACCTCCCCTGAGAACTGGCCATTTAGGAATTAATCACATAATGTTTCATTCTACAATGAAGATCCTGTTCTCTTTGTTTCTTCTTCTTAAGACCTGCTCTGGAGATCCTAAGGGAAGACTGATTGGCTATTTTGTCATTCTGTCAAATGGTGTGAAAAATGCATAGGAGATCATCATAAAGCATTTCCATTCCAAGCCATTTGCTCCATCCAGACATGGCACCCTCCTTGGAAAGATGGTGTTTCCAATGGTGTGTAACTGCTCTAAGTCTGATGCTCTTTGGGGAATTGGCTAGTGCTAAGACTGCCACTGTGGTAGAGTGAAAAACAGCCACAATCCTTGGATCTTTGAGAGAGTCACATCCTCTGCAATGTGACTTGGGGACACTTCCCTTTAATAAGTGTAATACACTTCTCCATACCTTGAATTTGAGTTGTTATTATAACTTAATTAAGGCAAAAGAATGAAGTGGAAAGGACAGTCTTAAAATATAGGGCCCAGGCATCAAGAAGCCTTGCATTAATTCCACCTCTTGGAATCCTGCAAAGAGCAAGCCCAGGCCAGCCTCTGGGAAATAGTGCACAAGAGAAGCTCGTTGTCCCATCTGATACCATTCTGGACTGGCCAAGCCCCAGTCAACCCAGCCACTGACTGCAGACTGAGCGAAGCTGGAACCCAGCAGACGCAAGAAAAACTGTCCAGCTGAGAGCCCAGACCAAGCCACAGACACCTGAGATAATTGGCTACTATTTGTACTGCTTCATTTTGGGGTAATTTGTTATGCAAAAACTAACGGATACAGACTCCATAGTTTACCGGCATAAACATCAGCATTCCCCGTTTGAAAGAACTCATCTCCTGGTTCATTCTCAAACACCCAGGAAGCTGATGACATCCTGCTCCTTCTGCCATGGGGTCTTTTGAAAATGAAACCATTTTCTTGGGACAGCAGAACCTAACATTGAAATGAAGGAAAAAACCTTGGTCAAGGGAAAGGGTCAAGCTGCCATGTGTTTTCCTTTCACAAAAGCCCTTGCAAAGCATATTTCTTTAGTTCAGCCTTGGATGATTGCCTTCAATTCTTTGTTTCATAAGCTTCTATTCTTCCAAAGAGCCGTGACAGCATTGATTTCAACCTATGATTACTGGTGAAATATTAAACCTTATTGATTTGAAATTCAGGATTAGTTGCAAGTTGGATACTCTGCATATTCTGATGATGGACAATTATATTTCTTCTACTTGAAAAGGAATTGCAGATCTGCAGTATGAGTTTTGGGGGGAAGTAGCACATTAAGCCAGCTTTCTCATTTTGTCTGCCCCCAAATTTCCTAAGATAGGAAAACCCCAACTATTCTTAGCCATTTTCTCATTAAAAGTATTTTTGAAACTTATTCCATACCCTTCTCCCCAAATTGATAATAATTCCTTCTATGTCTAAGTAGCTACTAAAATTAATTATTCAAAATAAATCATGCACCATTTTCAAGATTAAAAATGAAAATTATATTTACTATTTTTTGATAACTTGGGACAAATATTGTTGAGGCCCAATTCCAGTTAAATTAGATACTATATTGCAAATGATGTCTATTTATTAGCAAACATTGATATATGATACTGCCTTTTTAATAGATACACACGAGTACATTTTTTTAAAGTAATCAAAATAGAAACATAGCAAATGAACTCTCAGGCACTCCTAGTACATTGACATCTTGTTCATTCTATAACATTTGGTCACACATTACCCAAAAATGCTACTGAAAGTCGCTATTAATTAGCTATCACAGAATGAAAGTATGACCTCAGGAGACAAAAAATACCCACAAAAATATTTTTTAATCGTTTGGGGACTTTTGAAATGCCTTCACTCTAACTGTGCCCAATGTCAAGGAGCACATGTATTTTCTTCTCTAAAATGCACCTGTTCACAGATGTCAGTGATGGGCAGAGTGATGGGCAGAGAGTAGGTTCTCAAGACACATTATAGTTGAAAACATTTGGCCATGGATAGTAGACATCTCTTTAATCTGAACGTCTGAGTTTGGACATTTAAAAGAAACCTATCTGACAAGTATATAATCAATATTTCTGATGGGAACTCAGGGTTGCCTTTATATTTTAGTGCCTCATTAAGTTTTTTCAACTTTTAAAAATTAATACATCAAGGCTTATTGATACCTTATATATCTTACCATCAATCATAATACAAGACTAGTTTAAATGCTGGGAGACTAAAATAATCCATGTTCCAGCTAACTCATTCAGAAATTCCTGAGGTTGGAGGAAATAAATAAAAGCAGAAATAGTTGCTTTCTCCCCCATTTGCAGGGTTTTATGGAGAGTTCTTCTGAACTCATGCTGCACTTAGTCTTTCCCTTTAGGACAAACCTGGCTGGACAGCTGACCATCTTCTCTCTATCAGTCAGGATGGTCTGTGTCTGGTAGGGCTCCTGCAGCCTGAAACTTTCAGCAACTTTTGCCAGATTCTGGCCAACTCCAGTGAAGTGTGGGATCCTAGAAAAAGATCCTAGAAAAAGAAACTGAAGGAGATCACAGAATCAGGGTTTGAACAAGGAACTTGAAAGGACAGGCTCTGTTACCAGCCCTGGTACCCCAGGGGAGGCCCTGGGACTTTCTCTCAGGCATGGAGGTAAGATGACTCAGCTCTGACAGGCCTTCTGTTGAAGCATGTGGCACCTCTTCACATTCTTTCTTTTTAAAAATATTTTATTTATTTATTTATTTGAGAAATAAAGAGAGAGTGAGAAAGACAGCATGAGCAGGGAGGTGGGGAGGGGTAGAGGGAGAAGCAGACTCTCTGCTAAGCCTTGGGACTCGATCCCAGGAGCCTGAGATCATGACCTAAGCCCAAGGAAGATGCTTAACCAACAGAACCACCCAGGTGCCCCACATTTTCAGATTTTTTGAAGATTTTAACCATTCATGAGAGACAGAGAGACATGAGAGACACAGGAGTGAGAGGGGGTGAGCAGAGGGAGAAGCAGGATCCCCATGGAGCAGGGAGCCCAATTTGGGATTAGATCCCAGGACCCTGGGATAGTGACCTGAGCCGAAGGCTGATGCTTAACTGACTGAACCGTCAGGCACCCCACCTTTTCACATTCTTAAGAGAGCCAGACAGCCATCAACTTAAGGCTATGGCAGGGTTACATGCCCACAGGAACCTTCCCAGTGAGAAGGAGCTCAGGGAAAAAAATCTCAACGTGCACAACTCACATTGTCCCTAGAAGAAGATACTAGAAAAATGAGCCCAAGTCACCTGTCAGCAGGGTCAAGCAGGTGCTGACTCTATGGAACGCGTACTTCATCAAGAGGCCAAGTTTACCCCCAGGAAACTATAACCCAGAGTTCCAGCACCTCTAGCTGAAAATGCTGTCGTGCTAGGATCAATAGCAAAGACTCCAGGAAAAAGCCTGGCTCTGTCCCATCTCCCCCACTTTTCTAACCATGTCACTTTGGCAAAATGACCATCCTGAGAGCCTCAATGTTTTCATCTGGAAAATGGGCTTAATAACACAACCCACCTCAAAGTGCTCCAGAGAGATTCACTGAGTGTGTACTCAAAAAGTGCTTGGGACAGGGCCTGAAACACAGCAAGCACCCCACAAGTTTTGCTGCTGTGGTTTTATCGTAACTCTTTTCTGCCTTGTCTTCTCCCCTCAACTTTAAGTTTCTGAAGAACAGGAAAAAACAAAACAAAGAAACAAAAAAAAATAGTGATTCTCCTTCCCCAAGCCCACAGTGTGGTGCTCAGCAGAAGCTAGATGCATCAAGGGTTGTGGTCAAAGTTGTGGAATCATTTACTTTCTTGTGGCATTTTGATACAGTTCAGAATTATTGATCTTGGTTTCTGGGAACAATATGGTTACATATTAGATACTTTCAGACCAAATTTTGTTTTATCCTACAAAGAGAGAAGTAAAAGGGTCAAAGCTTCCAAGGGTTGACACAGGGAATGATCAGCTGGGACCTGGGAACCGGGTTTCAGTTCCACCTCTGCTGGCCACCAGCTGAGGGATCATTAAAAATAAATAAACAATGAATCTTGGAATAAAATAAAATTTTAAAAGTAAATAAATAAATAGATCACCTTGCCAGCACAGGCAAGGTGGGGCTCCCTCATCTGGTCAGTAAGCAGGGCTCCCCATGCAGGATTATAGGGTTAGAAATGACAGGGGCACCTGGGTGGCTCAGTGGGTTAAAGCCTCTGCCTTCGGCTCAGGTCATGATCCCAGAGTGTTGGGATTGAGCCCCGCATCAGGCTCTCTGCTCAGTGGGGACCCTGCTTCCTCCTCTCTCTCTGCCTGCCTCTCTGCCTACTTGTGATCTCTGTCAAATAAATAAATAAAATCTTTAAAAAAAAAAAAAAGAAAAGAAAAGAAAAAGAAATTACAGCAAAGGCAGCCTTACTTTTAATGCGTGCCAGGCATGGGTTGGAGTGCTCTGGAATTACCCACCCCTCAGTCCTCATGAGGGAGCATTCTCGTCATCCCCGTTCTACAGCTGGGGAAACGGGCACAGGGTTCCACTGCTGGTAAGCGATAGAATCAGCATCTGGTTCTAGAGCCTGTCTTCCCAACCATTACCCAGTACTGCCATTTCCAAGTACATTAAGTTCACTAAGAAATAATGTGGGGTGCCTGGGTGGCTTGGTCAGTGAAGTGTATGACTCTTGATTTCAGCTCAGGCCATGATCTCAGGTCCATGAGATCAAGCCCCATGTCGGCTCTACATTCAGTGAGGTGTCTGCTTGAGATTCTCCCTCTCCCTCTCTGGCTGCCCCTCCCCCCATAAATAAATAAATAAATCTTGAAAGAAAGAAAGAAAGAAAGAAAGAAAGAAAGAAGGAAAGAAAGAAAGAAAGTTTCTCTCCTAGAGCTCTGTGTGTGTTGGACAAGTAATCTTCAGGCATCTGTGACATCACTAAAATAGTCCCTTGGTACTCCTTCAAGAAGCAAGTCATTGTCCTCTCTATCCCCAACCTTCCTGAGTCTTGGTACCAACAGCTATCACTCCTCCTTCTGCATGCATTTCAACCCTGAAGCTGGTGTGGTGATCACAGTGTCTTGACCTGGTTCCTGTCACCTTATATGAATTGCTTCATCATCTCACCAGCCACATGATTGGCTTCTGACATCAGAGACTGTGTCTTCCTCTATCCTGGCACCTCCCTACTGGAGCATGCAGTGGGGCTCAGTAAACACTCTCACAGAGCATCACACCTATGCTGCCTCCCATCTGATGTCATCTGTTGATTTACTGGGAGGGGGAGAGAGGGTAGCCACGAGTCTCCCGGGGAGTAGCAGCACGGTGAGCCCTGACTGGCATTAAGAGGAGGACCACGGCTCCTCACGGAAGTCAGGACACAATTGAGACAAGGAGGAAGGACAGTCCAGGCTTATTTCAACAGCAAGCTGTAAGAACCTGACACCAGACTGACGCTACGTTGCCAGAGGAACTTCCTGAAGGACCCTTCACCAGCAGCCTCCCACGAGATGCCCTGGAGGGCAATGCATCATTCGCAATGCCATTTCCACGTTCACCTTTTTTAAATATTAATGGACCTGGCTGGCCTTTGTTCTGCTGACCATGGACACAGAACCTGTCCCTAGAGGAGGCAGAGGCCAAGAAGATGGACTCAGAGCCCGGGATTGAAATTCCATCAAGTCTTTGGGTCAATGGAAATCCTTTATGCTGTGACAGTGACACGGGCCCACTCCTTCCCTTCACTTTAATTTCAGAGGCTTTGAGCAAGTTTTGCTCACAGGACAGAATTCCATTTCCAGTCTAACCCCAAACATCATGGTAAGGAGCCCCCTTGCCACTGGCAGGTGGAGGGACAACTGTCATATATGGGCCCAGATGGCTGTCAGCTCTGCAACCTGGGAGGAAAGTTTGTTTCAGGATTTATCCTCAGAGTGCACACATGAAAAGAGGCTTAGCTCTTTCTGTACTTCCAGTCTGAGACTCTGCGTCTGCACCCAATTGTTCATATCAGAAGCATTCCTGAACCACCTAGGGACATGTCTCTATGTCAGCACTATCTGGAAATGGCCCTTGGACCCCTGCTAAACAAGGCTCTCAAGGAGATGTGTTCTGGCAGAAGTTACAGAAGCCTAGCGGTTCGGGAAGAAAAGCCAAGTTGCAAAGACAGAGTTGGAAAGTGGGATACGACTGCATAAGTGGTGGCCAAAGTTCCTGGAAAGCTCAGGGAAGGAAGGCAGGCTCTGGGCACTGGGTTGCAAAGTGGCGGCTGCAAATGGGCATCCAACTGTCAAGCATTCAGCAGTTTGCCTGCATCCTGCCTAGCAACCAACTACTGTCTATCACAGTGGACTCTGTGGTTAAAGGCCGTCCGGTGCATTTAAAATGAAGACACACTGCTACCGACACACATGATGGCAGACACTGCAGGTGCCCATCCATATCCCTTTGTCTCACCCTGTCGGTGCACTCCAGCCCAACTTCCCACTTCCAGCACCTTCACTTACTTGCCTGAAGGCTTTCTGTGGCCGCCAGAGCCTGATCTCCCCATAGACATTGCCTGCTGGAATGGATACAAAATCAATGCCACCAGGAACAGCTCTCCCCCGTGACTGACTAGTGGGTGTGGGTAGGAACACCACAAGGTAGGAACAATCTGACCTTCAGCACTGTTTGCTGGAG